>NC_064621.1:494018420-494327326 GCF_023898315.1 Schistocerca nitens
GTAAAGCTACCCGCCAATATATAGTATTTAGTAGAACTGTGGGAAGTTCTTATGTAAACGTCGTTTCAGGGATGTGAGTTTTATGTGAACGTAATGCAAACTTTTGTTTCGAATGCAATGTTCTGGTTTTACTACCAACACAGAGGTTAGAAAACCACACAAGAGAATAAGAAAAGTTTTAAATTGGTCATAGCTAGTAAGGACAGAAATGGAGACAGTTTAGCCGTGTTCCTATACAGGGGACAAAATAATGCAATAGTATTTTCTTGTTTACGCCCAGTTTTACTTTTAAGGGGTAAAACACACTCCAAAAGGCAATGTGGCATATTGGATTTGGAGAGAATGTCATAGAAACGATGATATATATTTAGAGGATCACTTATGTAAATTTGAAATCGTGCTGAACATTGTTTTTCTACTGTGTTCTCTGTCGTTTATATTAAGTGAAGAAATTTCGTTCATTGTTTGTGCATGGTGTAAGAAAATCTTATTTTCAAGCATTTGTTTACAGATATTCATTGTTACAATGATTCTGTATCGTAATAATGAGTTAGTTACTAGTTTCAGTTATCAAAATGAAACGGCAAACCGAAAAGCAGAAATAAAATAAATGGAAAACGTTAAATAGCAATTCAAAACATAAAACAAATATAAGTAAAATAAATAGACTAATAACGAATTTTTAGATATATTAATCAAGAATGTTGAAAATACTCTGATAGCATGTTGTGTATAGTGTATTTTCCAAAACCGTTATTTCAGAAATCAGCTTGATTACGCACAGATGCACACAGCTCGAAAGCTTTTTTAATTCATGTTGAAACAAAAGTCTTCATTTTTAGAAATTGAATATATATTTTAATAACTGGTTTTATAATTTCAAATTATTACAAAATTCCATCATACAGTTTTAAAAAACGTTAATTAAATATCAAAGTTTAAATGAGAAAGATTTTTCATATATCATCCTTTCTAACATACTTCCTCCATACCTGTTAGGTCTAATTATCTTTCGTGGCGTGTTTTACCCCTTAAATGTGAAACTGGGCAGCCATGTACTGCATTATTTTGCACCCTCTTTGTACCCACCAATTTTCATGAACATCGTTTACTGACGCCTAGGGATGTTCGGTTGTTGGCTTCGATATCAATACCTGTGGCGGCGCTAGAATGAGGTTCACAGCAACACATGCAAGTTAGTTCGATAGTAATTTTAACAGTCTTTCAATGGTAGTATTGTATACTTAGTAGATGACGAGAGCAATTTTCTTATATAATTTGCAGTTGAGTGATTGGTATAGAACGTAGGAATTCTCGGCTTGTATCCTGTGGGCACACACTCCATGTAGGGTAGTTATATTAATTGTTTCCTTCTCACACAAGGCGTAAAATGACCTTCCCAAAAGCACCCAACATTCAATTGCAATCTGAATGAGAAAAACCCCTTTGTAATATTTCATTATATGAAGAATGCAGATAGCGCTACTCGTACCTAATTTAAGTTGCTGCACTGAAATGATAATGACATACTACAGTAGTATTTGACATTTAGCATAGTTTAGGCAAATCTGACGTTGCTGTTTTAGTGGTGATCACTGTTGTTTCAAACACTTGGTTCCGTATCATGCGCCAATTCACCTAGAAGCCACTACCTGGCACATATGTCAAGTATATCATATGTAATAAGTCTGTCAACAGCCAAAATCGGCTGTGAAGAAATGAAGAGAATTTACTATCTTCATTTCAACGGTTCATTGTGTAGGATGGCATGTAAATCATGGGAACGATAACGTATCACTTATAAATCGTCAGTTCGAGATGACTGCGCTCCAGTCCTAGTCCACTTTAATTCTCGCTTATGGTTAGTGTGGTGTCACTGCCAGACACCACACTTGCTAGGTGGTAGCTTAAATCGGCCGCGGTCCATTAGTACATGTCGCACCCGCGTGTCGCCACTGGGTGATCGCAGACCGAGCGCCACCACACGGCAGGTCTCGAGAGACGTACGAGAACTCGTCCCAGTTGTACGACGACGTTGCTAGCGCCTATACGGACGAAGCCTTTGCTCTCATTTGCCGAGAGACAGAATAGCCTTCAGCTAAGTTAATGGCTACGACTTAGCAAGGCGCCATTAGCCTTACATAGTTTGATAGTTATCGTATGAAATGTCTCATCAAGAATGCTGTATTCACAACAAGGATAAATAAAAGTATTAGAGGAGCTGCATACTTTTCTTATTAGAATTCACTACTTATTCTGTTCCAGAATTCACGCCCGTCTGCGTTAGATAGCGTGCATTTCGGCCTCCTCTATCTACAAGGTGTTGGCACATTCACCAACACATCAGTTAGTCGTATGTTGATCACTCTGCGTTAGAGCTAACGTTTCCTATGTCTATTCATCTTCGCCCTCTCATTTCGTTAAAAGAATTGTTTTACTGCTCTAAATAGCGGATTTTTATCGTATCGTATCGTGCAGTAGAACCTAGCGATATTTATTCGGTTTGTAGAGTGCAGTGTGGGCAAATTCCCGTCAACTGTTAAAATCCGTTTGTAATCCCTTCAGTAAGTCCGCAAACTGCCAAAGGTGAAAGTATTTGGAAAGCCCTCTTTTGCAGCAGGATTATGGGATCCGCTGGAACGAGTTGCCAGACATCTCGCATCTCACGTGCCATCGGCCACGTCACGTGTGGACAGCCAGATTCATCACCGCCGCTGATCCGCGGTGTATCTGCGCCGCAATTACCCGCTGAGTGAGTAACAATATGCGGTCGCCCGATCCAATAAAGCGCTCCATACATCAGCGGTCACGTGGTGCAGGGGCTCTCCAATGGATGGCCGGCAACCAGGCTTAGGGAGTTACTGCGTGCCAGTCGATGTGTCGCAGCGATAATGACGTGGAATTTGTGGCAGCAGTTTTGAGCGACTATTTTTTTCATTAGCTTTCGTCACAAAATCTCCCGTATTTTAGTCTGCATGGGCATTACATGTGGTTCTTACCAAAATTTACAGTCCTGTGAAGGTAACAATTTCGTTTCTGACATCAAAACATATGCTTCAGTCAATCAGAAGTCTTATTTTATTAGTCAGGAAAATAAAGTTTTCGGGAAATGGTTTTCACTTTTCATCTCTTTCCCGTTTGGTTACATAACGTTGACATAAATGCGATGTTCGCTGTGTAAGACATTGCTTTCTGGCAACTGTTACAAACACACATGGAAAAATTTTGTGCATCACCTCTGTTTCCAGAGTTCCGGAACCTGTACGGAAAATTGGAATAGAGATCAACAAAAACATCATTTCCGCCCTTTTTATTGCTCATGAAAACCACACAATGCATTTTGTACTACCATACAGCGAGACTTTCAGAGGTGGTGGTCCAGATTGCTGTACGCACCGGAACCTCTAATACCCAGCAGCACGTCCTCTTGCATTGATGCAAGCCTGTATTCATCGTGGCATACGATCCACAAGTTTATCACGACACTATTGGTCCATATTCTCCAACACCTCAATGGCGATTCGGCGTAGATCTTTCACAGTGGTTGGTCCATAAACAGCCCGCGGTGTCGTTATCCTGAAGGAAGTCATTCACAAGGTTGGCACGATTGGGGTACGCGAATTGTTGTCATGAAGATGAATGCTGCCAATATGGTTGCACTAGCGGTATGAGAATGGCAGTCACGTAACGTACAGCCGTTAAGGCGTCTTCCATGATCACCAGCGGCGTACGTCGTCCCCACATAATGCCACGCCCAAACAGCAAGGAACCTCCACCTTGCTGCACTCGCTGGGCTGTATGTCCAAGACATTCAGCCTGACCGGGTTGCCTCCCACCACTTCTTCGACGATTGTCTGGTTGAAGGCATATGCGACACTCATTGGTGAAGAGAATGTGATGCAAATCCTGAGCGGTCCATTCAGAATGTTGTTGGGCCCATCTGTACCACGCTGCATGGTGTTGTGGTTGCAAATATGGACCCCACCATGGACGTCGGGAGTGAAGTTGCGCATCATGCAGCCTATTGCGCACAGTTTGAGTAGTCACACGTCTGTGGCTGCACGGTGAAGCATATTCGTTTCATTTAGTAGCAGGAGATACAGAAATACTGGTCACGTCAGTTCAGGGTCATCAAATCAATCAGTCATGTAGGGGTAGATGTAACACTGAATATGAAAAGAGGAATTTAGGTAAACTACCATGAAAGATGTAGTGAGTAAATTATCATAGCCAAAATAGATAAGAAGGCAACAAAAGTTCAGATGTGTGTGAATTCCTAAGGGACCAAACTGCTAAACTCATCGGTCCCTAGACTCACTCTCTACTTAAACTAACTTATGCTAAGAACAACACACGCACCCATGTCCGAGGGAGATCTCGAACCTCCGGCGGGAGGGGCCACGTAGTTGGTGACAGGACGACTCAAACCGCGGGGCCACACCGCGTGGCAAGAACGCAACACACAACAAGCAGTAGGACACTGCGAATATGGGCAGCAAAAGTGCTGACATCAGCACCAGGTCTTTCTTATCTGTGGTGACACATTACAGCTGAGGCAACTGTGCATGTCATATTAAGTCGACTGCATAATCAGCACTTCCTTATGTCCAAGTCCTTCCAGGAATCATGGAATCTCGCCATGTGCTGAGGTCAAGAAGGCGAGAGAAGGAGAAGGGAGGGACCTTCTGGTCTCCCTCCCCCCTCGCAAATGCAAATTTTGCGTGAAGCACCGCCCACCCCGAGTGTATCTTCTCTGCAGCCAAATAGGTAAAATATCTGAACTGCTGACCAATTTAAAAAACTATACTCGCATTACCGACTTACAAGAATTGTTTCAAGGACTGGTATACCAGTTATATTGATATTGGAAAGTCCATTGAAACTAAACTCGCCTGGTGCGTGTTTTGTCGTGTGGTAATAAATTGGTAAAGAGCTGAGGCAGATTTCATGTAGCGTGTTCTTGAGTCTGTTGAAAGTCGCTGTGTTTATTTTCAGGTTCGTTCGCCAATCCCCTCAGCGTCTCTCCAACTCCACGTCGACGTAGCGTATGAGGAACTTTCTATAGTAATGAGAATGACTGGAAAGAGTACTATTTAATTCGAGTGTTACCTAATTATCAGCACTCGCTTATTTCTTCCTTGAATACAACTATTACTCTTACTATCCTAAGAGTACCGTTGTAATATTCACAATTATAAGTTCATTTCGTCTTTATCAGAGCTGGAACAAAATAGGAGTCATCAACCTT
Organism: Schistocerca nitens; assembly: GCF_023898315.1. Taxonomy (NCBI): domain Eukaryota; kingdom Metazoa; phylum Arthropoda; class Insecta; order Orthoptera; family Acrididae; genus Schistocerca; species Schistocerca nitens. The sequence goes on from NC_064621.1 coordinate 494,023,669, forward strand.
ACATTCAACAACAGATATAATAGAAATCAGAGATAATGCAATGATAAATTTCGCTTTTCTTATGAAAGATGTAACGTGTTTGGTTCCTACAAACAGCACCGTAAATCTCATAGTTATTTCAGTAATAAATTGTGATATTACGATGGACTCCCGAGGAGTAGAGCAGAGTGACGTACGTATCTATTCTGAACTCTTGCATCAAACAGTTCAAAGTTCACGTTTCAATTACCGAATGCTATATACTTTGCATGTTTCACGCCACATCATTGGTAATATGTTAGTACGTTTGCATGAAACTGTCCAATTAAACGTTGTTTATGTACGCAATGGAAAAATTATATATTAATACACTTTGCTTGTAGTGATGTAGGTTTATGTGCTGTGTGATGTTCACTATGTTTCACTACATTTCCCAACACTTGAGAGAACTATCTTGGATTATAAGTTGCTTCTTCATTCGAACATGGATGAACAGGAAAACCAGGAAAAACTGCATCGAGTTCTTCAGAAATGATATTTACAGCGTGTGCGTCAATTTATATTGACTGAACTATCTACGTTTGCTGAATAACGGTCGACAAACTTTTCACTGTCTTGGTCAAGTTTACTCGGAGACAAATCTGATATTACAAGCATTAAACTTTACAGTCTTCTGAATATACAGTTGTCTTCCTTGGTCGTATTGGTGATAGCTGATGATGAAGTTGACAGGATAGTCTACCAAAATCTATATCGAAAGACGACTTGTTCAGGGTGGGCGTTGGACATGAACCATGACATTCCCTCGGGTTGGTACAGGAAACAGTACGATGACGGGACTTGGAAGAATTATCGTAACGTGATTTTAGAATTTCGACAGTGAATTTCAGTAAACAGTGCCTGTAAGAAATGGATGAGATGTTATAAATCTCCCATTCACGCACAACATATCTGTGATCCTTAGAGCTTCAGATGCTGATTGAGGTTTGCCCCGAGAATCTATGGAATTGCTAAACAAATTACATGTAGCCTCTGATCTGCATAAATTAGCGAAAGCATAACAGCAGAATGTTCTTTCGATTACCATGAGCACACAAAATGTCTTCAGTGACCGTTTCATTTCATGATTGTAGCACATCACTCGTGGAAATATAATGATATATTATGACAGAACAGTTTCTTGCAAATCATGCAAATAGACCCGATCAAAATCAATGACAGTGGTTTACCGTTCATGCTGCATCACATTAAATCACGTGGTAGCTCAACTTATCACAAAATTATAAGTTGGACTGTCTTATTGAATCACCTAAAGTCTATGTTAATCTCTGCAGAAAGTTTGTTCACATCATTAGGTGTGTTTGACAGCCACCGTACAAGAGGTCACACCATTACATCGTTCCATGAAAACAACGTCTCTGAATGTCCTTAGAATGAAGATAGTCCTACATTCATTTCTGTACATACATGTCCTTTCACTCTTTACCACAAGTAAGCTAATGTGCTAATGTATACCAACTTATAATGGATAATTGCATGGATTGCGGATAAACCTTAGTGTGTCATTTTCATACCCATGTCAGTAGACATGGGTATGAAAATGATAGGTATCCTAACCACGAAAAAGTGACTGACAACAAAAAAAAGTCCTAGAGGAGTCGAAGAGTCATCATTTGAATCTCTGTATTAGACACAAGTAAGATTAAGGCATGTGGAGATGTGGATGAGTGGGCTTTCTGTGTGTGTAATACAGGAGCAGATCATTTACACTCTGTTCAGTGGAAGTTAAAACCTCTCATTACTAATGTAATACTACTGAATCAACAAAACGTTGCAACAGTCGCATACACTTAATATTAATATTCATGGAACATAAACAACATAATATATACAATTGCAAAATTGCATCTCAACTAACGATATATCTCAGTTTTATTTGTCAGTGATTTCTGATTGTAGTTGGTAACAAACACTGATCCAAAACTTATCACTAAGCATCGTAAGAAATATTTATCTCACTGATAAAATCAGTCTTTAGAATAGTATGGTTTTACATGAAGATGAGGATGCTTCCCTTTATCTTGTTGCTGGTGGCTTAACATAAGACATATGTACCAGGATTCAGTACTGATATAATCTGACGCCGTCCTGAATAACGAGAGACAGTTTTTTGTTTTTCTTTTTAAGTTATATCACCTTTGCGTGACTCTTTAGTAACGCCTTTCTTCCCACTGGGTGTAGTGGCGTCCTCTTCAATTGCTGACCATAGTACTTCTTCCTTTGATGTGCTTTTATCTTCATTGTATCCATTTGACAAATCTTTGACTACTTAGATTTTTCTACAGTCATCGTTTTTGGTAAACACTTGATCCACTCGTTTTCTTTTTTATTCAACATAAGTTCTATTGGTGTAGCCTTAGTTGATGAGACTGTCAAACTATTGTATACCTCTTCAAATGTCTGTACGTAATCCACCCATTATGTTTTTTTTATGGTGCCAATATGTGCAGAGGTATCTGTACAATTCACAAAACCACCTCTTGCTGGGTTGGTTTAGTGATGGAACCTGGAGATCAAAATTTTCCCAACCCCTGATTTTGCAAATATCTTTTCCACAGTACTGCATTGTCTGATACTAATGTGCGTTGTTTGCCAACATGTGGAATATAATTGACAAGAGTGGTTTTTATATTGTCAAATGCTATGTGGCAGTCATGTGTCCATTGCCATGACATGTTCTTCTTTATTAAACTTTAACAGGCCTCCAAATTTATTACGGAATTTAATTTAAAATGACAGTAAAATTAGGTTAATCCCAAAAATGTATTCAACTGCGTTTTCTTGCATTGTGGTGGTGCACTCTCTACTGCAACAATGTTTTTAATCTTAAGTGAAATCCCATACAAAGTAATTAAATGGCCAAGGAAGTTCATATCTGTCAGAGCAAATCTTGACTTCAGGTCGGCAGTCACCCCTGATTGTGGAAAATTTTCCAGTATGTCTTAGAATCTCAGTGTGTTGCTCTGAAAGTGATGTTTTAATTAAAATATCATCAACAGATGGTGTAGCCAAACCACGCTACTCAGATCTCAGCACAGTGTGTAGTGCTGAAATGGATACACCTGAGCTAACATTAAAACCAAATCGCAAGATGCTAAATTTTTAACTGAGTCCCAAGTAAAGAAACGCTGTGTACTTTAAAGATTCCATGTCAACTGCTACTTGCCAAAAGGAAGATATTAAATCTGTTGTGATGAAAATCTTGAACGAGGAAACTTTTGAATTAATTATTCTGTATTTTGAGGTTGTGCCTTCACTGGAAGGAGCATTTTATTTATTTCACTGGCGTCCAGAACTAAACAAACACTCACATCTGATTTGGGTACCATGAGTAGTGGACTGCAACATTGACTGTTGGATGGTTCTATAATGCCTCACCTAAGCGGATGACCTTAGTGCCCATGGAATGGAGTAATAACTGTAACAGATCGTTTTATGTGGTTTCACATTTAGATGACATAGATATCCTTTTATTATGCATTATTTCTCATCAAATAGCATAGCCTTGTAGGAATTGCCTTAATTCTATCTTTTGCTGTGGCATTAGGATATTAGATTCAGTTATCTTTTGGTTAATTTGTTCTGATTTTCTTAAACTATTATTTATATTGCGATTCGTAGACAGTGGCATCCATGTAATTATTGTTTCTGCACCAAATTGAGTGTTAGAGGAATTCCGTCTTTAGTTAACGTGAGCTTACTGAAGTATATTACTGCATTCATCACTGTCAGTAAACCATGTCATGAGATCAAGTACACAGCGAGATCAGGCACCACCAGGCATATGCAATCAATATCTCTATTACAAAGCTCCATTTTAATTCTTGTTTATAGTTTAATTGAATGAGAATACCAAGTATGTTGCAGTTCGCCACAGGTCACGTCAGCAAATTAGCTTCTTCCTGTAATCGCTTCATAAGAGCTGTGCAGACAGCATTCACACTTGCGCCAGTGTCTAAGACTGCCAAAACACTGAATCCCGCAGTACCAACACTGATTGCCGCTTGCGGTATGTTTTTCAGTTTAAAATTACAGAGTTGGCCACCAATGTCAGTTCCAGTTTACTATCAGAAACCCATTCACTTTTTCCGACCAACCTTCCAGGGCTACAGTTGGCCATGTTTAGTTTTCCTGGTACATACTGGAGGCTGTAGCTGGTTCATCAGTATAGGTGGTTCATCAGTAATGTCAGTAATAGCAGGATTTCTCTAGTCGTTACTTGTCTCATTAGAATTCGGTTAATTAATAAAATTTGCATTCCAGTGTGACTTTGCTGGATTTTATTGATAGCTGGGATTGTAGCGTCTATCATATCTCTTGTTCCTGTATTTACTGCCACAGCTGTTCCCGTTACCATTTCTTAAGCTACCCACATTATTACACACAGGATCGTGAGAAACTCCCTGTTGATCCTCATTAGAGTCCAATTGCTGCTGAAAGTTATTAAAATCCCTATTTGAATATTTATTTCCTTTAGAACGATTTCAATCATTGGTATTTTTACCTCTAGCCGTTATATCTTCCATCAACATCCAGTGCATACAAAAATCCGTCAAAACTGATATCACTGACATGCAATAATTTATTTTGAATGTCAAATGGTAGTTCCACTTTTATTATTCTAATCAGATATTTGGCAGATACTGATTCCGATATATATTTCGTCTGCTTATGGTACTGCTCAAAGTACCTGCACAGTGTTACTATCTGAGAATTGTATCGTTCTGCGTTCTTGCATTACAGCAGACCATGATTTTGCAATAAATGACATATGTAGTTCAAGTTTCTGCACCTTCAAGTGCCAAAGGGATCCATTCCAGATTCTAGGTAAAACACCTGTAAATGACCTGATGAAAACGACTGGGTGTGCAGTTTTCTTATCGGGATTAAAAGATGGAAATTGTGTAAGTTAGTTACCACCTTTTCTATGTATACTGCAGCATAATCTCTCATATGATCTGGCATTACATTCGCGCATAGTGATGTTGGTGTCTGTACTTGCTCATGTCGTTTAAAACATTGTTGTGTAGCATCTGGACTAGCTCTCTTTTTCATGAGTTAATTATCAGCAGTGACCGACTATTTATCCTGCCAAGTATGACGTAGATTTTTCATTTACTCATTGACATCTTCCATGTGATTGTCTATCGTTAAACGACGCCATTCAGAAAATAGTTTGCTTAACCGAGTTCGAGCTTTTTGCAAACCTGTGAGAAATTCTTGGCTAGCAAAATCTTCATCTGACATGACTTCATCTAACACTGACTGAATCTTCAGTTCTACAGTTGTTGTCAGTCGGGCAGTTGGGTATCTGTCTTCTAACCACTGGTGGGTAGCCTCAATAAATTTGTATGCTTGTTGTATGAGCTGCGTATTGATTCATAATATCATGCTGTCCACGAGTAACGTTTCCTACTACTTGTGATAGCGCGGCCACAGTGTTAGTTAACTCATATTTGCATTTTCGATCTCCAGTTTTCAAGTACCAAGTCTATCTGGCAAATGTTTTTGTTGATCACGGAGTTGACCGAATTCGTCAGCTAAACGTTCCTGTGCACTTGGAAACTAAAGAATGGCACAGTTAAGTACTGTCTGTGAATCTGTGATATAATTTTGTGTTGCTGTCGTAGTGACCTGTAATTAAGTCTCCTGTTGTGTTGGCTACAGCACAAGTTAGCACAGCCACGAACAAGGAAGGAGAGAAGTTGAGATGGCTGGTGGCAGGAATCTAAATTGATCCGTGCAGTGCGGCTGGTTCCGGCGGAGGTTCGAGTCCTCCCTCGGGCATGGGTGTGTGTGTTTGTCATTAGGATAATTTAACTTAAGTAGTGTGTAAGCTTAGGGACTGATGACCTTAGCAGTTAAGTCCCATAAGATTTCACACACATTTGAACATTTTTTTGATCCGTGCATAATAATTGTAGATTAATACAACACTTCATTCCTAAGAAGGAAAAGAAACGAAACTATTGTTTATGAAGTGACTTCAAGTGCCTCTTATTTGGAAGTACTTCAGCCACTATTACTACTCGCTGAACGTCTTCCTATTACACAGTACTGATGCTCTCGAAGTCTGCGACCAAACTGGGTCGACCAGCGAAGGGTGGCTGGTTAAGTCACCTGTGACAGGAGGCGCTGAACTCCGTCTTCCTGGAGGTGTGGTGCGGTCCGCTCTTTCCACTGTAGCATGGGTCAGCGTCCTCTTGATGCTGTTCGTGGCACTGCGCTGGTCGGTGCGCAGTCGATGCTTTAGGAATGAACATTTCTCCCCCCACCCCAAAAAAAAAAGAAAAGAAAAATGCCACAGCGTTGTCTTGTAGGCAGCCATCTTAATCTTACAACAACGGTGGGTGGGAGTCAGAAAACTGGGTGGCGACAGGAGACGGAAGTGGGTGGGATGCCGAGACCCCGGCCGCGCCTTCACATCCGTCCTGCGCTCTGAGGAAAACGTCGGTCGGAAAACCCCCGGAAAAGCACCCACCCCACCCTCTTCCTTTGCCGGTCAGACGAAAAACGGAGAGGACAGCGATGACGACGGCGCCGATACCACAGCGGGAGCCGGGTAGTTGAGCTGCGGCAGCGGCGAAGGCGGTGGGTCTAGCTCCACTATTTCTGCAGGCGGTGCCGAAGAAGTTTGCGACTCTTGCACGAAGTGATACTTGTATGGAGAGTGTTTTGAACGGAGCCCGAGACACTGTAGGTAGTGGACAGGGTCGCCCAGAGTTCAGTACTGCTGTTGATCTCTGACTGGCAATTAGTGTTCCGTGTTTTCGTGCTGAGATAACGGAGTTCACGAGACCACCAAAGGGAAGCCTTTACGGATTTACAGCGGGAATCGGTATATAGTGGACTATACAAACAAACAAGAAGTGTTGTGCATGCTTAAAAACAATAAATGGTTCAAATGGCTCTGAGCACTATGGGACTCAACTGCTGTGGTCATTAGTCCCCTAGAACTTAGAACTACTTAAACCTAACTAACCTAAGGACATCACACACATCCATGCCCGAGGAACGGTTCCGGACTGCGCGCCTAGAACCGCGAGACCACCGCGGCCGGCAAAAACAATAAATGTAAAGGAAGATAATCCACAAGAAATGACACTGTTTTAGGAGAACGTAGCCATGTTGGTATTCACGATGAAGCAACAAATGAAGTGCGAGCACATTTTGCCAGCACAAAGAAGCGAGCAAGAGAAAAAGACGCTACAGTTTCATCAGCTGGCGTTGCAGAAATAGGTCAGCTTTCCAGTCGAGGCTACGACTTAGTAATATCGTCACCATCACGCAGAATTGCGAATTAATCGTTACATCGAATTAGGTGAAAATACGTGGGAACCACACAAGATCCCACCTATTCTCCAGGAATATCCTTTCAAGAAAATAATTTACTGATAAATGATGGTAGCAACTTTATACTTGCAGATAACAGCGGACAGAATGACCGAATACTGGTCTCTGCCAGCAAAAAGGGAAAAGCCTGTTTATGAAACTGCGAATCATTCTTTGTGGACGGAACGTTCAAGGGTTCGAGCAAGCAGTTTCGATAGTTGTTTATACTCGACGGCGACCTTAATAGTTCTTGGGAGGAAGCAAAACTAATTCCAGCTTTTTACGCTTTGCTGGCAAATAAAAAGTGAGAAACATCTACGCTTTGTTTAAAGCTATTAAAACCAACGTGCCTGGATAGAATCCTGCTTCTCTGATGATAGACATCCAACTGCCATCTTCCAAGCGGCTAACAGTTTGTTCCTTGGAACAGAGGTTACTTATTGCGGTTATCATTTTAATCAATGGTTTGGGAAACAAGCTCACTGTTGCGACCTCGTTCCAGTTTATAAGGAAAACGAGAAATAAGTTCCCACGTAAGAATATGTTCTGTTCTAGCTCAGCTTCCCTTGAAAATGTTGGATGACAGTTGTCCGTGTGTTCAGAAGAGCCAACTTGCAAACGAAACGGACTTTTATAACTATTTAGTGGACCAGTGGCTCGATCACACGCCAAGAGAGAAGTCGAATTACGGTGGAAGGCGTAATCGCACTAATAACGTCTCAGAAGGATGGAACCGAAGAATAAATACATTAATACCAAAAGGTCATCCAAATGTTTATCCATTACTGAAAAATCTTCGAGAAGATGCAGAGTACCTAAGACAGCAGTTTGACAGATTAATTTTAAACTCTGATGTGAAAAGAAGAAAAATTGAGCAATGAAGACTGACGCAACGATTGAAAAGGGCTTAAAGAAACTTCGAACTGATGGGACCTTAAAATCGTTTTTCATTTATGTGGCCTAAGCACAGAAGTTGCAGTGACGACTCAAAACGTGAGAATTATTAAAATATTTATGGATATTGGAAAGTAGTTTCATGTAATCATTGATAATTTTGTAAATATCGTAAGTAAATTTAAAGAGGTGAAGAAAGACTACCTTTTCGTTGTATTACCTGGAAACGACACAGAGTCTTTTAAAATTTGTAAAATATCCTGTAACGAAGACTGAAAAGACTATCTCAAAGGTCAAGCTTTCTCTAGGGAGTAATCGTAGCATTCGCCTTGAGAGATTCTTAGAGTCAAAATATGCATGGACGGAAACCGAATACAAAATATTTGCATCAGAAATGCAGGCAAATGAGAAGCAACTAAATCCATACTTTTTCCCAAACTTATATGTTGACAAATTAGTATGAAACTGGTAAATTAAAAACCAATTATCATAAAAAGGGAACTGTTAGTCGTGTGTTATTGGTGTTTTTTTTTTTTCAAAGTTAAGCCTAAATTTTCTTTTACTATCGATACATACATGTGATAAATAAACAAATTACACTTTCTATAATATTAATGCAAAGAAGTAGGCAAACATGTCACGAGTACTTCTTTTAAAGGTTTCATTCAAGTTGGTTAATATTTATGGTAAAAATGTTGGTGCTCAGCTTAGAAAAACAGTTATGGTAAAAGGGATTCTAAAATTTTACGAAAACATTAATGTTGCTACAAGACGCATGGTGTCTTGATATGCTTAGTGTTCTATTAATGTGCTTCAAAACTTTTAACATGACGAAAATCCATGCAAAAGATTATGGAAGGCGAACAACGAAAAGCTGAAGTGCAGAAACTAAAAAAAAAAAAAAATGGGAGTGAGAGACAAGAAAGAAAAAAAGCCAAGTCCGGTTTTAAGCAGTATTACTGAAGAAAGTATTCATCATACGGGAGCAGAAAAACAAACGCCTCAAGTGTTATCTCAACATTTCCACTATGGAAATACATATTTGTTTTCAGAGGAGACACTCAACGAAAGAATCTACAGTTAGATCAAGGTATCATTCTGCTTTTCATATTGCAAAGGATTGCGCAGTTTCACTTATTTTCGGGTTATGTTGACGGTGTGGAAACTCTGCTACAGCTAGAAGTATATCTACAGTGAGACGTTTGTGTGATTAGTTTCATGGAAAAATTAGTGTCGGAGACCTCTGTTTACCAAAGTAAATTTTCACCACTTGACAAGTCTGTAGCAACCATTATGTCGATGTTTCGATTTACATGTACACGCTGCTTTTTTACGCAATGAAGAGAACGAAATTCACCCACAGAAGCTTACTGGCAGATTTCAAATTAAGAGCTTGTCTATGAATTAGCATTACTCGAAAAGTGGTAACAGACATTGATGCTGTAGTAAAAAGCAAAATAAATAATTTTCATCGACGTTCTGTGTTCCTACGTTAAACGTTTGAATAAAATTGTAACAAAATATAAATATTATCAATTTAAATTTCAGCCTTTCACCCTAAAACGGCAATCATCACAAGGCTGCAACAATCGTAAGAAATACCATGTTTCCTACTTAGCTGCTCCCGTCCCCCTTCCTTGCAACATTAAAATATTAAAAGAGATGTTGAATTTCATTGTCAGTTATTACTAATACAACAGTCTTAAAAATAAATTTGCCACGAAACGCGGCAATCTAGGCACCATGAAGCGATACGTGGTTGCTCACTGCTGTGGCGTGAGCGAGAGCCAGGTCGCTGCAGCAGCTGTGCGGAACTGCTAGACTTCTTGGTGTGCCTGTATGTGTGAAAACGCGGTTAGCCTCGCAAGATCCCCAGGCTTCGTACATGTGTCACTCCGTGCAAATGTCACTTCGTGCACGTGTTCCAACCCGTTCCGAAGAGGCCCCCACGGGTGCCTGCTTCGGGTGCAAGAGCCCTGTACGAACTGAATCTGTGGACAGAAAATCTGTGGAATAATTCCGCAAGCGACAAGCACGAATCTGCTTCTAATGGCGGCGCATAAACAAATCTTGGCCTCGAATTGAATACATACAACTGCCCAAATTTCGAAGCATCGTTCATTTCTCCCAGCGTCTGGTGAGGCCAAAAACTCTGAAAATAACTGAATCAGTAGGCGCAAAGCAATACTTGTGTAACGTGGGACGCGCCCTGCTCTGCGGTGGGTGCAGCAACTGGAGCAGCGTGTGGTGGCGCCGACCATGGGGAAGCTCCGACCTGGGAGCGGTACGTTGCAAGGAAAAGCAGCAGTGCTTGCTCCCATATGTGTGTGTTGCTTGAACGTACGCACAAATCGTTCAGCTTCTACGATAGAGAGGATGGAACGGAGCACTAGTAAGGTGAGTAATACCACTGGCTGTACAAAACAGTTCAAGCTCCTGAGCCATAAACAACGCAGCGTTGTCTGTAACCAACAATTCAAGGAAACCTTCCATCAAAAAATGGATGTCAAAGCCTGAATCCTGCTACAATGCAAACGGATATTTGCTGAAAGGGTCCATAACAATAAGTCAACGAATGTTCCAAAAGTGACCAGCAAAGTCAATATGCACTCATTGTCACGGTTATAGAGAGACTGACCAAGCTGAAAACAACCGTGGCGACGACAATAGGTTCTAAGCACAAGCGCGAAACTATGATGTCACCTGTTCAATGTAGAAATCCATGCACGTCAAAGTACAGTGCCGACACGCAAACTGTTTTGTGCGTACATTTCCCCCGTGTCAGTGTCGTCGTAACGGCCGTCTGCTTCACATCTGCTGTACAGCGACATACGTAAATTTAAGTATTAACTGTGTTTTTCTTACTTGTCACTTCCTTTTCCTTGTGTATTTGCTTTTAGGAAGCTTTAATTTTCGAGTAGTAGTAATAGTGTTCCATTGATTTCGTGTTTGTTTTGAATATAGTCCAGAGACAGGTAGTGCTTATTTTCATTGTTTCCAACAAGAAGGGTCTAGTAGCCACACTTTAGTCAGCTATCAACCGCCTTTAGTGAATTAGCAGTCTAGTTAAAAGTTGGTTAACTGTCCACAGTAAGTTGTTGATTTCTTAGGATGGATAGGATGTGTGACTGCTGTGTACGGACGCAGGAGGAGCTGGCCACTGTTCGCGAATAGCTGAACGTGTTGATGGCCACGGTCAGCCGTATTCAGGCTGCTGCCTCGGAGTGTAGCGGCAGTGGGGAGTCTGGTGCGTCACAAGGTACACCCCAGGTGTTACATGCTTCAAACCTCGGTCCCTGCTGTCGTGACATCTTCGCGAGTACCGGGCGCTGTTGGGCCACCCTCTCCCCAAGGGGCGTGGCGGGTTCAGCGGCGTTCGCAGCGAACGAGGCGGAGGGTCAATGTGGAGGCTGGCCGTGTGGCATCGCCTGTTCTGCCTGAGAGTGGACATGTGACCGCTCCTTCAGTAAGGACCGAGCAGCCACACGTGGAGATGGGTTTTTTAGTGATCGGCAGCTCCAATGTTAGGCGGGTGATGGAGCCCCTTAAGGAAATAGCGGAAAGGTCGGGGAAGAAGGCCAGTGTTCACTATGTCTGCTTGCCGGGGGGTCTCATCCGAGATGTGGAGGAGGCACTGCCGGCGGCGATAGAGAGCACTGGGTGCACCCGACTGCAAATTGTTGCTCACGTCGGCACCTATGACTCCTGTCGTCTGGTTTCAGAGGTCATCCTCAGTTCATACAGGCGGTTGGCGGAGTTGGTGAAGGCGGAAAGCTTCGCTCGCGGGGTGGAGTCTGAGCTAACTATTTGTAGTATCGTTCCCAGAATCGATCGCGGTCCTCTGGTTTGGAGCCGAGTGGAAGGCTTCAACCAGAGGCTCAGACGATTCGTCCGGGATCTGGGGTGCAAATTTCTCGACCGCTATCGGGTGGATACTCCGTGAAGAGTTTGACAGAGCACTGAAAGACCTGAGACGAAACAAGGCCCCGGGAGTAGACAACATTCCATTAGAACTACTGATAGCCTTGGGAGAGGCAGTCATGACTAAACTCTACCATCTGGTGAGCAAGATGTATGAGACAGACGAAATACCCTCAGACTTCAAGAAGAATATAATAATTCCTATCCCAAAGAAAGCAGGTGTTGACAGATATGAAAATTACCGAACTATCAGTTTAATAAGTCACAGCTGCAAAATACTAACGCGAATTCTTTACAGACGAATGGAAAAACAGGTAGAAGCGTACCTCGGGGAAGGTCAGTTTGGATTCTGTAGAAATGTTGGAACACGTGAGGCAATACTAACTTTATGACTTATCTTAGAAGAAAGATTAGGAAAAGGCAAACCTACGTTTCAAGCATTTGTAGACTTAGAGAATGCTTTTGACAATGTTAACTGGAATACTCTGTTTCAAATTCTGAAGGTGGCAGGGGTAAAATACAGGGAGCGAAAGGCTATTTACAATTTGTACAGAAACCAGATGGCAGTTATAAGAGCCGAGGGGCATGAAAGAGAAGCAGTGGTTGGGAAAGGAGTGAGACAGGGTTGTAGCCTCTCCCCGATGTTATTCAATCTGTATATTGAACAAGCAGTAAAGGAAACAAAAGAAAAATTCGGAGTAGGTATTAAAATTCATGGAGAAGAAGTAAAAACTTTGAGGTTCGCCGATGACATTGTAATTCTGTCAGAGACAGCCAAGGACTTGGAAGAGCAGTTGAACGGAATGGACAGTGTCTTGAAAGGAGGATATAAGATGAACATCAACAAAAGCAAAACGAGGATAACGGAATGTAGTCAAATTAAATCGGGTGATGCTGAGGGAATCAGATTAGGAAATGAGACACTTAAAGTAGTAAAGGAGTTTTGCTATTTAGGGAGTAAAATAACTGATGATGGTCGAAGTAGAGAGGATATAAAATGTAGACTGGCAATGGCAAGGAAATCGTTTCTGAAGAAGAGAAATTTGTTAACATTGAGTATAGATTTAAGTGTCAGGAAGTCGTTTCTGAAAGTATTTGTATGGAGTGTAGCCATGTTTGGAAGTGAAACATGGACGATAACTAGTTTGGACAAGAAGAGAATAGAAGCTTTCGAAATGTGGTGCTACAGAAGAATGCTGAAGATAAGGTGGGTAGATAACGTAACTAATGAGGAGGTATTAAATAGGATTGGGGAGAAGAGAAGTTTGTGGCACAACTTGACTAGAAGAAGGGATCGGTTGGTAGGACATGTTTTGAGGCATCAAGGGATCACAAATTTAGCATTGGAGGGCAGCGTGGAGGGTAAAAATCGTAGAGGGAGACCAAGAGATGAATACACTAAGCAGATTCAGAAGGATGTAGGTTGCAGTAGGTACTGGGAGACGAAGAAGCTTGCACATGATAGAGTAGCATGGAGAGCTGCATCAAACCAGTCTCAGGACTGAAGACTACAACAACAACATCGGGTGGAGAAATGTAGGGTCCCCCTGAATAGGTCAGGCGTGCTACAAGGGTAGCGGAGTACGTGTGGAGTGCACATGTGGGTTTTTAGTTTAGAGAATTCCCTCCCTAGGCCCGACAAGACGCCTCCTGAGACGCGACACAGTAGCAGTAGGCAAAACGCCACAGGGAATAACAATATTAATGTGGTAATAGTAAACTGCAGAAAAGTCCCAGAACTGCTCTCATTAATAAACGGTCACAATACCCACATAGTACTAGGGACAGAAAGATGGCTGAAACCAGATGTATATAGTAATAAATTCTAAACTCGGATTGGAACGTATACCGCAGAGACACACTGGACAGGGGGGAGGCGTGTTTATAGCGATAAAAAGGGCTATAATATCGAAGGAAATTGATGGAGATCAGAAATGTGAAATAATTTGGCTGATGGTCACGGTTAAAGCAGGCTCAGGCATAGTAATTGTATGTCTGTATAGGCCACCTGGCTCAGCAGCTGTTGTGGCAGAGCACCTGAAGGAAAATTTGGAAAATATTTCAGTAGATTTCCCGACCATGTTATAGTTCTGGGTGAGGTTTTAATTTGACAGATATAGACTGGGAGACTTAAACGTTTATAACGGGTGGCAGGGTTGAAAAGAATCCAGTGAAATTTTTTAAAGTGCATTATCTGAAAACTACCTTGAGCAGTTAAACAGAGAACCGGCTCGTAGCGATAACATATTAGACCTTCTGGTGACGTACAGACCCGAACTATTTGAAACAGTTAACGCAGAACAATGAATCAGCGATCATAAATCGATTACTGCATCGATGATTTCAGCCGTAAATAGAAATATTAAAAAAGGTAGGAAGATTTTTCTGTTTAGCAAAAGTGACAAAAAGCGGATTTCAGAGTACTTGACCCCTCAACACAAAAGTTTAGTCTCGAGTACAGATAGTGTTAAGGATCAGTAGACAAAGTTCAGAACCATCGTACAATATGCATTAGATGAGTATACATCAAGCAAGATCGTATGAGATGGAAAAGAGCCACCGTGGTACAACAACCGAGTTAAAAAACTGCTGCGGAAGCAAAGGGAACTTCACAGCAAACTTAAACATAGCCAAAGCCTTGTAAACAAACAAAAATTACACGAAGCGAAATGTAGTGTGAGGAGGGCTATGCGAGAGGCGTTCAATGAACTCGAAAGTAAAGTTCTATGTGCTGACTTGGCAGAAAATCGTAGGATATTTTGGTCTTATGTCAAAGTGGTAGGTGGGTCAAAACAAAATGTCCAGACACTCTGCGACCAAAATGATACTGAAACAGAGGATGACAGAGTAAAGGCCGAAATACTAACTGTCGTTCTCCAAAAGTGTTTCACAGAGGAAGACTGCACTGTAGTTCCTTCTCTAGATTGACGCACAGATGACAAAATGGTAGATATAAAAATAGTTGACAGAGGGATAGAAAAACCATTAAAATCGCTCAAAAGAGGAAAGGCTGCTGGACCTGATGGGATACCAGTTCGATTTTACAGAGTACTCGAAGCAACCGTAATTCTCTATAAGAGTGTAGCGTTCCAAAGGATTGGAAAAGGGCACAGTTCAACCCCGTTTTCCAGAAGGGACGTCGAACTGATGTGCAGATTACAGACCTATATCTATCGTCGATCAGTTGTAGAATTTGGGAACACGTATTATGTTCGAGTATAATGACTCTTCTGGAGACTAGAAATCTACTCTGTAGGAATCAGCATGGGTTTCGAAAAAAAAACTATTTTGTGAAACCCAGCTCACGCTGTTCGTCCACGAGACTCAGAGGGCCATAGACACGGGTTCCCGGTTAGACGCCGTGTTTCTTGACTTCCGCAAGGCGTTTGACACAGTTCCCTACAGACATTTAATGAACAAAGTAAGAGCATATGGACTATCAGGACAATTGTGTGATTGTATTGAAGAGTTCCTAGAGAACAGAACGCAGCATGTCTTTCTCAATGGAGAGAAGTCTTACGAAGTAAGAGTGATTTCAGTGTGCCTCAGGGGAGTGTCGTAGGACCGTTGCTATTCACAATATACATATATGACCTTGTGGATAACATCTGAAGTTCACTGAGGCATTTTGCGGATGATGCTGTGGTATATCGAGAGGTTGTAACAATGGAAAATTGTACTGAAATGCAGGAAGATCTGCAACGATTTGACGCATGGTGCAGGTAATGGCAATTGAATCTCAATGTAGCCAAGTTTAATGTGCTGCGAATACATGGAAAGATAGATCCCTTATCATTTAGCTACAATATTGCAGGTCAGCACCTGGAAACAGTTAATTCCATAAATTATCTGGGAGTAGGCATTAGGAGTGATTTAAAATGGAATGATCGTATAAAGTTGATCGTCGGTAAAGCAGATGCCCGACAGATTTATTGGAAGAATCCTAAGGAAATGCAATCTGTAAACAAAGTAAGTAGGCTACGGCACACTTGTTTCGTCCACTGCTTGAATACTGCTCACCGATGTGGGATCCGTACCAGATAGGGTTGATAGAAGAGGTAGGGAAGATCCAAGGGAGAGCAGTGCACTTCGTTACAGGATCATTTAGTAATCGCGAAAGCGTTACGGAGATGATAGATAAACTCCAGTGGAAGAATCTGCAAGAGAGACGCTCAGTAGGTCGGTACAGGCTTTTGTTGAAGTTTCGAGAACATACCTTCACCGAGGACTCAACACGTATATTGCTTCCTCCTGCGTACATCTCGCAAAGAGACCATGAGGATAAAATCAGAGAGATTAGAGCCCACACAGAGGCATACCAACAATCTTTCTTTCCACGAACAATACGAGACTGGAATAGAAGAGAGAACCGATGGAGGTACTCAAAGTACCCTCCGCCACACACAGTCAGGTGGCTTGCGGAGTATGGATGTAGATGTAGATGTAGAATGGCTTTGGTGGTGCAATTGCAACACACCTTTTTGTAGAAGTTTAGGAGTAAGAACACGCCATTGCCCCACCTGATTTTGCAATAAAATCACACCGCGCTGGATGGAAAGGCTATGTCGAAGAGAAAAATATCGGCGCACAAAAGAATTCTGAATCTTTTTCACTCAACGAGGCCAATCAGTACAGCTGTTGTGCAAGAACAGGTTGAAGTAAGGGTCTGCTTCTGTGGCCTGTGCAATTTTTTATAGTGCAGTGGAAAAATCTGGAAGACTTCAGTCTGCTACAGATCTATCTGACAACAAGATGCAGCAGTTGCATCAACGACACCATCAGGACCAACATTCAGGCAAGAAAGGGCGTCAGTGTTTGTATGCTTCGACGTAGGCCGGTGCAATGTTGCATACTTATCTTGTGGTAATGACAAAGCACAACGTTGGGGCTTCTCAACGGTACGTGGCGGAACACGTTTGGACTGATAAAAGCATATCTAAAGTTGCTTATCGTCTGTCTCTAGGTAAAACTTCCGACCGAACAGATAATGGTGAAACTTTGTCACGCCATAGGTAATAGGGAGCGCTTCCTTCTCGATTTTGGAATAGGGACACTGAGTCTTGGCCAATAACCTGGAAGCGAAAGATATCTGCCTGTCGTGTGAACCAAATCTGTGCTTGACCACAGCTGCGATTCCGTGCAAAGAAGGGTCCACTGCCAAAACCGCAGGCTTAGTGGGATCAAAATGGAAAAGCATATGTCACTCAACAGGGCTTTTTTAAGTTTCTTGATTGCATCCTAACACTCTTTGGTCCAAACCTAAGGCCCAGTCTTCTGGCGCAAACGATGCAACGGATTCGCGATCTCAGCTACGTTGGTATAAACCTGATGTAATATGTCAGCTTCCCGAGAACTGACGGGAATTCCGCCACGTTCCGTTGGGTAGAGAGGTTCCGTATGACCAGGAAAAGTGAGTGAAGGGGATGAACACATTGGCTGTTAAGAACACTGCCCAAGTATTGAGTTTCATACTGAAGAAAGGCACTCTGTCCAGGTCATACTTCAAACCTGCAGCTGAAAGCTTTTGAAAAAGCGAAAGAAGGTTGTGATATGTTTCTCCGCTGGACGTCCTGACACCATCATATGATCCAAGTAAATCAAACAGGATGGAACATTTGCAATAAGCTGTTCTACGTAACGTGGGAAAATGGCAGGCGGGGAAGCACTGCCAAAGGGTAAGCACAAAAATTTGAAAAATCCTAAATGTGTGTCGATCACAAACAATTCCTGAGGCTCGTCATGTAGCGGAATAAGTATCAGCTACGTTTGTGGATTCACAGAATATTTTATGTCAATGATAAGGCGAAGTCTTCCCGAAGGAAGAACACTGCCCTGTCGTTCTTTAAGCTCACTGGCAGCATTATATCTAAGTGTATGAGGGAGGGACACGCCCGGGAAAACTTAGGTTGCGCATTGTCCTTCATTACAATGTTCGCCACAAAATTATCTTCCAAGTCTTTCACAAAATAATTAGGAATTCCTTCGGTCAGCTGAGTAACACGATCTGTTTGGTGAAAGCAGAACCAGAAAGGAGATTGTCCTGAATACAAAGAAGAATCAAATCGAATGAATCTAACCCACAAATATTTTCAGTCTCGCGAATCCAAATTGTAAATGTCACTGTTCTGGTATGAGACGAATGTAGCATGCAAACTACATGTACCAAGAACTGGAATGTCCGGACCATTATACGCTGTATTTTGTGTGCAAAATTTTTTCAACTGTGGGGAGTCCAATTGTTCGTAAGTGGCACGATTAAGCAACGTAACGGAAGCGCCACAGTCTAACGAAAGTCGCAATGACTAAGTTCGCGAGCATTTGGTTTGACTGTCACTGCACAGTACTTGAGTGGGGTTAAGGCACATCCTGAATTTGGTCAATATTAGTACTGAAGCCACTGTAGGAAAAAAACCTACATTCGCTGAGTGAGAAGGTGCGCCACGCTTACAAGAGCAGACATGAGTAGATTTCGTTTCTGTTGCAAGCATACAGACCATACGTGACCTGGCTTTCCAGAGGCAAAGCAAGTCGCGTTCCTCGAAGAGCAATGTTGTTTTTTACGCATGGAAAAGCAGCGGACACGCGATTTCACAGCAGACACACACGTTGACACGTGTTTACTCTGACCACTGAGTGTTTCACGTTAGCAGGCGATGGTCGGTCGCCAGACCGTACTTGCTTGTCACTTTGGATTGCACTGCAAATGGGAGCTACGACGAAGTGTTCCATATCTCTGACATACGAATCCTTATGTTCAATAATTTGTATCACTGGTTTCAAAGAATCAGAATATATGAGAATTTGTTCACAAATCCTACTGCCTGGCACACTGTTTGTAGTTGCACCACAAAGCAGTCTGTCACTACAGTACTGTCCACAGCTACATTGAAAAATACATAATCGCGTCAAAACCTGAAGTTTAGTGACCCGCTGACGCTTTGTATCTTCTTGCTTTTTCCGCAATCGAAAGAAATTGCAACGTGCTGTAGCAACCTGTATCTTATCCTCAAAACACTTAGTGAGGGCGGAAACTAAATCTTCAAAACAAGCAGCTCCAACCTACTAGTCGGGAATAACTTGCGAGCGAGATGGTTAATTCCTGCGCTGTCCGCTGACAAGAAATTAGGAAGTTTCACAGTACCTTTCACTTGATGTGTAG
This sequence comes from Schistocerca nitens, assembly GCF_023898315.1. Lineage (NCBI taxonomy): Eukaryota > Metazoa > Arthropoda > Insecta > Orthoptera > Acrididae > Schistocerca > Schistocerca nitens. The sequence goes on from NC_064621.1 coordinate 494,043,014, forward strand.
CACGACGAGTGTCGAACTGGGCGTAGTACTTGTTCCATTCCTCTTGTTGTTCATTGAAAGCTCGGAGAAGTGCAATGCATGGAGGCGATGTCGTGGATGTGGCTGGCAGTTGTGGCACAGTTGATGCAGCAGTACCTTGTGCATTAATTAACCGCTGGACCCTCACCATCGGCTGCGACATTTTGTGGTTCTGAAACTGAATGAACTGCATCTGATCAAAGCCCAGCAGCAACCGAAGGCGTAGGCACAAGTGACGCAGGGGGTTGGTTACAGACCATTTTCATGAGAGTGTGCCACAACAGAGCAATTACATACAAATACCGAAGGTGTGCTGCTAGTCTGCAGTAAAGAAGAGAATTACAAGCAATGCGCCTCTGAAAGAAAAGAGAAATATTAGTGACGCGGGGTGTGACAGTGAGCGAAGAGCGAAGACAGCGTTAGTTCTGTAATCTTCCTCGCCAGACCTTGTGTCAGTAACTGCGGAAGTCAAGCACAAACAAGAAAGAAGAGAAGTTGCAATAGCCAGTGGCAGGAATCTAATGTGATCTGTACGTAGTTGAAGATTAATAGAACATTTCATTTATAAAAAAGAAAAGAAACATAAGTCCTCTATATGAAGTTGATTCCTGTGCCTCCTACTTGCAGGTACTTTAGCCTCTACTACCACTTGCTGAACGCAGTATAAGTATCGTCTACCTATTGCTCAGCACTGATACTCTCGAAGCCTGCGACCGAACTCTGTCGACCAGCCGACGGGCGGCTGGTTAAGTCAGCGTTGACAGGGTGCGCTGAACTCTTGTCTTCCTAGAGATGTGGCTCTGCCCGTTCCTTCCACTGGTGCACGAGTCTGCCTTCTTGATGCTGTTTCGCGTGCTGCGCTGGACGGTGTGCAGTCGATGCTTTGGAGCTGGACATCTGCAATGTAGCCAGACTATTAGAAATTTGGTCTTCAATGAGGATGACATCTGCTCAATTACATTAATGTAAACGGATCGAAAACCTCCATCTGCTGAACAATTTGTTCCGTTTTTTGCGTCATTCTAGCCTGCTGTCTTGTTTTAACACTACAAACTTTAATCTGCTACTCACATTGCCATAAACCGTTTAATATAACTAAATCAATTACAGCCGAGTCATAAACAGTCTTTTCTTGCAATAACGTGCTTGATTGTGACTGAATCAGCATGCTAAGAACAGACTACTGTTGGCTGCGTAACAACAACGTCGCAAATGTAGTTGGCACGAATAGACAATGCACAGTGACGACGCCTAATTTACAAAAACGAAAGTGACTGTCTACCATTAATAATTCGATTGTACGCCCTTTAGTTGAGTCAGCATGGATATAAATAAAAGTATACACGTAATTTCCGTAGACAGGTGCAGTTATAGTGATCTTAATTTTTACTGATGTAAATGTATCATTTTATAGAGGCGCAAACCATGTCCAGAAAGGATAGATTTAATAATGTAGGTGGTAGTGTGTTTGTGTCTGTTGGTAGTAGTTTATCTTGTAGTGAAGTTGAAACACATAGTTCCTGCGAATTATTTAGGGTATAGATTATACTCAACAGCCGTACCAAAGTAATTATTGGCTCCTTCTACCGACCCGCAGACTCAGATGATATAATAGCTGAACGCTTGAAGGAAAACTTGAATCTCATTACAAATAAGTACCCCTCTCATACAGTTATAATTGGTGGAGACTTCAATCTACCCTCGATTTGTTGGGGAAAATACATGTTCAAAGTCGGTGGTAGAAAGAAAACTTCTTCCGAAATTGTAGTAAATGCTTTCTCTAAGAGTTACTTTGAACAATTAATTGATGAGCTCACACGAATTGCGAATGGTTGCCAAAACACACTTGACCACTTAGCCACAAATAATCCTGATCTAATAGAGAGCATCATGACGGATACAGGGATTACTGAACACAAGGTCATTGTAGCGAGACCCAAAACCATATCAACCAAAACCACTAAAAATAAACGCAAAATATTGATATTTAAAACAGCAGATAAAAATTCGCTAGATGCCTTCCTAAGAGAGAGTCTCCATTCCTTCCAAGCTAATTGTGTAAGTGTAGACCAGATATGGCTCAAATTCAAAGATACAGTATCGACAGCAATAGATAGATTCATACCGCATAAGTTAATAAGAGACGGGACTGATCAACAATGGTACACAAAACACATCAGAACACTGTCGCAAAAGCAACGAAAATAGCATGCCAAATTCAGAAGAACGCAAAATCCCCAAGACTGGCTAACTTTGACGGAAGCTCGAAATTTAGGGCGGACATCAAAGCGAGATGCTTTTAATAGTTTCCAAAATGAAATATTGTCTCAAAATATCATAGAAAACCCAAAGAGATTCTGGTCGTATGTAAAGTACACCTGTGGTAAAAGACAGTCAATACCGTCACTGCGCGATAGGGATGGAAATGTTACCGATGATGGTGACACTAAAGCGGAGTTACTAAATACAGTTTTCCGTAATGCCTTCACGAAAGAAGACGAAGTAAATATTCCAGAATTCGAAACCGGGACAGCTGTTAGCATGAGTGACACAAAAGTAGATGTCTTAGGTGTTGCGAAACTACTCAAATCACTTAAGAAAGACAAGTCTTCTGGTTCAGATGGTATACCAATCAGTTTTCTCTCGGAGTATGCAGACACAATAGCGCCTTTCTTAGTAATCATACACAACCGCTCACTTGACGAAAGGTGTGTTCCTAAAGACTAGTAAGTAGCACAAATATTCAAGAAGGGAAATGGGAGTAACCCAATGAATTACAGACCCATATCACTGACCTAAATTTGCAGTAGGATTTTGAAGCATATACTCTACTCGAACATCATGAATCACCTTGGGCCGGCCGAGGTGGCCGAGCGGTTCTAGACGCTACAGTCTGAAACCGCGCTACCGCTACGGTCGCAGGTTCGAATCCTGCCTCGGGAATGGGTGTGCGTGATGTCCTTAGGTTAGTTAGGTTTAAGTAGTTGTAAGTTATAGGTTAATGATGACCTCAGAAGTTAAGTCCCATGGTGCTCAGAGCCATTTGAACCATTTGAATCACCTTGGAGAAAATGACTTATTGATACATAACAAACACGAATTCTGAAAATATCGTTCTTGTGCAACACAGCTAGCTCTTTATTCCCATGAAGTAATGAGTGCTGTCGTCAAGGGATCTCAGATCGATTCCACATTCCTAGATTTGCAGAAGGCTTTTGATACCGTTCCTCACAAGCGACTATTAAATAGCGTGCATATGGAGTATCGTCACAGTTGTATGACTGGATTCGTGATTTCCTCTCAGAGAGGTCACAGTTCGCAGTGATGGACGGTAAATCATCGAGTAGAACAGAAGTGATATCTGGGGTTCCGCAGGGTCATAGGCCCTCTGCTGTTCCTGATTTATATAAAAGACCTAGAAGATAATCTGAGCAGCCCCCTTAGATTGTTTGCAGATGACGCTGTAATTTACCGTCTAGTAAAGTCATCAGACTATCAATTCCAATTACATAATGATCTAGAGAGAATTTCTGTATGGAATGAAAAGTGTGGCAATCGGCACTAAACAAAGAAGACTGCGAGGTCATCCACATGAGTACTAAAAGAAATCCGATATTTTGGGTATACGAGAAATCTCACAAATACAAGGGCTGTCAATTCGACTAAATGCCTAGGAATTACAATTACGAGTAACTTAAATTGGAAAGACCTAATTGATAATACTGTGGGGAAGGCGAAGGCGCTTGGCAAAACACTTAGAAGATGCGACAAACCCACTAAAGAGACAGCCTACATTACACTTGTCCGTCCTCTGCTGCAATATTGCTGAGCGGCATGAGATTCTTACCAGGCAGGATTGACGTTGCGTATTATGGCGCAATACGGGTGAGAGTGTCACTGATATGATACGCGATTTGGGGTGTCAGTCACTGAAACAAAGGCGGTTTTCTTTGCGGCGAGATCATTTACGAAATTTCAATCACCAACTTTCTCTTCCGAATGCGTAAATATTTTGTTGACACACACGTACGTAGGGAGAAATGATCATCATTATAAAATAAGAGAAATAAGAGCTCGAACGGAAAGATTTAGATGTTCCTTTTACCCACGCGCCATTCGAGAGTGGAATGGTAGAGGAGTAGTATGAAAATGATTCGATGAACCATCTGCCAGGCACTTAAGTGTGAATTGCAGGTTAGCGATGTAGATGTAGATGTAGATCTTCTCTAAAACACTCTAGCAATTGTACGTGCAAAAGAGTAAGACAAAAAATGTTTGTAACAATTACAATATATTATTGTATGTGTATTTCCAGCCTCAAGATATGCCTTTCAATGGTAGACATTTTATATTGTTATTTTTATTCTATTTTATGTTTTTATAGACAAAATTAGCATATGGTCTTGTTTTTCAAATAGTGTTTTGAAATGTTCATTGGAACTAAACTCTCGTTGTGCGTGTTTTGTCGTGTGGTAATTTGTTGGTAAAGAGCTGTGGTAGGTTTCATGTTTCATGCTCTTGATTTCCTTGAAAGTCGCTGTGTTTATCTGCAGGTTCGTTGACCAATCTCCCAGCGCCTCTCCAACTCCTCGTCGACGTAGTGTAGCTGAAACTTTCTACAGTAAGTAGACGGACTAGAAATACTAATATTTGCGTTCTAGTCTCCTCTAAATATTTATCAGGCGAAGAGCACTACTTTATTTATTTCTTGACTACAAATTTTACTCTTACTATATAGTTGTAATACTTAATATTCACAATTATAAGTTCATTTTGTCCTTATCAGAGGAAGGTGGAAATCGGAGTCATTAAAAGTACATTCAAGAACAGAGAACGTCATAATCAGAGATAATGCAATGAGAAAGTTCGTTTTTCTTATGCAAGGAGAACATCTTTGTTCCCTACACGTAGCACAGTGCCTCATACAGTTATTTCCGTAATAAAAAGTGGTATTACATGTTAGACCTTCTGGTGACAAATAGACCAGAACTATTTGAAACAGTTAACGCAGAACAGGGAATCAGCGATCATGCAGCGGTTACTGCATCGATGATTTCAGCCGTAAATAGAAATATTAAAAAAAGGTAGGAAGATTTTTCTGTTTAACAAAAGTGACAAAAAGAAGATTTCAGAGTACCTGACGGCTCAACACAAAAGTTTTGTCTCAAGTACAGATAGAGTTGAGGATCAGTAGACAAAGTTCAAAACCATCGTACAATATGCGTTGGATGAGTATGTGCCAAGCAAGGTTGTAAGAGATGGAAAAGAACCACCGTGGTACAACAAACGAGTTAGAAAACTGCTGTGGAAGCAAAGGGAACTTAACAGTAAAAATAAACATAGCCAAAGCCTTGCAGACAAACAAAAATTACGCGAAGCGAAATGTAGTGTGATGAGGGCTATGCGAGAGGCGTTCAATGAATTCGAAAGTAAAGTTCTATCTACTGACTTGGCAGAAAATCCTAAGAAATTTTTGTCTCATGTCAAAGCTGTAGGTGGATTAAAACAAAATGTGCAGACACTCTGTGACCAAAATGGTTTTGAAACAGAGGATGACAGACTAAAGGCCGAAATACTAAATGTCTTTTTCCAAAGCTGTATCACAGAGGAAGACTGCACTGTAGTTGTTTCTCTAGATTGTCGCACAGATGACAAAATGGTAGATATCGAAATAGACGACAGAGGGATAGAGAAACAATTAAAATCGCTCAAAAGAGGAAAGGCTGCTGGACCTGATGGGATACCAGTTCGATTTTACACAGAGTACGCGAAGGAACATTCCCCCCTTCTTGCTGCGGTGTACCGTAGGTCTCTAGAAGAGCGTAGCGTTCCAAAGGATTGGAAAAGGGCCCAGGTCATACCCGTTTTCAAGAAGGGACGTCGAACAGATATGCAGAACTATAGACCTATATTTCTAACGTCGATCAGTTGTAGAATTTTGGAACACGTATTATATTCGCGTATAATGACTTTCCTGGAGACTAGAAATCTACTCTGTAGGAATCAGCATGGGTTTCGAAAAAGACGATCGTGTGAAACCCAGCTCGCGCTATTCGTCCACGAGACTCAGAGGACCATAGACACGGGTTCCCAGGTAGATGCCGTGTTTCTTGACTTCCACAAGGCGTTCGATACAGTTCCCCACAGTCGTTTAATGAACAAAGTAATAGAATATTGACTATCAGACCAATTGTGTGATTGGACTGAAGAGTTCCTAGATAACAGAACGCAGCATGTCATTCTCAATGAAGAGAAGTCTTCCGAAGTAAGACTGTTTTCAGGTGTGCCGCAGGGGCGTGTCGTAGGACCGTTGCTATTCACAAGACACACAAATGACCTTGTGTATAAGGTCGGAAGTTCACTGAGGCTTTTTGCGGATGGTGCTGTGGTATATCGAGAGGTTGTAACAATGGAAAATTGTACTGAAATGCAGGAGGATCTGCAACGTATTGACGCATGGTGCAGGTAATGGCAATTGAATCTCAATGTAGACAAGTGTAATGTGCTGCAAATACATAGAAAGAAAGATCCCTTATCATTTAGCTACAATATAGCAGGTCAGCAACTGGAAGCAGTTAACTCCATAAATTATCTGGGAGTAGGCATTAGGAGTGATTTAAAATGGAATGATCGTATAAAGTTGATCGTCGGTAAAGCAGATGCCAGACTGAGATTCATTGGAAGAATCCTAAGGAAATTCATTCCGAAAACAAAGGAAATACGTTACAGTACTCTTGTTCGCCCACTGTTTGAATACTGCTCAGCAGTGTGGGATCCGTACCAGATAGGGTTGATAGAAGAGATAGAGAAGATCCAACGGAGAGCAGCGCGTTTCAATACAGGATCATTTAGTAATGGCGAAAGCGTTACGGAGATGATAGATGAACTCCAGTGGAAGACTCTGCAGGAGAGACGCTCAGTAGCTCGGTACGGGCTTTTGTTGAAGTTTCGAGAACATACCTTCATCGAGGAGTCAAGCAGTATAATTCTCCCTCCTACGTATATCACGCTAGGAGACCATGAGGATAAAATCAGAGAGATTAGAGCCCACACAGAGGCATACCGACAATCTTTCTTTCCACGAACAATACGAGACTGGAATAGATGCGAGAACCGATAGTGGTACTCAAGGTACCCTACGCCAAACACCGACAGGTGGCTTGCGGAGTATCGATGTAGATGTAGATAGATGTAGATACATTGTCAGCCTTAATTAGAAATCTGCATTCATTTTCCATTGAACGAGGAGACAGCTTATATCTCTGTAATCAACTAAACACCGACATTTGCATAGAAAATCAAAATCAAGTCATATTTCACATTCGATGGCCTCCTGCCACCAACAGATGGCTGCGCTGAAAAATCGATATTTCTCTATAAACAAATAAAAACTATCACTTGCTTGTAAAATGGAAACAACAAATTAGGAATACGTATTTGTTGGAAATGAGTTTTACAGTAAATACTATTCAACAAACGCAGTTAGCGCGAAATAAACGCAAATATTGTTTCACGTCCCAGTTTGATCTGCGTACCACAACAAAGTGACGGCTCTACCGTCAAAATATTCCTTAGGTCGTTGGTGGTACCACGAGTAAGTTACCAAGTGAAAAGCTCATCAGACACGTAAATTATTTATTTCTTTTCACGGCTAAGAAGCTGCGATATTCCAATATATCTTCAAAATACGTCGAGAGCCAAAATTTGCATCGTTTACACCCAGTATTCAGGACTTAGTTGAGGTTAATAACTTGAAAAAACGTTGTAAGAGTCAAACCAATTAATGAGATGCCACAATATTGCAAAAATATGTTTGCAATGTAATAGAAAGTACGAGCTAATATCCACATACACACACATTTGCCAAATTAGTGCTAAAAATTCTAACGTATGTACCCCCAGCGCCTGATTTAAAAGCTTAAGAACTGTTGAAAATCTTGAAATCAGGCCTAATAACTTAATGTCACAAAAATAACCTGACCAGTTTCAGAAATGCAGAAAAATACTAGTTAGCAAAGAAAATACTGGCCTAAGCAGGGAAATACACACACTGACTGTAAATAATAAGGCCTACACAATGCATACTCAAATTAAATATTTTCGCATTTACTTAGTGTGATCTCAAGCACCATTTTAGGAGGGACGAAGCTAATGTATCTTTTATTCACTAAAAACAATATGAACATTGCTACTGATCGCAGAGTATTGCTGTTCTGATAAATGACACAGGCACACTGGAGGCCTCATAACATAACAGGAGGTTCCAGTCATACCATAGCAGAACATTTCAGTGATCCCTGTGGCATTGTAACAAACAGAGTCGTAATTTATTTATTTCTCAGTCTGTAAAATACACTGGCAGCGCATGGAGTATGATGTTCAGCTTGGTCGTTGAGGTTAACTCATGAAATAAAACGGGAAGACACAAAACAATTAATGTGGCGTCACATACGTCTGCAATGTAGAAGAAATCACGACTTATTTTTTATGTATACACATATTCGCTCAATTAGTGCTCAAAAATTGAAGTATATACCCCAACACTAACAACAGCTGACATGTCAGACTTTAGGCCTACTAACTCAACGTCGTAAAACTAACCTGACCTGTTTTAAAACTGCCGGAAGATAAGTATTAGCTAAGCATGAAGATAGACAGACTGAGTGTGACTAATTGAACCTATTATTGATGTCACTCACAACACATTCTGAAAGTATATTTTCCTGCACTCAAAACGTTCTAAAGTGCCAATTTTGGAGGGACAAAGATAATGCACCATGTTATTCACTAGAAAAAATGTAAATGATACAACTGATTGCCAGTTGCTACTATTGGTACAAATTACACAGGCCTACAGGGAGTGGTTAGCATAATGGACTCGCATTCGGGAGGCCAACAGCTCAAACCCGCGTCCGACAATCCTGATTTAGGTTCCCCGTGATTTCCCTAAATCAATTTTCCTTTGAATGAGTACGGCTGATTTCCTTCCCCGTCCTTCCCTAATCCGAGCTTCCTCTGTCTCTAATGACCCCACTGCCGACGGAAATTTAACACTAATCTCCTCCCCGTCCTCCGCCTCCTCCGCATGCTACGTCTACTGAGATCTATGCACAAAATAGTGGTTTGTAGTCAGAAAGCTAGCTGGAAGTTTATAACTATATTTGTCCCATATTATTGCTCATAAAATTAAAAAAAAGTACTTGAGAGGCGTCAAACTGCAATGTTCACGTTAGAGTGGTGTCTTAATACGTAAAGTGTGTATTCAGTCTGTGCAGATGCAGTTCCTGTGACTATGACTTGCGGAAATAAAACCCTCTAAGTCACTGCCTCACCATAAACGCATGCACAATTGTTTTACTAGGGAAGGAGGGGAGGAATAAAGTGTTTTATACCTAATATTACTCTGACTACCGAAGAACATGTACTGCTTGTAAACACACGACCGAAGACCTGTAACAATGACAGATGTGACATTTACAAATACAATGTCGGAGTCGATATCTCGAAAAAATCACTTACCATATATTGTGAGACGACTCACACATTGCAAGCACAAATGAACTATATCCATATGTAGATTTCCAGTATAAATAATAAAAATATATCTTTACTGTAATATAAGCAAAATCGGTACGAAATTGCGATTTCATACATTTTGTAGTCACAAAGAGCCATCATGATACGCCTAACGCCTAATCTAAGACATTGTATGACCACTAGCCATTGCAATAAAAACGAAGCAAATTCCAAAGAATTTATTACACTGATGTTACTCTCTATAACTTACAGATATGTAGACGCAGATATGGAAGTCGTCGTATTAAGAAAAGAGTAGGGGGTGACAGCCGGAAATGATATTACAGTTCATACTAAGCCATGATGCTGACTCAGCTGAAATATACGCTTAGTATCAAGTCCTTAGCCACATCGTTCATAGTCGGACCTCCAGTAATCAAAGGCTCTAAGTATTACGATGCACGGTACATCGGGATTTCAGTGTGACACCAGGAGTGTGCCGGTTTGCAGAGACGAAGATATCGACGTCATAATACACGTAAAAAAAACAGATGAAAACATGTGATTGCAGCAGCAATAATGGGGAAGCGTTACCAATAACTGCTGGAGTGGCGTACTTATATTCCATAACAAATCGGTTGAAAAGAAATGTACAAGACATCACGTACACAACTGAACAGTCTTGCAAAGCGAACAAACACACGATCTATTCTGTAGTGGTCTCCAGACAGGTGATACCATGTTCTTTAGCCAAGGAAGAGGTAAAAAGCGCTCTTAGGCACGTGTCAGATCACTTTATAAAATCTACAAGGGAGTTGTCAATAACGTTGCCCGCTCCTGGGCGTGTGATTTGACTTGTATAACAATATAATAGTTTTACTCTACAACTGGAGATCGCCAATGTCAAACAATCAATCCTAGCTATTTTATCATATTGTGCAACTCCAGGGGTCACTGTATATGCAAGATGGCGCCTCCAAGTGAACATTACACTCCACGTAGGGGAAACTTTATAGAAACACCGAAGCAGGCTGGTTCTGTTAATGTCGATTTATAGTGCAGTTTCGGGAAATATGGGCTGTGTAGAAATTAATGGCATCATAGTATATTCTGCAAAAAGTGTTGGCAGATAATAATGTAACACGATAGTATAACGGTCAATTCTGCGATTTGTGCTCGATAGAGTACCAGATAGCGATGGACAAACCACAGCTGACGGTATTCTGGAGAACAACGCTGCACCTGTTTAACACTTCTGTGAGAGTCGGAGTAGTTTATTACAGCCGTATGCAGGCAGAATATAGTTAGCGCTCTATCTGCACACCAGAAGACAAACAACAGAAATATTGTGTAAAGCTTTACAGGGACTTCTCTGTATGTTAGGCATTAACTGACACCATATGGTTTTGTGATACTTGCCTCCATTAAGTCACGATATAGTATTGCCTGAACCATTTCAGCCCAAGGGGCTTCCGATCCAATGCTAGCAGCCTACAAGTACAGGAGACACATAACCAGATTAGATGTTCAAATGTAATTAGAAAACCCTACAAAAACTGAGTAATAGTAAATTGTCATTTGTTATCCAGTTCTCGTTGCTGTAAACTATTTGATTTTTGCAGGAAGGTGGAGCTGCCGCAGTGTTAGTATTGAACAAAAAGCCAACACTGCTGACATAGTGCTCTCAAACCATGCCGTTCTACGAATAACACATCTTAAGTTCACTTGGATGACACTTTAGTGAGCCTATCAGTTTACATCGCAATAGTAGCATATACCGGTGGTATGTAAATGCTGTTTCCAAATGCAAATTTTCAAATACATTATGTACCTCATAGTCTGACTTTTGGTGTATATCATTCAGACACTCATTAATAGACATAAACACCATAAACATAGTGTGTAGTATTATGAATTGCACTTAGGTACCTATGTGAACTTGCTTACAGAATAAGACGTTTATTGTGGTTTACAACAGAAACATATTAATTTGTCAGCCACGGTGTTTTACTTGTAGCAAAGGCAAGTAAATACATTATTCGCTGATGCTATCTTAAATATCTTGAATGAATACTCTACCTACAAATGCTATGTGCTCCAGATACGCAACACACGAGGAACTGGAGAGTTTACATTTATCAGAGGCAGTAATGAGTGGACACGGTTGGAATATTGCACCTACAGCATATTGGAAGCAAATCTTTCACGTCTGAATATCCTAAACCACGCTTTTGAGATGATACTGCTTTGTTTAGAATATCTATCTCAAGCTTAACACAGGGTCTTTTCCAGAAGATCCCGGAATGATTTTTTGTAGTTGGCAACGTTGGCTGGCGGGGCGGAGCTTCAGCTACAGAAGTTGGTCGGTAGAGGGGGGGGGGGGGGGGAGCATATAACCTTCGGAAGATCAGTGGTGTTAGCCGTTTGCGTGCAGTTGTTGAGGCCGTGACGCTCCGCGCTGACGTGTCTACTGCACCCTTGTTGTGCAAACTATGAACCACTTCTTGTAGCAGCGCCATGCATTCAAGTTCTGTGTAAAACTGCGTAGAAAGGTGAGACGCTCTAAATGCTTCGGAAAGCCCACAGTGGCGGGATGATAAACCGAAGTCGAACTTTATGGTGCAAGAGACTCTGAAAGTCGGGAATGCATTAAATACGACCACCGCTTGGGACGCCCGTTGACATCACGAGCGGTCGACTCAGAGCAAAAAGCACATCCAGTTGTCGACAAGGACCGATTAATCATCGGCTGTTCAGATGATTGTAGTGGAGTGTGGGATAACCAAAACAATCTTTCGCCCTCATTTTAACTGAGGATCTTCATATGAGGAAAGACTGCTCGAAAATAGTGCCAAAAATGAGATGAATAAGTAACATTTGTCGGAGCGCCATGAGTGCTAAGTGCTAAGAAATGGACCCAGAATTTTTAGACAGCATGATCTCAGGGGACGAGACGTGAGTTTTTGAGTACGATCCTGAAACAAAGTGTCAGAGAAGCGAGTGGCACACCAAGGAGCCTCTGCGCCTGAAAAAAGCAAGGACGAACAAATCACAAGTCAAGGCAATACTCATCGTGTTGTTTGACAGAAAAGGTGTAGTCCACAGTTATTTCGTGCCACAAGGAGAAACAGTAAACAAGAAGTTTTACTATGAAGCCTACAAACGGTTGCGCAATGGGATTTGATACGACTGAAAAGAAATTTTCGACAACTGGATCGTGCACCATAACAAAGCGTCAAGCCACACTCTGTTCATTGTCCCCGATTTGCTCATCACAATGGGTGTAGCAATGCTACCGCAGCCATTCTACAGCCCCAGTTTGACACCAGAGAACGTGTTTCTGTACCAATGGATCAAAAGAACCCTGAAAGTAATTTGGCTTGGGACGCTGGTGGTGGTAAAAGCAGTTTCGACGACTGCATTGAAGTAGATTACCGCTGACGACTTCCAGGGCATCTTCAATGATCAGGTGAAGAGTTGGTAATGGCGTATCGAAGCAGGGTGAGGATACTTTGAATCGTTCTGGAAATATTGTAAACTGATATTGATTAAATGATTTTTGGTAATGTTCCCACACCAAGTTTCAATGCACCACCACAATGAAAATGCACTGTTTCATCTCCATTATATTATTTCACTTAGCACATCCAGCCACTACCTATCAGTAGCAGTTCACTCATTAAATGATGCTAATCTAGCCCTCTAGGCGCATCTTACGTCTTTGGTAATGCGTTTGCCAGCAATACACTTTCTTCTCTATTCTAACTAATATGTTTGATAAAAACATTTCATTCTTTCCTTCCATCCCTACCAAAACTGTTGTGTTGTACGTGTGCTTGTGATGGTGTAGTTAGTTATAGGCCATTTCAATGAGCCATAGTTTACAGAAATGCACCTGCACAGATTAAACACACGCTTCACGTAATTAGATACCACTGCAAAATGAAAATCACACGAGTCACGTATTTTTTGAATGTTGTGAGCGAATAAAATGGTACAAATACTGTCTCTAAAGCTTTTAGGGAGACTTCAGACTGCTAGCTCCTGCTGTTTTGCATAGCCTCCAGTAGGTTTGTGTCATTTGCGATAATAGCAATAATTGGCAATCAGCTGCATCATTTTTACTTTTTCCATTGAATAATAAGGCGCATTTTCTTCGTTCCTCCTAAAATGGCACTTGAGAACATGTTAAATGCAGGAATATATAATTTGAGGGTGCGTTGTGACTTATGTCACAAGTAGGGCCAATTAGTTACGTTGCGTCTGCTTTTTTGCCCGCTTAGGTAATCCTTGTTTCTTTGCAGTTAATAACCTGGTAAGGTTACCAGAATGAGATTTTCACTCTGCAGCGGAGTGTGCGCTGATATGAAACTTCCTGGCAGATTAAAACTGTGTGCCCGACCGAGACTCGAACTCGGGACCTTTGCCTTTCGCGGGCAAGGAAGGTAGGAGACGAGGTACTGGCAGAAGTAAAGCTGTGAGTACCGGGCGTGAGTCGTGCTTCGGTAGCTCAGTTGGTAGAGCACTTGCCCGCGAAAGGCAAAGGTCCCGAGTTCGAGTCTCGGTCGGGCACACAGTTTCTGGTAAGGTTAGTTTTACAACATCGAATTATTAGACCTATACTCTCAAATGTCAGCAGTTATTAGTATTTGGGTACATAATTTTACATTGCAGACATATGTGACATCACATCAGTTATTTATTTATGTATTAATCTCACTAACAAACATCGTACTTATTGTGCTACCTACGTATTTTGAGACATTTGAGAGACATTTTTCAGCAACATTATTTTTCATGACATCGATGGAGGATAATCTCACAACACACCGTCCAGTCACATTAATGAGGAACCTGTCAAATGCCTGAATAAGCACCTTTTGTACCGCAGACTGATGCGAGACGTGAAGGAATAGAGTCAATGATATTCTGAAAGCTACCGACAGGTATGTGGAAACCTCCGTGGCCAACTCCGCTAGGTTTCTCGGTTGAGGAGCCATTGTGTAAACAGCCCGATCGAAGTAGCCCATTGATTTTCGACTGGTTTAAATCCGAGGAGTTTTGTGGTCAGGGGAGTATGGTAAAGTTATCCTGGTGCTTCTCAAAGCACGCATGTACACTGGTAGCTGTGTGAGATGTTACAGGTTGCATTGTCCTGCTCGTAGATGACGTCGTGCTGAGGAGACACAAAGCACATATCAGATTGGACAAAGTCCCCCTAGCATAGATGCATACTTGTGTTGATCCATTCTGCCTTCGAAAACAACGAGAACACCCAGGGAATGCCACAAAAACATTCCCCATACAACAACGCTCGGTCTTCAGATCTGGACTCTACCGACAACTGCTGCAGGGAGTTTGCTGTCAGACGTTTCACGCCGTAATCAACAATGGCCATCTCTCAGATGGAGAAAAGCACATGGTTCCTTTGAGAACACCACCTACCGCCACTCACTGACTTCCACTTTCGGTATTGACTAGCTAATTCAAGTCTTCGTTGCCGAAGAGCAGCAGTCAGTTTATGTCCATACGGAGACCTTTACGCATCAACGTCCAATGAAATGTTCAAATGTGTGTGAAATCTTATGAGACTTAACTGCTAAGGTCATCAGTGCCAAAGCTTACACATTACTTAACCTAAATTATCCTACGGACAAACACACACACTCATGCCCGAGGGAGGACTCGAACCTCCGCCGGGACCAGCCGAACGTTCAATGAACGGACGTTGAGAAGAAGATACTGTTGACAGCCACTTAGACTATTTGGGCTGTCATTTGCCCCACAGCTGCACGTCTCTTCGTCCAGATACACACGTCAAAGAAGTTTTGCATTACACCATTTCCCAGAACTCATGAAGATAGACGTTGACTGTGGATATTGTATCACTCACACAGTCTCTTTGACTGTTCAGAGATGTCAGTAAACCCGTCCAAAGATGTAAACAACCATGCATGAGCAGGGCCTATTAGACGGAGGGTGTCTGACAGGCTATCAGATCCGGTCATTCCACGAGAAAGGAGGAACACGGCTCGTGTTATCTGTAATTCAACCATGCCTAGACGGTCAATACCGCGGTTAGATCGCGTCCGCATTGTTACTTTGTGTAAGGAAGTGCTCTTAACAAGGGAAGAGTCCACGCGTCTCGGAGTGAACCAAAGAAATGTTGTTCGTACATGAAGAAGATAAGGGAGACAGGAACTGTCGGTGACATGCCTCGCTCACCCCGCCCATTGGCTACTGCTGCAGTGGATGAACTGTACCTATGGGATATGGCTCGGAGGAACCCTGACAGGAACGCCACCGTGTTGCATAACGCTTTTCGTGCAGCCAGAGGACGTTGTGCTACGACTCAAACAGTGAGCAATAGGTTGCATGATGAGCAACTTGACACGACGTCCATGGCGATGTCCATCTTTGGAACCATGCAGCGAGGTAGAGATGGGCCCAAAAACATGCCGAATGGACCGCTCAGGATTGGCATCACGTTCTGTTCACCGATGAGTGTCGCATTTGCCTTCAACCAAGTAATCGTCGGAGAAGTGTTTGGAGGCAACCCAGTCAGGTTGGACGCCTTAGACACACTGTCCAGCGAGTGCAGCAAGGTAGAGATTCCCTGCTGTGTTTGCGTGGCATTATGTGGAGCCGACGTACGCCTCTGGTGGTCGTGGAAGGCGTCGTAACGGCTTTACGATACGTGAGTGCCATCCTCCGACCGATAGTGCAACCATATAGGCAGATACTGACGAGGCATTCGTCTTTATGGACGACAATTCGCGCCATAATCGTGCGCATCTCGAGAATGACTTCCTTCAGGACAACGACATTGCTCGACTAGAGTGGCCAGTATGTTATCCAGACATGCCTGGAATAGACTGAGAAGGCTGTTTATGGGTAACGTGACCCACCAACTAGTGTGAAGGATCTACGCCGAATCGCCGTTGAGGAGTTGGAGAATATGGACCAACAGTGCCGTGATAAACTTGTGGATAGTATACCACGACGAATACAGGCATGCATCAATGCAAGAGGATGTGCTACTGGGTATTAGAGGTACCGGTGTGTACAGAAATCAGGACCACTACCTCTGAAGGTCTCTCTGTATGGTGGTACAACATGCAATGTGTGGTTTTCATGAACAATAGAAATGGCGGAAATGATGTTTATGTCGATTTCCATTTTCTGTATAGGTTTCGGAACTCTCGGAATCGAGGTGATGCAAAAATTTTTTGGAGGTGTGTACATCGTCGCAGCCGTCGTTTACCCCTCTCATCTGTGGTTGTGGTGCATCACAGATTCCTCGGCTCCGGTTTTGGATAGATTTGGTTTTACCATTACGGCGGCACGCGAACAGTTTACAAACATATCATTTCGGAAATGCTTCCTTCCTTGGCCCACAAGCTAATGATCATACCGTTTGGGATGTCAGATAAACCACTCCCTTTCCGCATTACGGCAACAACTACTGTCTTTCCGCGTCCTCCGACACGCTTTATGTACCCTCCACTGCTAGTGCTGCACCTGTATTTTGTTAGAGGTTTTTGGACGCTGACGTCGAACATAGGTGGTGGTCACATTTATGTGATAAATCCGTGTATAAAACTATATGATTACTGGTCAACGCTCAAGCAACAACAGTGACAGCTGATAATTCGTAATTTGGAGATTTTTAACTCATTTTAATGGAGAAACTCTAATATTTCCTAAACAACAAAAACAGCAGAATATAAAACATAGGCTTGAAATTAGCACCTGAAGTTTAAATGCTCTATATGGCTTTCCCGTGCAATAAGCAGCCTCCATAGAGCTTAAATTAAGCACAGTAACAGAGCAGAAGTTATCGCTCTCAGTTAGTTGGCACTGTTTTTTCCTTTCCGATATGTAATTCTTCACATTTCTTCGTCCTCTTATAGACGTTCAATGTTAACGTTTTCATTTCTCAAGCGAGATATTATTGTACTTTGATCATCCCGTAAATCCACTAACTTTACACTGTAGGGTTATTGGCCTCGCGAGTGTGACGATTGCCCTGTAAGGGTAGTGGTTGTCCCATTTACTGATGCTTCAAGACCTTCCCGTCACAAGGACGTGTCAACCAGTTTACATTTTGGCCAAACGTTTATGGGGAAAACAAAAGCATTTCGTTCTTCAGATGGCTGCAAGCGCACCAGTATGGTGCTGTAACGCACAGGCTTTCTCGACGGGCAGAATTGCGTCGCCAGCGGGACTACGCCGCAGCCGTCCTTGGCGAGCAGCGGGCACGCACTTATACAGGCAAAATGAAACCGCAATACAAAGGCCGCTCACAGGCCTGCAGAATAAATTGCTGCGATTCCCCGGAGCAGCAACGAAGCACTACTTAGTCCGCTCCAAAGGGGCCCGGGACCGGCGATTTCCAACTCCTCGAGGTTGGACGGAAAAGGCAAAGAGAAGAAGAACGGCCTGTGTGCGGAAATCTTGGCCTTTGTCTTGTCCCACTTACGAGTTGAGCTCCAGCTTCCTCCGAGACAAATGTGATAACGTTACGTACTTAGAGCTATATTTTGTTGTCCTTCATCGCCTCATGCACTCTGGATATACATTTGTACATACAGTAAGCTGATTACTAGGTTTTAAATTTCGATTACCTCTGTTCTATAAGTAAATCCGATTATACCACGGTCTGAAAATTATGCCCTCTCTTATGCAAAATTTAGACACACGAATCAAATTTAGGAATGTGGTCTGACTGCAAAGAGACAACACAAGCGCAGTGATCTAAAGTGGGCTAAGCAAAGCGAAAATTGAATATAAGTGACTATGAGAAATCGTATCAGGTACCTCACCAAGTAGAGAAATATCCAAATAATGTGGCGCATAGCCATTTGCAGTGCTATGGGGTTGAACGTGCTTCCAGTCTGATATTGTGATACAGAAAACGTGATGCATCAGATAAACAAACTTTCTATAGAACAAAACGAGGCATACCTGCTGTCTTCGACGGTACGAAAACCTAAATTGTCTGCTGAAAGTAAGCACAACAATGTCAGGTATTATACAGGGTGATTCAAAAAGAATACTACAACTTTAGGAATTTAAAACTCTGCAACGACGAAAGGCAGAGCTAAGCACTATCTGTCGGCGAATTAAGGGAGTAATAAAGTTTCATTTAGTTGTACATTTGTTCGCTTGAGGCGCTGTTGACTATGCGTCAGCGTCAGTTGATGCTAAGATGGCGACCGCTCAACAGAAAGTTTTTTGTGTTATTGAGTACGGCAGAAGTGAATCGACGACAGTTGTTCAGCGTGCATTTCGAACGAAGTATGGTGTTAAACCTCCTGATAGGTGGTGTATTAAACGTTGGTATAAACAGTTTACAGAGAATGGGTGTTTGTGCAAAGGGAAAAGTTCTGCACGGACGAGAACGAGTGATGAAAATGTAGCACGCATCCTGCAAGCATTTGTTCGCAGCCCAGGAAAATCGACTCGCAGAGCTAGCAGAGAGCTGCAAATTCCACAATCAACTGTATGGAGAGTCCTACGAAAAAGGTTAGTTATGAAACCTTGTCGTCTGAAATTGGTTCAAGCACTGTCTGCAGCACTTCATCACTGGCCTCCAAGAAGCCCTGATCTTACCCCCTGCGATTTTTTCTTATGGGGGTATGTTAAGGATATGGTGTTTCGGCCACCTCTCCCAGCCACCATTGATGATTTGAAACGAGAAATAACAGGAGCTATCCAAACTGTTACGCCTGATATGCTACAGATAGTGTGGAACGAGTTGTAGTATCGGGTTGATATTGCTTGTGTATCTGGAGGGGGCCATATTGAACATCTCTGAACTTGTTTTTGAGTGAAAAAAACATTTTTAAATACTCTTTGTAATGATGTATAACAGAAGGTTATATTATGTTTCTTTCATTAAATACACATTTTTAAAGTTGTGGTATTCTTTTTGAATCACCCTGTATTTGTAGTCATAACTACAGTTGTTGAGGTTAGTTAATGACAGAAAATCTGGCACTACTACTTGAGATGCCACGTAACAAGTTTCATATCAATTTATTGTGTACCCTCTGTTGAGTACAAATCGGTCTAATTTGATTAAATTGGAAAATGCATGCCACGGAGAATGTTTAAATGTAAATACAGATAACTGATCTCAGAATAATGAGTAAGTCACAGACATATAAGTATTACTGATGCCTAGAGGACATAGATAACTGAGGTTAAGAGAATTTAAGGATGTATGATACAATACAAATGACAAAATACTCACAAAGGTTCACTTATAAGGAGCACGATTAAACTGTTTGTAACACTATTCAGATGAGTTAACTGCAAGCAGATTGTGTACCAAGCCCTGAAACATACTCGCCTCTCCAAGGCACAAAGAGCCGATAAGCACAAATGAGAGGCGTGCCCTACAAGTGAATTCTTTGAAATCTTAGTGATTTGACGCAAGAGGAAGTGGAGTATGAAACACGCGTAAGTCGTGAATGATTGACAAATCTATACTGCAAGTGAGTGTTTCCTCCACGCAGCCAAGCAATATCTTTCCACACTACAGCAGAGTAACACAGAAAAGTGCCATATTCAACCTCAAGTACGCCTTCGCTTCACATGACAGTGCAACAGAGCAGCTTTTCACAGTCAAGCCCCAGCGTACTCAGTGATCCTAATGACTGGTTCGGCTGGAACTCAAAGAAGACTTCCAGGATGCCTCACAGACTAACCGAAAAATATTTGTTTGTAGTCGACACTACGTACAGAATTGCATCTCTGTAGTAATCTGCGTTAACTAGTACGCGTAACCTGTTGGACTGCGTAGAAGCGCAATTAAATGTGACTGCCACCTTTCAACACAAACAAATAAGTTTCTCACAGACTACAATTGCAATTATTTATCTTTGCTTGGAAAATACGAGTACAGTAGCAGATTTAACCTAAAAATAGTTCCCCAGTATCGACCCAGATTTTCGGGTTGTTTCCGTCTGTCGTAAGGCAATTGCCAAAACTGGAAACCTCTCCCAAACATATCGATATTGGAACCCTCTTTGTCCCATTACTAGCGTGCTTGATATTTGGCTGAAAATTCTCTACCATGGACCATTACTCTTCTGTCTAGAGAATGAAAAGTCTACAAAAATACTGTTATTCGGTATTCACAACATTAGGACCGCATGAGATACCAAATGGTTCAAATGGCTCCAAGCACTATGGGACTTAACATCTGAGTTCATCAGTCCCCTAGAATTAGAACTACTTAAACCTAACTAATCTAAGGACGTCACACAGATCCATGCTGGAGGAAGGAGTCGGACCTGCGACAGTAGCAGCTACGTGGTTCCCGACTGAAGCGCCTAGAACTGCTCGGCCACAGAGGCCGACTCATGCGATACCAATAGGATTCAATACAAATTATAAGAAACAGCTTGCTCTTTTTCTAGCAGTAGTTTATCGTAGGTCGCTGGAGCAATGAAGGTTACTTAACGACGCGAAATATATGTAGGTCATTCCCTTTTTGAAGAACGGTCGTAGGACAGATGCAAATAATTATGAGCCTACATCTCTGACATAAATATGTTGTAGAATTATGAAACATGTTTTATGCTCGCATGTTATAATAACGTTTTTTGTGGAAATAAATGTTGTATAAAAACCAACATATATCCGCAAACGGAGATCCTTTACATCCTCGAGATCCAGAGCGCCGATGTTGAAGCCGTGTTCCTTGATTGCACGAAGATTTTAATGCAGTTCCTCACTGTCGTATATTGAACAAGACAGCAGCTTACCCACTATCCGACAAGATTCGTGACAGTGTTAAGGATTTCCTAACAGACATAACTCACCACATCCCTCTTAACGGAACAAAACTGACAGATGTTGAGGTAATTTGAGGAGTGCTTCAGCGAAGTGTGATAGAACCGTTATTACTTACATTATACAAGATGTTACGGATGTAAGTGCAAATACTGTTATCATTGGTACGTTAATATGTACCCACTTCAGTGTGTTAGTAGTTCTTCCTCCGCTTCTAGTAGCCTTCCCACAGCAGAACTTACTGCCTAATTCCTTCTGCGCGGTCATAACTGTGTCACTAACAAGAGGACCTTCCATACTGTAAATCATGGATTTTGATGCGTTTCAAATGTGTTGTAGAGGCACTTACCCTCAGTACCTGGCTATCCGGTTTTTCGTCCACGGGCCTTGGTTTTTGAGAAAATCTATTTTGAAGTTCATAGAGCGCCTTGTATATCCGCAAGATTACATATATTCCGTGCAGGTTAGCGTAGAGCAGCGGTGAAGGTTCACGGTTATCGCACTGGAGGTACTGTGTTCGAATCCTGCTAGTGTACTCTTTTTCTTCCCAAATTGACCAAACTTTTCAACTTTATTTCAAAGAATATCAATAAACAGTGTAAGGGGTGCGAAATTATAAAGATATATTCAATTACAAATTTTTTCTGTCATACAATAATATAAAATTTTATTTTTCATCGTCCACATTGCTTCATGTGCCAGAACAATGTTGTGGGTGATACTTATCATAGAAACAACCGAAGCACAAATTTTCACAGCACAACAACATTTTATGATAGTAACCATCTTGCAGGCGCAAGGTTTCTTCATGAGCGATACGGGGAAACACAATTCTTTTGTATTCAAAAAGGTTTGTCTTTCGTCTGCTAATTTCTTTGTGAACCATCCGTATCTAATCATGATTTCAAAATTAGGTGCGCTGAATTGATGTAGGATCAGCGAATGTAATTTTATCGAATCTTCCCTAGGAGCTATCTCTCTACTGTCTTTCATCACGTCGGGAGCACTCTGAGTAATTTTCGTGAATCTTTTCACCTGTCGGTAAAAATGAACATCGCAGGGCTGCCAATAAGGAGTGCACTTTGGTGGGACCACTTTCTGGGTGCAGGTACTTTCCTTTCATCAGTGAATAGATGTTCGTATAAAACTGAATTGGTTTGCCCTCCCCACGAATCGATAATTTACAAAAAAAAAATTTTGTCCCACGTGCAACAGTTTCGTGAAGTTCCCGGATTTCGTGCTGAATACGACTACATTTCCATATTTCCAAGTTAATTCGTCTACTCGTTTTGAAACGTTAGGACCAAGTTTTCCGGACGGTTCTTGAATACATAAATAAACATTTGAGATCACCTTTCCTGAGGCTGGTATGGTATACTGAGCCGTATAAGAATGAGTAGTCTTGTTTAAATGTTTTTTTAGAACGAGAACGGTTTTCGTTCCTTTTTCCGAAAGTGATCTATTACACGTTGCCTGATACTGGCAGCCAGTTTGATCAGTGGTGATTACGAAATCAAGGTCGAAATTCTTCATAAGTATTTTCGTTTTTATGCGGGGTTGTTCGGCCGCTGCTAAGACTTCGTCTATCGTCGCAAATTCTTTAGAGCTGACGAATTTCGTAATTTTTCTTTACAGAATCTTATGTTTTTTCTTGAATCGCTCAACCCAAACATGGCCGGCCACGAAATTGAAGCTTTCCGATAAAAAGAGAAGAGCAGCGTTCATCGCCCACTGCTGTAGAGTTCTCGCTGTAACCTGATCTCGGAAAAAAATTTTATTATTTTCACAAACCATTCTCTTTTTTACGATATAGTCGACATATATTTCATGTCAATCTGATTTACCTGTTCCAAATTGTGCCTTGCTTCGATTAACCTTTCATAAGTGTTACAATCAATGGTTCTCCATTCATCGAGGCGATATTCACATCGTTTTACATCCTCTTTCCATCGATATAGCAACGATTTTTTTTCAATCGAGAAACACAGTGAGATTGCAGGCTTTTCAAGCTCCATTTAGGATGAGCTGCTGGAAGAGCAAGTTCCTTGTAGGACAGAGGTACACAATCTGTCTGTTCTGGCGCGAACTCATCGGGAACGTTATCGCTTTCTTCCTCTATCCCCATACACTACAAAGTGAAGAGTTTTATTTTTTTTTCATTCGTCCGAAAGAGAAAATATTCGAAAAAAAATTACCGCATCATATTCTCCCAATTCATCTTTTTCGTTGAAATCTATCAATTCATCATCAATAATGATCTGTCTTTCGGCCAAGAGATCCTGTATTGTGTTGCATACCTCATCGCCGAGTGCAACGGAATTGACAGAGATGACGCTAGGCGGTGTATTCGTTACGAGATTTAAATTGCGGAGTAGTTTTTCGGCGTATTTAATGACTTTTGTGATTTCACCTTTTGATTCTTCGTTCAACTCCTTTACTTGTGGATCTTCTTCTGCCTGTACTGCTGCAGAAACACTTAGTTCTTCCATTCCACAGAATTTTTCTAACACACGGCACTAGAGACGCTTTGCGAGCAACTGACGCTGTAGTTAGAAATGCAACTCGCAATCTCATTGGCCGCAACTAGAAGCTGGGGTTCCCATTACGGCTAACGGTATTCACGGGAGAGGGGACAATAATGTGCGGAGATCGATATCAGGTAACACAAGAAGCGACCATTGTACGAACATTTGCAACTGCAAATGCGAACCACAAACGGAATGAATATTTGAAAAATATTAATAAATCAATACATCTTTCTAATTTCGCACACGTTACCCAGTTGACGTTTTCGAAATAAAACTGAAAAATACTGTCGATTTTGAAAAAAAAAAATAGAAAAGTACACGAGCAGGATTCAAACACGGTACCTCTAGCGCGGTAGCTGTGAATCTTCATGTTACGGGTAGAGAAAGCGCGCGATGAACTTCAAAATCGATTATCTCAAAAACCAAGGCCTGTCGCTAAAAAATCGGATAGCCAGGTACTCAGGATAAGTGCCTCTACAACATACACTCCTGGAAATGGAAAAAAGAACACATTGACACCGGTGTGTCAGACCCATCATACTTGCTCCGGACACTGCGAGAGGGCTGTACAAGCAATGATCACACGCACGGCACAGCGGACACACCAGGAACCGCGGTGTTGGCCGTCGAATGGCGCTAGCTGCGCAGCATTTGTGCACCGCCGCCGTCAGTGTCAGCCAGTTTGCCGTGGCATACGGAGCTCCATCGCAGTCTTTAACACTGGTAGCATGCCGCGACAGCGTGGACGTGAACCGTATGTGCAGTTGACGGACTTTGAGCGAGGGCGTATAGTGGGCATGCGGGAGGCCGGGTGGACGTACCGCCGAATTGCTCAACACGTGGGGCGTGAGGTCTCCACAGTACATCGATGTTGTCGCCAGTGGTCGGCGGAAGGTTCACGTGCCCGTCGACCTGGGACCGGACCGCAGCGACGCACGGATGCACGCAAGACCGTAGGATCCTACGCAGTGCCGTAGGGGACCGCACCGCCACTTCCCAGCAAATTAGGGACACTGTTGCTCCTGGGGTATCGGCGAGAACCATTCGCAACCGTCTCCATGAAGCTGGGCTACGGTCCCGCACACCGTTAGGCCGTCTTCCGCTCACGCCCCAACATCGTGCAGCCCGCCTCCAGTGGTGTCGCGACAGGCGTGAATGGAGGGACGAATGGAGACGTGTCGTCTTCAGCGATGAGAGTCGCTTCTGCCTTGGTGCCAATGATGGTCGTATGCGTGTTTGGCGCCGTGCAGGTGAGCGCCACAATCAGGACTGCATACGACCGAGGCACACAGGGCCAACACCCGGCATCATGGTGTGGGGAGCGATCTCCTACACTGGCCGTACACCACTGGTGATCGTCGAGGGGACACTGAATAGTGCACGGTACATCCAAACCGTCATCGAACCCATCGTTCTACCATTCCTAGACCGGCAAGGGAACTTGCTGTTCCAACAGGACAATGCACGTCCGCATGTATCCCGTGCCACCCAACGTGCTCTAGAAGGTGTAAGTCAACTACCCTGGCCAGCAAGATCTCCGGATCTGTCCCCCATTGAGCATGTTTGGGACTGGATGAAGCGTCGTCTCACGCGGTCTGCACGTCCAGCACGAACGCTGGTCCAACTGAGGCGCCAGGTGGAAATGGCATGGCAAGCCGTTCCACAGGACTACATCCAGCATCTCTACGATCGTCTCCATGGGAGAATAGCAGCCTGCATTGCTGCGAAAGGTGGATATACACTGTACTAGTGCCGACATTGTGCATGCTCTGTTGCCTGTGTCTATGTGCCTGTGGTTCTGTCAGTGTGATCATGTGATGTATCTGACCCCAGGAATGTGTCAATAAAGTTTCCCCTTCCTGGGACAATGAATTCACGGTGTTCTTATTTCAATTTCCAGGAGTGTATTTGAAGCGCATCCAAATCCGTTATTTACAGTATGGAGGGTCCCAGTGGACTACGTCTGTCAGTAAAGACTAAACGTTTTGCATTCACCCATGCACACTTCAGCACCTCCCCTTTTTCCCATGGGAAAATAAATGTTAATGGCTTGCTCTTGCCACATAAATTTGGAGGTGCCAACTAACCTAAAAACATTATGTTAGTGATAGCTATGATTATTAGTGTGCTTAAGAAGTGAATATTGACGTTATATTGTTCAGTGCACTGTGGACAGTCACCAATAAAAATGTCTGCACTTGTACCCTTAACGATAGTGTACGATTTAGTGGATAAAGTCTGAAGCTCCACGATGCTCTTTGAGGATGATGCATTAGTCTATAAGGTGGTAGAAACGCCAGAAAGCTAAGTGAATTACAGGAATCGCAGAGAATCGGTGGTTGTTACCGAGACTGGCACTTGACGCTGAAAGTAAATAGACGTACCGTATTGCGCGTAAATAGTCGACGAAATTCACTACTGTACGATGGTGACAAATCACTGGGACCAGCTCCTATTGTAAAATAGCTAGGAGTAACCAACCTGAGCGACCTGAACGACAATTTAAAACAAATTGTAGGGAAAGCAGATGCCAGGCTAATATTTGATGGGAAAATGATTGTTGACCATTGCTCACAACCTACTGATATTTGCCAGGTTGAATTATTGGAAGAGATCGTTTAGTCAGTGCCAGAGCATTACGTAAATTCTCAACAAATCCCGGTGCCATACGCTAAGAGAGTACCGTCGTGAATCAAGAAAAGGTTTATTAATGAATCAAACAAAGGTTTATTATTAAAATTACCTGACATATCTAGCGCTGCCCGCGTACCCCATTTGCCAATTTTCTGTTAGGAACGAAACATTATGTGTACTCCTACAGTAAATCGGTGTGAGATGATCCCGGGTAGTTTCTGTAAGCTGAGCGCAGGTGCTTCGCGTGTCTGCAATGCGCTTTTGTAAACGTCTCTATGGCCACGCCTCTTCATAGCTCTATAGATGGCTGTCTTTTCCACCTGAAGTCGATTTCGCTTCACAGTTGAAAGCTGTCAAAAGCGCTGCCAGGTGTCAGAGATTTTCTTGACTTGAGTGTAGGAGTATCTTAGTAATAAAGAATAAAAGTATTAAAACTTGATGTATAATGCGACATTTTTTTACCCTTCTCCGTATTTATGACGCCGTAACTCCTGGACTATATGTGGTACCACGATTTAATTTTGTGGGTGATTTTAGCGCCATATTTAGATGCAGTCAGTGAAATTTATTGCTAATAGGGTTACTAGCCCAGAAGTAATAACTTTAAGTGTCGTCCTTCTGTATTGTGATTGCCGCCTGGCAATAAAGGATATTTACAGCAAGTTTGGCTGAGATCGGTCCCGTTGTTTGGGAGGAGATATGGAACGTACGTACACACCTGCACACATACACACATAATTTTTTATAATATGTGTGGATTCCGAGAGAGAACATTCCGGGATGACTTGCGCTATACGTTGTTTCCTTTCACATACGACTCGCGAAATAATCACAACGAAATAAGTCGAGAAATTCAAATGGCTCTGAAAACTATGGGACTTAACATCTGAGGTCATCAGTCCCCTAGAACTTAGAACTACTCAAACCTAACTAACCTAAGGACATCACACACAGCCATGCCCGAGGTAGGATTCCAACCTGCGACCGTAGCAGTCGCGCGGTTCCGAACTGGAGCGCCTAGAACGACTCGGCCACCAAGGACGGCGAAAAGTGGAAAAACTATATCCAAGACGAACATAACCTGTAAGATGTCTTGCGTAGTGTAACTGTAGAAGTACATATTTACAGAGCAACATTAGTCCAAGCCTATGTTATGGCAATCAAAGTATTTTTATGTTGGTTCTTTTTCCACTGTTTCGCTGTGCATGACAAATAAACTAAATATATAATTCTGTACGTTTCTGACTGCTGTTGCCACAGTCAGGATTCAAGAATCTAACCAATGGGGGAAATGGATGGAGATACGGTATTATTTCACAGTGCATACAGGAACTGAACAAATTTGAAGACCCCCCTGAACCATGGACCTTGCCGTTGATGGGGAGGCTTGCGTTCCTCACCGATACAGATGGCCGTATCGTAGGTGCAACCACAACGGAGGGGTATCTGTTGAGAGGCCAGACAAACGTGTGGTTCCTGAAGAGGGGCCGCACCCTTTTCAGTAGTTGCATGGGCAACAGTCTGGATCATTGACTGATCTGGCCTTGCAACACTAACCAAAACGGCCTTGCTGTGGTGGTACTGCGAACGGCTGAAAGCAAGGGGAAAATACAGCCGTAATTTTTCCGAGGCCATGCAGCTTTACTGTATGGTTAAATGATGATGGTGACCTCTTGGGTAAAATATTCCGGAGGTAAAATAGTCCCCCATTCGGATCTCCGGGAGGGGACTTCATAGGTGGACGTCGTTATCAGGAGAAAGAAAACTGTCGTTCTACGGATCGGAGCGTGGAATGTCAGATCCCTTAATCGGGCAGGTAGGTTAGAAAATTTAAAAAGGCAAATGAATAGGTTGAAAGATATAGAGGGAATTAGTGAAGTTCGGTGGCAGGAAGAACAAGACTTTTGGTCAGGTGAATACAGGGTTGTAAATACCAAATCAAATAGGGGTAATGCAGGAATAGGTTTAATAATGAATAGGAAAATAGGAATGCGGGTAAGCTACTACAAACAGCATAGTGAACGCATTATTGTGGCCAAGATAAACACGAAGCCCATGCCTACTACGGTAGTACAAGTTTACATGCCAACTAGCTCTGCAGATGATGAATAAATTGATGAAATGTATGATGAGATAAAAGAAATTATTCAGGTAGTGAAGGGAGACGAAAATTTAATAGTCATGGGTGACTGGAATTCGACAGTAGGAAAAGGGAGAGAAGGAAACATAGTGGCTGAATATGGATTGGGGGAGAGAAATGAAAGAGGAAGCCATCTGGTAGAATTTTGCACAGAGCATAACTTAATCATAGCTAACACTTGGTTCAAGAATCATAAAAGAAGGTTGTATACATGGAAGAATCCTGGAGATAATGTGGGGCGGCGGGTGGAAATATGTTGTTGTTGTATAAAATTTTGAATGTAGAAACACTTCCCGGCCGATTATCCATATGTGGGGCGGCAGGTGGAATAATGTTGTTTAAAATGTTCCTATTATTTAGAATGTTATTTAAGCTGTCTTTCGCCGTTCTCAACACTGGCTCTGTAACTACAATATTGGCTACCAGAAAGTGATTAGCAAAACGTGAAGCCTGTAATTAGAATTCCTAGTGCCCACTTCATCTGAGAATACACTTATAGTTACAGCTTATAGCTCTGAGGAATTAGGAGATTGTCCGGGATTTATAATCAAAAACGGTCTTGAAAAAACGTTCTGTATTCTGAAAATCACATATGAAAACAAAAGAATCCACACAATCTAACTCACAGAGCTGTCCAGAGTCTAATGCGCTGATGCAACTATAAATGTCCAAATTAAATGTTTAAATGAATGCTTGCCAAAATTTGATGATAAGGTTCATCAAACGCCACGCTATCTAATGGTAGAATGTTTGTCCCGCGGCGGCACGTGAAAATACGACAATACGCAATCTGAAGATCGATAATTAAAGTCAACCCAGAATTAATACTTCACTCGAAAATGATTTCATGGTTACGCGTATCTCGAGTAACTTAATACGGCATCCGAGGCTGTTTGTAGCAATGATACCGACGCGACGCGACTCCCGATACAGATGGCGTGCTATTCAGCGTCTGGAGAGAACTGGGGCCTTGCTTCCTCGCGCAGCGTTCTTATATATAAAGCCGCGGTGCGGACGGCTAAGGGAATGCCTGATCAAATCGGCTCTCCCGACTAGCCGCTGGGCTAGTAATGCACCACTTTAAGTTACCTAATAAATCATAGCTTCTCTTGCTGATGGCCGATGAAGCTCTTAATTTAAATGTGCATTCAGCGCGCAGGTAAGTATTGATAATAAAAATTTGACGTGGCTAAGTTAAATATTTTGGCCGAGAGAATTAATTTAATTACATTGCACGCAGTAGACGAGCTCTGAACTGACCCTTTGGAGATACGCTATCGCTATAGTTTTATCGGTATTCAAATGAAACTTCTCACATCTTCATAGTTATAGCGGATCTCCAACCTACTTAAATATAAACATCCTAGCCTTATTTATTAGCCTACTTAATCTATCTTGCTTCCTTAAGTTTTAAGACAAAAACCGGAAAATATCGAATTTCTACTAAAATCTTAAATTGTGAGATCCAGAAGACTGTTTCTATTAAATATTTATGAAAAAGGAATCTGATTATAAATTTTGAAGTCTCTAGCTCTTTTCTGTAGCGCCAATGATTTTTACAGAAAAAGTCCAAATTTTGAAAATGGCTAAGGTTATCGAACTGATATTCAACACATATTAATTTAGTATTACTCCTGACATACTAGCAACATTTCAGGTTATTTATTTGATTTTTAAAGTATTGCGCAACATTTGTGACGTCGGAGCTAGTTACAGCGGACTGGCTGGCCCACAATGGAAAGACTGATATGAATTTACTACAGCGTGAGTAGGCTGCTTCCCTACCCACCCTCTACTTAATTTTTTTGTTTTTGAATGTTAATGAATGAATAGAAAAAAATTTAATTAGAAAAAGGGAAGCAAGAGTACAGCTTAACTTCCTATGAAAAATTAAATTGAATTGTAAACATGTAGAAATATTAAAAGAAAACTGATTACCTACATTAATTATTTAAATTCCGGGCATGTTCACTGCCTCTTAAGCAACATTATTACTCAAAATTTAAGCAAAGTCAGTGAAACACTTTGGCATACATATTGCCTTAGACAAACAAACACATAAAAATATGTAAAATTATGAAAATCTTAAATCCATTAAATACATTTTTACATACCCAAATTCAAAGAAAATAACAAGATACATAAACATATGATTATCTCTTAGCAGTCTTATCTAAAGCTGAAAGAAAATTTCACAAATCATTTTTACACACGTGGTTGTAGCCGCTTTGGCCTGCGTTCTACACTTCCATTCACAAGAGTAGAGGAGGGGAAGTTGCTATGGTGTGCGTCCTTCACGTTGACCCTAAATTACATGGGGAAAGGGGAGGGGTCACTGTGAGTTGTGTCCAAGTCACTCCACGCTTTCACGCAGCTATCAGGCTACCATTATCTGGTTTGTCCTGTAGAACAAACAAAAAGAGTGCCTCAGACTCTGTTTACTTATTATCTAAGGGTGGGTCACAATGAAATGGGGATATATACATTTTATCCTTTAATATGTTACTGGAACAAAGTTAACAGTACCATTTTAATTTTACTCTCATATTTACTTAATTGTCATAAAATCGATAAACAAATGGCTCAAAACGCCGTTAGTCACGTACTAGAGAAAATTTATGCTCAAGGCATACAATCATGAATCCTATTTAATTTCAATTTACCATTTCTGGGCCGGAACACTGAACCAATGCTCGGTACATTCCTGATACATTTGTATTTTATTCACTTAGCTGACTCATCTTTGATTACCTTATTCTTAGAGATAGTATGAGTATATTTGATTAGTAGTTGTTTTCTCAGCTTCTTTGTACTTGTGAGTAACTTTTGGTAATAGTACAGTTCTGAGTGTTCAAAACACACTACGTTTAGTTGACTACTAAATCCACTTATTGGTCCTCTGCTGCTGTGTCAGTTCCACATCTGCAATTACGTACTTTCAGGGTGTTTCAAAAATGACCGGTATATTTGAAATGGCAATAAAAACTAAACGAGCAGCGATAGAAATACATCGTTTGTTGCAATATGCTTGGGACAACAGTACATTTTCAGGCGGACAAACTTTCGAAATTACAGTAGTTACAATTTTCAACAACAGATGGCGCTGCAAGTGATGTGAAAGATATAGAAGACAATGCAGTCTGTGGGTGCGCCATTCTGTACGTCGTCTTTCTGCTGTAAGCGTGTGCTGTTCACAACGTGCAAGTGTGCTGCAGACAACATGGTTTATTCCTTAGAACAGAGGATTTTTCTGGTGTTGGAATTCCACCGCCTAGAACACAGTGTTGCTGCAACAAGACGAAGTTTTCAACGGAGGTTTAATGTAACCAAGGACCGAAAAGCGATACAATAAAGGATCTGTTTGAAAAATTTCAGTGGACTGGGAACGTGACGGATGAACGTGTTGCAAAGGTAGGGCGACCGCGTACGGCAACCACAGAGGGCAACACGCAGCTAGTGCAGCAGGTGATCCAACAGCGGCCTCGGGTTTCCGTTCGCCGTGTTGCAGCTGCGGTCCAAATGACGCCAACGTCCACGTATCGTCTCATGTGCCAGAGTTTACACCTCTATCCATACAAAATTCAAACGCGGCAACCCCTCAGCGCCGCTACCATTGCTGCACGAGAGACATTCGCTAACGATATAGTGCACAGGATTGATGACGGCGATATGCATGTGGGCAGCATTTGGTTTACTGACGAAGCATATTTTTACCTGGACGGCTTCGTCAATAAACAGAACTGGCGCATATGGGGAACCGAAAAGCCCCATGTTGCAGTCCCATCGTCCCCGCATCCTCAAAAAGTACTGGTCTGGGCCGCCATTTCTTCCAAAGGAATCATTGGCCCATTTTTCAGATCCGAAACGATTACTGCACCATCACGCTATCTGGACATTCTTCGTGAATTTGTGGCGGTACAAACCGCCTTAGACGACACTGCGAACACCTCGTGGTTTATGCAAGATGGTGCCCGGCCACATCGCCCGGCCGACGTCTTTAATTTCCTGAATTAATATTTCGATGATCGTGTGATTGCTTTGGGCTATCCGAAACATACAGGAGGCGGCGTGGATTGGCCTCCCTATTCGCCAGACATGAACCCCTGTGACTTCTTTCTGTGGGGACACTTGAAAGACCAGGTGTACCGCCAGAATCCAGAAACACTTGAACAGCTGAAGCAGTACATCTCATCTGCATGTGAAGCCATTCCGCCAGACACGTTGTCAAAGGTTTCGGGTAATTTCATTCAGAGACTACGCCATATTATTGCTACGCATGGTGGATATGCGGAAAATATCGTACTATAGAGTTTCCCCGACCGCAGCGCCATCTGTTGTTGAAAATTGTAACTACTGTATTTTCGAAAGTTTGTCCGCCTGAAAATGTACTGTTGTCCCAAGCATATTGCAACAAACGGTGTATTTCTATCACTGCTCGTTTAGTTTTTATTGCCGTTTCAAATATACCGGTAATTTTTGAAACACCTGTACTTACTTTGAAGTGTATTTATGCTGAGCTATCAATAATGTTTCACGTCTGTCAGTATGTTATTCAATTATGTTGCTAGTGTATGTACTTATTTAACACTCACTCCATTAATATTTAAAGCATAGGATAGCATATTTATTTCATATCTTTAGTGTATTGCAGCTGATCAGCTTGCACACGTGGCAATCCATTTCCACTCGATCGGACGCTGAAACCACAGGTAGTCTCTCTCGACCTACCAATAAAGTGCATCAAGTAATTATGGACGAGCGTAATGCTAAATTCCTTAACCTATAGGACACCATGAGCTGCTCTGTCTCATTTAACATAAGGGTACCTATGGTTGCATTCACGCCTCCAACTCATAACCTCAATATGTGTAGGTGTGTCCTGTCACACACTACACCAAAATAATGGCCAGCTCCAACCTTATAAATACTTCAGGGACGTGTCCTTCACGTCTCAACCACAAACACTGCTCAATTCTATTACACTGCCTTTCCTTGCTACACCAGGTGAGTTTATTCTTACAACTTATCTGCATATTTTTCATAACACTAAGCAATCTCTTTTACTATTAATTGGTTAGCTCTACAGCATACAATAGTTTCACTGCCACTTCAGATCCTGCTTGTACACGAATTGGTACATCTTTTTTAAATATTGTTGGTGGACCATTTCCATTAACACAACACTTTCTACTTATAATATTACCAGGGTTCTATACATAATTGTTACTCAAATATATTTGTATCTTAATTACGTCATACTTCTCTATTGTTTATGTCACTGTTAGGTTTGTCACATTAGGTTTTTTTCCACTAATCGGTGGATAGAATGGTTAGAGAACTCATGGCTGGATAGCCATGACGGAAAGTTTTTGTATTAGAGAGTAAGCGCCGAAATTTTGGTGGATAGGAAAGATGAAGAATGAGTGAGACCTGAAAGGGAAAGAAGATCTCACACAGCTGGGACTGCACAGCTGCCACACTGTGTAGAGGTTACAGAAAAACCTCCTCCCTACAGCATTCATTCACTACCTATGAATTTCTTTAGGTCGATCACGTTCCTGAGACCTAATAGCTTTTTACTTTTAGGGTACTCTAGCCTATATGCATTGGCATGTGGTTTTCCTATGATCCTGAAAGGTCCTTGGTATTTACTAAGATTAACACCTTCGTCCCAATATCTCCTATTTTTCAGAACTCGTATAGGCACCTCCCAAGTTTCATCATTAGTTACTACATGTTTATCACTAAAAGGTACTGTAATTACTCCGGTTATCGGCAAGACCAATTTTAACTGGCTTCTTTCAAAGTCAACAACACTCTGATATTTCGACAAGAAATCTATGCCAATTAAAACTTCTATTCTGAGATTGTTTACAATTAACAATGGATGATCAACTAAATTACCATTAATCTTAAAGGGCAGCAAAGCTTCTTGCTTTACCGTTTTTGACACCTTGCCAGTAGCACCAATTATTCTTAGTCCTGATACCCTCATTACTGTAAGCTTGTCTTTACCAGGTAATGCATCAAAGAAGGACTGAGATATCGCACTCACTTCACTTCCACTGTCTAAGAGACAACGTACATTGATACCCAACATATTCACTATTGACAAACTGCCTATTGGCTTCTGTCTCGGGTTCTTCGGCCGACGTTCATCTAATGATTTTTCTGACGTTTCGCCAGCATGAGTGGCTGGCATTGTCAAAGCTTCACCCTCCATTGCCGGTGGTGAACTGGAGCCGAGCTCGCGGGCGCAGGCTATTTGTACCTGGCGCGCCAACGTCCGAGGGCTTCTCCGCGGTCATTTCCGGTGCGGTTCTCCTCTTGCTACCTGCGACGGTCGTTCGCTGCAGTACGGGAAGCCAGGATCCGTTGACCTTAAGGCTTTCCTCTTTCTTGTTCAAACTGTTCGCGTGTTTTTGTATTTCTACAGCTTCTCTGAACAAGCGCGTGTGATAGTGCTTCTCTACAGCCAGAACTTCCGTGTCGGCGAATTTTATTACATGGTCGGTCTCACTCAGTGCGTGCTCTGCCACGGCCGATTTCTCCACCTGCCCCAACCTGCAATGTCGCTTATGCTCTTTGATCCTGGTGTTAATGGATCGTCCAGTCATTCCGACATAAACTTTTCCGCATGTGCATGGTATGCGGTATATTCCCGACATTGCAAGTGGGTCTCTTTTCTCCTTCGCCGATCTAAGACACTCTTTGATCTTCCTTGTCGGTTTGAAAATCGTCTTTACGCCTTGTTTGCGCAATATACGGCCGATTCTGTCCGTCACTCTGGGAATGTATGGCAGAAAGGCCGTACCCGACAATTCTTTTTCCGGTTCCTTACTTCGCCGAGGGTTGGGCTCTGTTACACTTCTAATATAATTTGTGGAGTAACCATTGCTCCTCAGGACAGTTTCCAGGTGTTGCATTTCTCGTTTGAGGTGTTGCGGCTCACATATTCGTCCTGCTCTCGTTACGAGCGTACTAATCATGCCTCTTTTCTGGGTCGGGTGGTGGTTTGACAGTTTGTGCAGGTATCGGTCCGTGTGAGTCGGTTTTCGATACACGCTGTGTCCCAGATCTTCGCCGTCCCTTGTGACCAGAACATCTAGAAATGGCAGTTTCTTGTCCTTTTCTACTTCCATGGTAAATGTTATGTTGGCATGGAAGCTGTTCAAGTGTCTTAGGAAGTCACTGAGCTGTTCTTCACCATGGTGAAGACCTAGTATAATCATTTCCGGTTTTAGCTTTTCATCCAAATGTGACAAACGTGAAATCCATGACCTAGCAAACTCTTTAATAGATTCCTTGCCTGCATTGAAGCGTTTTCCACTCCAAAATTCTCTCAACACTCCATTCTGCTTATTACTAGACCAATACTCATTAATGAAAGCTATTTTAAACTCCGCTAATGTTTTACACTTCAACATAACATCAGCTGACCAACGCATGGCGTCACCTGCTAAATGGCTTCTAATAAATGAGATTTTCTCTCGTTGAGACCAAGTTGGTGGAATCACATCTTCAAAATCGTTCCAGAAATCTAGCGGGTGGATATTTTTATCTGGATCGAACCGCAGGAACTGCCGACACCCGATAAAAGCGGCGTTTGCAGCTACAACTTGTTGTATACTACCATTACCAGAAGTTACTGAAGCTACTTTACTCTCAATGTTAATACTGATATTTTCTACTCTCATTTCAACATTATCTACTCTTTGCACAATATGAGTAGTATCAGTTTTGATTGCGTCTACTTCTGCTTGACATATGTTTACTTTTATATTAACATCTTTAAATCTATCTGAGCACAGTTCAGATTCCGCCTCGATCTTTTCTGTTAACTTGTGCTCCAGCTTCGCATCTTCCATTTGGAAGTCTTTGCGAACCTCAGCAACTTCGGATTTTACTGTTTTATACATTTCAGAAAATTGTTGAGCAACCTTTTTCTTAATATCCTCATGATTGTAATCAATTTTATAATTCAAACTGTCTAGATCCTCTTTCAACTTATTGCCACCATCCTTGAAGGTATCGTCCATTACCTCCAATAGTTTATTAAAATTTGTTTGGCTGGCCACAGTCCTGTTATTTACCTCAATTATATCAGATTTTAATTCAGCATTACTGCTTTTGACCTGTTCACTTATTTCAGACTTTAATTCAGCTGTCATTCTAGCATTACTAGCTGACAATTTTGCTTTACTGGCAACTATTGCTTGTAATATAACATTTAAATCAATAGCCCCAGTATCTTTGGGTTGCTCACTAGCTGGCTTTTTATCACACTCAGGTGACAATAAACTAGCTCCAACACCAGAATCATCAAAACTAAATGAAACTTCTTATTTATCAGTCATATCTAACTTCTCCTGTTTAAACTCTACCATTTCTGATGACTGTTTCGTTTTTAACTCATCAGATAAACTATCATCCAATAAATTAACAATTCCTAATTTCTGCTTTACTACAGGGGTTTCTATTATTGAAACATTGCCCCTTCCCACACTACTGTCGGTAGACAATACTTCATATTCCACTTTAACATTACTACTTTCATGCATATTTACACTTGAACCGTTGTCTGGATTTACAGTTCCTTCAACAGACATAGGTTCTGATATAAGTTTAACCTCAGTTTCTTTTGGCGGTTCCATCGCCGACAGTCTTTTAGTGCAGGTTAGTAAAATTTTTAACAGATTTTCACTTAACTTAGTTCCTTCTGCACGACGTATGGCTTTGCCGGCGCGGTGTACCAGGATTACTGATGCGACGCAGCTCGCTGAATTACAGACGGCACTCCGACGGCTGTTGTGTGTTTGCGTGGCCTGCAACTGCAGGCGCGGCTCCGGCTGCTCCAGCGGACGACTGCGGTGAGGCGAAACTGGCTTCTCGCGATGCCGGCAGCGCCGCTAGACTCACTGCACGCTCCGTCAATCCAGATGCGTTGTTAATCCAATTGCGTCGTCCACATGCACCCATCACTGTCACTGTTTTATTACTCAGTTGTGTGTCGCATTTCACTCGCGAATCCCAATATTTAAAAATCACTTTCACTTTACTCAGTTTCTCCCGGGCCGATGCACCATGTGTGGGGCGGCGGTTGAAATTTACTGTTGTATAAATGTTTGAATGGAGAAACACTGCATTTCCCGGCCGATGCACCATATGTGGGGCGGCGGGTGGAAATATGTTGCTGTTGTATAAAATTTTGAATGTAGAAACAC
This sequence comes from Schistocerca nitens, assembly GCF_023898315.1. Classification (NCBI taxonomy): domain Eukaryota; kingdom Metazoa; phylum Arthropoda; class Insecta; order Orthoptera; family Acrididae; genus Schistocerca; species Schistocerca nitens. Next base: position 494,080,879 of record NC_064621.1, read on the forward strand.
TTCCCGGCCGATTATCCATATGTGGGGCGGCAGGTGGAATAATGTTGTTTAAAATGTTCCTATTATTTAGAATGTTATTTATGCTGTCTTCCGCCGTTCTCAACACTGGCTCTCTAACTACAATATTGGCTACCAGAAAGTGATTAGCAAAACGTGAAGCCTGTAATTAGAGTTCCTAGTGCCCACTTCATCTGAGAATACACTTATAGTTACAGCTTATAGCTCTGAGGAATTAGGAGATTGTCCGGGATTTATAATCAAAAAGGGTCTTGAAAAAACGATCTGTATTCTGGAAGTCACAGATGAAAACAAAAGAATACACACAATCTAACTAACACAGCAGTTCAGAGTCTAATGCGCTGATGCAACTATAAATGTCCAAATTAAATGTTTAAATGAATGCTCGCCATAATTTAATGATAAGGTTCATCAAACGCCACGCTAACGAATGGTAGAATGTTTGTCCCGCGGCGGCACGTGAAAATACGACAATACGCAAACTGAAGATCGATAATTAAAGTCAACCCAGAATTAACACTTCACTCGAAAATGATTTCATGGTTACGCTTATCTCGAGTAACTTAATACGGCATCCGAGGCTGTTTGTAGCAATGATACCGACGCGACGCGACTCCCGATACAGATGGCGTGCTATTCAGCGCCTGGAGAGAACTGGCGCCTTGCTTCCTCGCGCAGCGTTCTTATATATAAAGCCGCGGTGCGGACGGCTAAGGGAACGCCTGATCAAATCGGCTCTCCCGACTAGCCGCTGGACTAGTAATGCACCACTTTAAGTTACCTAATAAATCATAGCTTCTCTTGCTGATGGCCGATGCAGCTCTTAATTTAAATGTGCATTCAGCATGCAGGTAAGTATCGATAATAAAAATTTGACGTGGCTAAGTTAAATATTTTGGCCGAGAGAATTAATTTAATTACATTGCACGCAGTAGACGAGCTCTGAACTGGCTCTTTGGAGATACGCTATCGCTATAGTTTTATAGATATTCAAATGACACTTCTCACATGTTCATAGTTATAACGGATCTCCAACCTACTTAAATATAAACATCCTAGCCTTATTTATTAGCCTACTTAATCTATCTTGCTTCCTTAAGTTTTAAGACAAAAACCAGAAAATATTGAATTTCAACTGAAATCTTAGATTGTGAGATTCAGAAGACTGTTTCTATTAAATATTTATGAAAAAGGAATCTGATTATAAATTTGGAAGTCTCTAGCTCTTTTCTGTTGCGCCAATGATTTTTACAGAAAAAGTCCAAATTTTGAAAATGGCTAAATTTATCGAACTGATATTCAACACATATTAATTTAGTATTACTCCTGACATACTAGAAACATTCCAGGTTATTTATTTGATTTTTAAAGTATTGTGCATTTTTGTGAAGTCAGAGTTAGTTACAGCGGACTGGCTGGCCCACAATGGAAAGACTGATGTGAATTTACTACAGCGTGAGTAGGCTGCTTCCCTACAATACTTTAAGGTATCAGATAGATTATATAATGGTAAGACAGAGGTTTAGGAACCAGGTTTTAAATTGTAAGACATTTCCAGGGGCAGATATGGACTCTGACCACAATATATTGTTTATGAACTGTAGATTAAAACTGAAGAAACTGCAAAAAGGTGGAAATTTAAGGAGGTGGGACCTGGATAAACTGTCTAAACCAGAGGCTGTACAGAGTTTCAGGGAGAGCATAAGGAAACAATTGACAGGAATTGGGGAAAGAAATACAGTAGAAGAAGAATGTGTAGCTCTGAGGGATGAAGTAGTGAAGGCAGCAGAGGATCAAGTAGGTAAAAAGACGAGGGCTAGTAGAAATCCTTGGATAACAGAAGAAATATTGAATTTAATGATGAAAGGAGAAAATATTAAAACGCACTTAATGGCGCTGGCAAAAGGGAATACAAACGTCTCAAAATGATATCGACAGGAAGTGCAAAATGGCTAAGCAGGGATGGCTAGAGGACAAATGTAAGGATGTGGCGTATCTCACTAGGGGTAAGATAGATACTGCCTGCAGGAAAATTAAAGAGACCCTTGGAGAAAAGAGAGCCACTTGTATGAATATCAAGAGCTCAGATGGCAACCCAGTTCTGAGGAAAGAAGGGAAAGCAGAAAGGTGGAAGGAGTATATAGAGGGTTTATACAAGGGCGATGTACTTGAGGACAATATTATGGAAATGGAAGAGGATATAGATGAAGATGAAATGGGAGAAACGATACTGCGTGAAGAGTTTGACAGAGCACTGAAAGATCTGAGTCGAAACAAGGCCCCGGGAGTAGACAACATTCCATTGGAACTACTGACGGCCTTGGGAGAGCCGTCCTGATAAAACTCTACCATCTGGTGAGAAAGATGTATGAGACAGGCGAAATACCCTCAGACTTTATGAAGAATATGATAATTCCAATCCCAAAGAAAGCAGGTGTTGACATTTGTGAAAATTACCGAACTATCAGTTTAATAAGTCACAGCTGCAAAATACTAACGCGAATTCTATACAGACGAATGGAAAAATTGGTAGAAGCCGACCTCGGGAAAGATCAGTTTGGATTCCGCAGTAATGTTGGAACACGTGAGGCAATACTGACCCTACGACTTATCTTAGAAAATAGATTAAGGAAAGGCAATCCTACATTTCTAGCATTTGTAGACTTAGAGAAAGCTTTTGACAATGTTGACTGGAATACTCTCTTTTTGATATTCTAAAGACGGCAGGGGTAAAATACAGGGAGCGAAAGGCTATTTACAATTTGTACAGAAACCAGATGGCAGTTATAAGAGTCGAGGGGCATGAAAGGGAAGAATTGGTTGCGAAGGGAGTGAGGCAGGGTTGTAGCCTCTCCCCGATATTATTCAATCTGTATATTGAGCAAGCAGTGAAGGAAACAAGAGAAAAATTCGGAGTAGGTATTAAAATCCATGGAGAAGAAATAAAAACGTTGAGGTTCGCCGATGACATTGTAATTGTGTCAGAATCAGCAAAGGACTTGGAAGAGCAGTTGAACGGATGGACAGTGTCTTGAAAGGAGGATACAAGATGAACATCAACAAAAGCAAATCGCGGATAATGGAATGTAGTCGAATTAAGTCGGGTGATGCTGAGGGAATTAGATTAGGAAATGAGACACTTAAAGTAGTAAAGGAGTTTTGCTATTTGAGGAGCAAAATAACTGATGATGGTCGAAGTATAGAGGATACAAAATGTAGACTGGCAATGGCAAGGAAAGCGTTTCTGAAGAAGAGAAATTTGTTAACATCGAGTATTGATTTAAACGTCAGGAAATCGTTTCTGAAAGTATTTGTATGGAGTGTAGCCATGTATGGAAGTGAAACATGAACGATAAATAGTTTACACAAGAAGTGAATAGAAACTTTCGAAAAGTGGTGCTACAGAAGAATGCTGAAGATTAGATGGGTAGATCACATAACTAATGAGGATGTATTGAATAGAATTGGGGAGAAGAGGAGTTTGTGGCACAAACTGACAAGAAGGAGGGACCGGTTGGTAGGACATGTTCTGAGGCATCAAGGGATCACAAATTTAGTATTGGAGGGCAGCGTGGAGGATAAAAATCGTAGAGGGAGACCAAGAGATGAATGCACTAAGCACATTCAGAAGGATGTAGGTTGCAGTAAGTACTGGGAGATGAAGAAGCTTGCACAGGATAGAGTTGCATGAAGAGCTGCATCAAACCAGTCTCAGGACTGAAGACAACAACAACATTACAGTACAAATCATTCGAGAGTTACGCTCCTTTCTACTAGCATGCGTACTTTCCAAGTGCATATAAGAGTGCCCTTCTCCCGTTGTAGGTATTGCATAAAAGCCGTCGCGAGTAACGTGGATGTTTACCATCACTTTCGTTTTAGAACGTGTATTTCAAGAGGGGTCCAATACGAAATCCTTCATTATACCTATCAGACAATAATAACAGCAACACAGCTATGTTACAAGATACTTGTGCATAAAAAAAGTTGTTCTCTTCGTGCACCAATCTCGAAAGGAGCAGAAAGGGCATAGTACTATTGACACACCAACATACCCTCCGCAACTCGTCCTATGATGGTATGCTATGCTTCTATGCACTTACGAAGGTGCAAATGTCCCAAAGATCTATCGTTCACTTTGCACTGATGCGTTATACTCTCTGCAAATTTTCCTGAGCACGGGTTCCCGGGATCGAATCCCGGCGGGGTCAGGAATTTTCACGTGCCTCGAGATGACTGGGTGTTTGTGTTCTACTCATCATTTCATTATCATTCATGAAAGTGGTGAGATTGGACTGAGCAACGGTTGGGAATTTGTCTGGGCGCTGATAACTGCGCAGTTGAGCACCCCACAATCCAAACGTCATCATCATCTCTGGAAATTTGATTTACCTCTCTGTGTGCACCGTAAATTTTCCCCCATATACAGGGTGATCCTACATCTACATTTATACTGCGCAAGCCACCCAACGGTGTGTGGCGGAGGGCACTTTACGTGCCACTGTCATTACCTCCCTTTCCTGTTCCAGTCGCGTATGGTTCGCGGGAAGAACGACTGTCTGAAAGCCTCCGTGCGCGCTCGAATCTCTCTAATTTTACATTCGCGATCTCCTCGGGAGGTATATGTAGGGGGAAGCAATATATTCGATACCTCATCCAGAAACGCACCCTCTCGAAACCTGGCGAGCAAACTACACCGCGATCCAGAGCGCCTCTCTTGCAGAGTCTGCCACTTGAGTTTGCTAAACATCTCCGTAACGCTGTCACGGTTACCAAATAACCCTGTGACGAAACGCGCTGCTCTTCTTTGGATCTTCTCTATCTCCTCCATCAACCCGATCTGATACGGATCCCACACTGATGAGCAATACTCAAGTATAGGTCGAATGAGTGTTTCGTAAGCCACCTCCTTTGTTGATGGATGACATTTTCTAAGGACTCTCCCAATGAATCTCAGTCTGGTACCCGCCTCACCGACAGTTAATTTTATATGATCATTCCACTTCAAATCGTTCCGTACGCATACTCCCAGACATTTTGCAGAAGTAACTGCTACCAGTGTTTGTTCCGCTATCATATAATCATACAATAAAGGATCCTTCTTTCTATTTATTCGCAATACATTACATTTGTCTGTGTTAATGGTCAGTTGCCACTCCCTGAACCAAGTGCCTATCCGCTGCAGGTCTTCCTGCATTTCGCTACAATTTTCTAATGCTGCGACTTCTCTGTATACTACAGCATCATCCGCGAAAAGCCGCATGGTGTCGCAAATTTTGAGGGGTGACACAGAAAGGTAGATATATCAGTCTGCGACAGGGTAATCCACTCGGGAAACGACTGAACGAATGAAATTTATCAGCAAGAAAATCGTTCTGAAACCTCTGTGCTCTGAGTACATGTACAGGTACTGTTGTTGCTAAGATTATTAGGTATGCTAGTGTCAGAGGTTGTAGTGTGGACCAAAAGAAAGAGAAAAAGGCGAAGTAAACTTAGCCTCTAAATGGCACACCGTAAGAGCTACGGGCACTTGTTGAACGGAAGAGGTGTTTCACTGTAGCAAAGGTGAACAAGTGCTCTCAGCTCTGAAGGTATGCATCTGACGGGTCATATTTACTAGACTTTTTTTTTGTTTTGTTTTGGGCCATACTATCTCCTCCACAATCATGGGAGACAAAGGGCCTGCATAGAAGAGATGCTCATAACTCTTAACGTATGGATTTTAGAGCTTAAGTTTACTGAATTTTTTTATCTTCTTCTAGTCCACGCAACAGCCTCTGAAACTGTCTTACCCCACAACAGCACCCGTGCATGCATTCCACTGTCAGATATATCGGAACGATTTTTGCTTTTAACTCTCGAATGGGCCGTTTCCAGACTAGGGTCTGTTACCTCAATTTGAAAAATTACCGTTCTCCATCATCCCAGAAAATTTGTAACATACTCACGGAACCACTCTGTACAGATTTCTCTCACACACTATAATTTTCATGTACTTTGAGGAGAAGGGGTGTCGGTTGCGATGTTGAAATTATTCCTTAATTATTCATCAATGACGCACATTTCGCATTGTTCAATGCATTTTCAGACTGGTCGATAAATGTTCATAAGGAAGTTATGTATATCGATGACAAAATATCAGCAAAAATAAACTGCCGTCGTCATGTGGAAGAAAAACAGTCGAGGCATGTTTACCATTTGATAGATTTTACAAGCCTGGTCCTGTCTTGTACCCACTGGCCGTCACTAGGCGTCTTGGCAATGTTATCGGATGTTGCGCTTTTAGTAATTGACGAAAGCACATATTTACCTCTCCTGTTTTTCTTGCGCCTGACTATAACAGTTTATTTTTGTGGAGGTTTTATCATCGACAGCCATAAGTTGCAAATCAACATTTTTATCGGCCAGTTTGGAAATACCTAAAATTAGATGAAATACGCGTCATTAATGAGTAAATAAACAGTAAATCCAACTCTGCAAACACAACTGTTTTCTCCTCCTCATTGTACATACCGGTTGCTGTATCACCAAGCCATTGAGTGAATTTCTATGCACTTTGTTAGTCTCGTCTTTAGGGGTCTCCACTGTTGGCTGCCATTTCAGAGTTAAAGGCATTCCATTTGCCAAAACGTGCCTTTCATTAGTTACACACATCGTCAACACCTCAGAATTGGTTAGATAGTTGACTTTCAATAATTTCTACTTTATTATCGATGCTTCCTGTTCTACTTCCACTTAAAGTTTGTATATGGTCTGTGGCCACGTGCGTCAGAAAAATATTCCTCTACTCACACACATCTGTTGGTTAGATGTTGACATTGTCTGTCGTCACTAGCACTGTAACACACTACGGAATAATAATGATATAAGATGCAATGTGAATGTCTGAATTCACTTTTCAATTTTTTGAATTTAAGATTTCCTTTATTTCGGTCAGTGGTAACAAACCTTTTGGTCCTTAGACTGTTTTCGGCTGACCATTTACAGACCTGTTATACAACATGACACAATGTAATGAACCCACAGTGGCATCGTCAAGAAATGCACACGAAATTAGCCTACCTTCGTCGCTCATATTCAAATTTTCGTGCAAACTAGGCCACAATGCCGGTAGAGTCATTCTATTAGCAGCGTTTCTGGTCAAGAGAAGCCGAGTTTATTCAAGTTGCAATTTAGATAAATTAGGTACTGTGTCACATTCACTATAGGCTCCCAGTGATAGTACGGGGAAGGGCAAAAGCTAAGCTGCTCCTGCTACATCACAGGTTGTACGGTTAATGCGTAACCCACTACCTTACAGATCAAAACTCGTCTGTAGGTCGAGTCTGCCAATAATAATTTCAAATAACTAACTCAAATATTTATATGGAGTAGTTCCAATGTGTGCCAGCCCTTTCGAAGTAAGGGTGCAGTACGAGGCTATTCCGTTTGGCATCCTATTTTCCAAAAAAAGCAAATGTAACTCGCTTACCTTGTATCGGTCTGGATCATTCGAGTCTGGATTATACATGACCTGATCCCTGTTACTGTCACGTCAAGATATGCCCGTCTTCATTACTCATTAGAGCAAAACAAACATCACTTCAAGTACACTGACAAAGTGAAATAAGCAACATTCCCACAAAAATACAGGAAATGAAATACAACTGCTAACACAGATTTTCATTAATCCACAAAGACAGTGGCTTAAAGGCACAGATGGTCATCCATGGTGGTAATGCTACTTCGGGAAAATGAATCCAACTCACTGCCCCCCCCCCCCCCCCCACTCTTGTAGAGAGTGGTTGCCGATGTTCCATTCTAACCGACAGTGACTCAAGTCATTATTTCATGCTAACATACCCTTGTCTTACTTTCCCAACATGTGTACCACTAGCAAAAGAAAACGAGAATTTCCACATTCTAAAAATAAATTAAAACCCCTGAAAAATGTAGACACTGTATGAACACATCTTCTACTACAATGCTCACTATGAACCCTACCTTTTCAATGTAATTATTCACGTACAACAATTATCCTCAAATTATACTTGTAAGTGTAGGCCTACCTACTTATTTCTGTCGCTTCATTGTGTAAGGTATGACCTCTGCAGTCTGTGCCTGAGTTTCTTTATCCTTAACCCCATATTTTTCACCTTCCTTCTCCTCAGATAGTGGTGCTGATATTTGTGGTAATGCAACTGAAGTACCATTTGAAGGCTGATGGTCAATGGTTGTCCACGTTAGCAACTGAAACCTAACCGCTAATGGCAATGTCATTTACACTCCTCGTTTGGTTAATGACAATATGTAATAAATTTCTCCATTGTAACCTTTGGTGTATGAGTGTTAATTAAAATAACACACTAGTCATGCCTATACACTGGCTGTTTATCATTCCACCATCCCATTTACCCCTACCATCCGTGTGCCTCAGTACTGGCGCTCTGCTTTAGCTGCCATACATGTTTTAGCAAAACTCCATATTGGTTCCCAATTTCCCCTGTCTTAGTTTTAATAACCATATAATGGCATCTTCCTTCTGTATAAATCCTCATATGGCGAGAGACCACACTACCAGCACATTTTTGAACTGTACACAGCAGTGATATAAGGTAAATAAAGATTCCAATCATTATGGACACTGTTGACATAATAGCTCGGCATCTTACCAATGATTCAGTGAACATGTTAAGCCCTCTTAGCTTGTGGGCACAAAGGGATTAGTTTTTAAATTCTCAATTCGTTCCAGATGACACAGGAGTTTCATCAGCACTGCGATGGGTTTAATAACCTTATCTGCAATTATCGTGATGGGGACACACAACTTCAACAGTTATTTACCACTACTTGTGCTAATGTACTTAGTTGCCGTTTTACAATGTAAATCATTACAATGCAGTTACGAAAATGGCCTATGCTGGTCAAAATGTAGCAGCTACCCCCTGCCATTTGACTATATGGACCGAATATTTTCACTCCAAAGTTTTCGAACTGCTTGGATGCTTCTGGCAATGTTTGAATTGGTACTTCCTCATGGCTTAAGCCTGCACATGGTGCATACGGCACACAATGTTTCGTAAACGGGTCGACAGCCTCCATCCGAATTCTCCAACAAAATCGCTTGTCTGCTATTTGATCTATCGTTCTCAGTCCACAGTGTCCTGATAACACTTGGCCATGTGCTTCTTTTAAAAATTCCTCTCATAGTTCAGCAAGCACTGCAATGCAAGGCCCATTGTTTCGCTACCGTACATAGCAGTATATTGTGAATGGCCAACTGTAGCTGTGTTCTCTAAAACTCATAGCCTGCAATACCAGGTTACGCTACTCGCCATGCCACTAGGTTACAACCAAGTTCTCACAAGTTTTCCTGCTTAGTCCATCTGCCTTATGATGCTTCCTACCTGGTTTTTGAATCTCCTTAAAGTCGAACTCGCTAAATTTTAATGCCCTCTTAGACATCACGTTTGAAAGATACTTCAATCCTAATAGCCATTTCAACGCTATGTGTTCATTTAATACTTATAATCTCCTGCCATAAAGATAACACTTGAAGTATGTAACAGCTTATATCAAACTCAGCATTTCTTTTTCGAGGACTTGACCCAAAGGGCGCTCTTTCGCTGTCATTTCCTGGCTGAGAACACGCTCTACCGCATATATGCTTACATCACAGGTCACCATAAATTCCTTCGCATAATTTCGAAATATTAAAACAGGATTAGTTGTTACAATCACCTTCAGTTTTTCGAATGTGGCGTGTTATTCATCAGTCAAGTGGAATTTTACATCTTACTTCAATAGCTTTGATCTTGGAATATCTGGTAATTCAATCAAGAATTTCCTGTAGTAATTAGCTAATTCTGTTTCTGTCTGGTTATCTCAGGTGGCGGATAATCACGCATTGCATGTATCAACTTCATGTCAGTTTCTACGCCATCTTGGCAAAACACATGTCCTAGGTAGTTAACTTCCTTTTCAGCAAAATGGTACATGCCAGTAATCAACGATAGGCATGTGGAATTCAACCTTTAAAAAAACTACTTCTAACCATTGCGTGCGCTCCTTCATATCCGGAAAAAAAACATGATGCAATCGTACATGATATACTGATACGGCTTTAAACTCCTTAACACTCTGGTTAGCAATGGCTGCGATGTGACCAGTGCATTATTTAAACCAAATGGCATGCGCAGGTATTGGTGGTGTCCCCAAAGGACTGTAAATGGCGTCTTAGGCCAACCCCTGGCACTACTATTGATGGAGACGACTCTATAGCGAAAAATATTAGCATTAACCCACGCTGTCTAGTGTCTCTATAATATTTGATATTGGATATGCATCTGTAACCAATCTAGTGTCTAAATAATGATAATCACAATAGAACGTGTACTTTCTTGTGACATGTGATGGCTTCTCAGGTACACCACTGATCGGTCCTCCCCAGGGGCTATTATTCTCTCATGTCATCTGCTGATCAATAAATTCATTCATTATTGGCTGAAAATATTTCCTGATACACAGGAGATTCGTCCCCCGTTAGGATCTGGTCCTGAATAATGGGTGCTGCCAGAGATAGTCCACTAGGACTGAAAAACTGCCCAAACTACACCAAAAACGTATTCCTGGTAATACCGTCTTCTCCCTTCAAAAACTAACATTTACATGTAATACAGCTGTACAGGTCGAGCGGTTCTAGGCGCTTCAGTCTGGAACCGCGGGACTGCTACGGTCGCAGGTTCGAATCCTGCCTCGGGCATGGATGTGTGTGATGTCCTTAGGTTAGTTAGGTTTAAGTAGTTCTAAATTCTAAGGGACTGATGACCTAAGATGTTAAGTCCCATAGTGCGCAGAGCCATTTGAACCATTTGAACAGCTGTACTGACAGTTTGCGTATGGCAGAAGATCACACCTAACCAACATAAACCCTTCTCATCAAAATTGGAAGCGGACCACCTTTTTGCCAGAATTATTTCACCATCGTAGAAATTACATACATTGATAGGAACTGTATGTTCCCTTCTTACTTCAGGTATGCATCCAGTGCCCTCCATATTTTAAAAAAAAATTGATTATTCACTTAATATTTCTCTATCAATGACTCTTATCACACACAAGTCGATAGCTCAGTACATACGCTCACTCATAATAATTTCCCTGCGCCCTGCAGCCCTTTATCATGTGAATCGAGTCTTAATGACTATATATAAGCAGTTTGAATGGTTCTACAGACAGTGTCCTGCGACTGTTCATTACTGTCAGCAATTTCTCCTAGTCAGCATAACTTTTCAGAGAGCACAACATTGTGGTGCAAAAGATCAGTTTCTGTATAATATCTGTTTAAGAAATTCAAACCAAAGATCGTTCAATAACCGTCACCTACGTGGGGCAAATATTCCGTATTTTCTTGGGAAAAGTATCGCCACAATGTGAAGGTTGAGTATCGCCCAACTTAGTAAGGTCCCATCATTATTTTCTGCCCCACGTAACCTATAGTGCAGAGTATTCACGCATGACATAGGTACTTGTCTAGTAATAACTAATGCTCTTTACCATTTATAACAGCTAAGCAACACTCCACCTATGCATACGCAGCACTGAAATTTATTCTGAATGCCACCCGGCGGTACTGTAGTTCCAGTTGGTGTTTAACGACCACCTATTACGTTCTTGCCATTTTACTTATGATTCCTTCATCATGTATGTGATGCTCAACCACTCCACTCCTATTACACTGTGGCTGGCGACACATCTTTCGAATGTGGCCTGTGCACACACATCTATAACAATTTATGCCTCTTGAAAATATGCTCCATTTGTCTCGTTTTCTCAGTTTATCTCTTCTATCTGCATGGCTACTAGGATAGTGTGGACAGGTCCTTTGGGTTCATTTCCCGTAAGTGCTCTGCTAGAAGCTGTAAGCTGCACTTCGTGAATAATGGCCCCATTTGTCTTTCCATTTTTTGTCAACTGATAGGTCTAAGTACTCATTTTCCTTATGCTACCCGGAAAACTTTTACCGATTCATACCGCTTTTGGCACTGAGCTGCTCGAAAGAATCTCTACTACGCTGTTTTCTATAGCGCTACAAGAGCGCTTCCTACAACTGATGAAAAGTACATCTAATCTCTCGATACCTCACATACCCTTTAAGCCCCACCGGCCATATGCATATATTTTCGTCAGTCCACAATCCCAGTCTTGCAGTTGCTTCTAGGTCACCTGTAAATAGCAACGCGTCCTCTGTTGCCATGCCCAAAAGGAGATACTCAGCAGTCGAATCTAATGAAGGAGTGGTTGCCCTCGATAATGCTTTCCCTTCCCTTTCTTCAGCTAATTCCTTGAAGATCCGTGTGTTGCGTGCCCTTGGAGTACCTTTCTCACCAGAGGGTGGATCGCCTCGCAAGTGACTGCGGTTTGTTTTCCTGATCCTGGCATTTGGAAACTTTACCAACCAACAGTTTACAACATCAAAAACAATACAACAAAAAAGCAAAGAAAGAAAACAATAGTACAGTCACTCGAAAGTACCAAATTACCGTTCTTAGTTTTTGCGTCCTATCATAATCCAACTTGTGTCTGCTGTTTTGGATAGTTAACAATAGCTCAGACAAGTACTACACTTAACTAGCGCTGGCTGAACACATGTCGCAGTTTGGCCCATCAGACTGCACCGCATACATCTCACTGGATGTTTGCCATCATAATGTGCCCTAGTGTACCCTCAGAATTGAAAAAAGTCAGCAGGTCCCTCAAAATTCACGAATTCAAGTCCTGAGTTTATTTCGCTCTTCCAAGTCATCCATGTGCACGCGAACAAGAGAGGGGAACAAATTAGTAAGTCAACTCATCAGACAACGCCATCAAAGCTGTAAGCTGGAGCCAGTGATGACATCCACAATCCTATCGTTTGTAGCAGTAGAGTCGTCAACTAAGCCGATGACAGCCGTCGAACTTGTAGTGAACAAGTCTGACACCGAAATGTGGAGGCAAAGTGTGTGATCTCTACAGTGACTGGTGAGCTGAACTGGCGATATCTCAACGATGTAACGCAGTTCTCGGGGCGTTGCTGCATTGATGGTGGTGGTAGGTGTTGGATAAAGACTGATCATGCAAACATTGCTGGTTGATAAAGATTTCATGCAAAACGATTCCAGTGGTGAAGTCTGAGCTTTACAGGAGGTTAACGGCCTCTGTGACACAGGTGACCAATGTCGCTGGAGCATATTGGTGTCTGCAGCAGGCCCCCAGGAGGATCGTTCGACGCGTGTACCTACGACTCCATGTGTGCTGTTGCTCTCAATACGACAGTAGAGATGGTGATGCCAGGCAGCGGAAAGCAGGAAATAGCCACGGCTGCTAGCCTCCTTGTACATCTCGGCTGGAATCACACCGAGCAGACAGGATAAAAGCGCTGGGCGCCGGACACTAAAACGAAGGCGAACACTGACATTGCGCCTACTCCAGTGTTGGTGTCACAGCGAGGGTAGAGAGCATGCAGCTAGGAGTTGGAGGGTGACGGGCATATGAAAGAAAAAAATGATTGGCCTCAGTGGCTTTACAGTACGAAGACAACATTAGACAATTATGTTCCAGAAAGAAATAGTCTGAATAATTACGCAATTCTCAAACAGAAAAACACACCAAATAATTCCTTTACATATTCGAAGAAAAGGTTTTAATTCTTTGCATGTCTAAGTTTCAGTAAAAAACAAAGAAAAACTGCTTTTTTCAGTCATCTGTCTTCTGACTGGTTAGTTAATTACGTGTTCCATAGGTAGTTTGAATGATTCTTTTATTGAAAGTATTGGGAGAGTCAGTTTATGGGATATTTGTACATAATTACTGTTAACATTACTAAAAGAAATCATCGTTTTACTTATTCTCATGCAACTGCACTTAGATTCTAAGGATTATGTACAGGGTGTTGCAAAAAGGTACGGCCAAACTTTCAGGAAACATTCCTCACACACAAATAAAGAAAAGATGTTATGTGGACATGTGTCCGGAAACGCTTAATTTCCATGTTAGAGCTCATTTTAATTTGTTCCAATTACGCTCAATGGAGCACGTTATCATGATTTCATACGGGATACTCTACCTGTGCTGCTAGAACATGCGCCTTTACAAGTACGACACAACATGTGGTTCATGCACAATGGAGGTCCTGCACATTTCAGACGAATTATTCGTACGCTTCTCAAAAACAGATTCGGTGACCGATGGATTCGTAGAGGCGGACCAATTCCATGGCCTCCACGCTCTCCTGACCTCAACCCTCTTGACTTTCATTTATGGGGGCATTTGAAAGCTCTTGTCTACGCAACCCCGGTACCAAATGTAGAGACTCTTCGTGCTCGTATGGTGGGCGGCTGTGATACAATACGCCATTCTCCAGGGCTGCATCAGCGCATCAGGGATTCCATGCGACGGAGGGTGGATCCATGTATCCTCGCTAACGGAAGACATTTTGAACATTTCCTGTAACAAAGTGTTTGAAGTCACGGTGGTACGTTTTGTTGCTGTGTGTTTCCATTCCATGATTTATGTGATTTGAAGAGAAGTAATAAAATGAGCCCTAACATGGAAAGTAAGCGTTTCCGGACACATGTCCACATAACATATTTTCTTTCTTTGTGTGTGAGGAATGTTTTCTGAAAGTTTGGCCGTACCTTTTTGTAACACCCTGTATATATTGTGAGTAGCTACCAGTATTGAAGCAGAAATTCGTTAGTGAAATAGAAGAAATTGCCTATGAGAAATTAATTTAAATTAGATTTAAAACTTGCTTCGCTACTTGCCTCACATTTTATGTTACTGAGCAGATGATCAAAACATTTTATTGCTGCATACTGAAATCTTCTATGAACCACAGGCAGCCTTAGCAATGGGTAAGAAAGAACATTTAACGCACCAGCGTTCTAGATATGTGCATCAATGTCCTTCTCAAATTGTTATAGATTATTTATGACGAATTTTGCTTAAGAAATTATGTAGTGTGATAGCGTAGCTGAAACTCCTAGCTCCTTGTAGAGATATCTACATGACATCCGTGGGTGAACAGTACATATTATTCCTAATGATCGCTTTTGTGTGATCAATACAATCCTTCTAAGTGATGAGTTACTCAATAAAATTATTTCCGAAGACATTACTGAGTGGACATACGCAAAACAAGTCAGGAGACTGATATCTTTGTTTGCAAGATTAGCATTTATATGAAGAGCGAAAGTAGCTGAACTGAATTTTTTGAGAAGCTTAGTAATATGCTTCTTCCAGTCCAAATTTTGTCAATATGTACATCAAAAATTTGGAGCATTCTACGTTACTTACCTACTCCTGATCTTGCGCTCCATCAGTTGTTTATATGACTCTATTTGATGTACAGAACTGAATGTAGGTTTTTTTTTAATTTTGAGTCATTTTTCAGAGAACAACTTAATAATTCTTTCGAATATATCGTTTACTAACTCTTCTGTTGCTTTCTCTCTAATGGAATTCATTATAACGCTAGTATTGTTTGCTATAAATACCAGTTTTGCTTCTGTAATATTAAATGGAAGATCATTCACATATACAGGGAATACGAGTGGACCCAAAATTGAAACCAGTGGGACTCTTTTTGTGGTTTTTACCACAAGTCACTAAAATTTTCTATCTTATCGACGCTGAATTATTCAGCACAACTTTTTCATTCTGTTTGTCAAGTATGAATCAGACCAGTTACGTGAAAAGGCATCAGTTCCACAAAAATTGAGTTTCTCTAGGAGAATATCAAGATCTACACAACTTCAGGCCTTGGAGAGATAACAAAAAATAACAAATGGTGATATATTATTATTTAAAGCTTGCACTATTTCATGAGTGGATGTATGACTAATTTGGTGCAGCCCATCATGAATGTCAACTGTGTGCCAAATTTTTCATCTCAGAGTAGAGCTTGCAACCTATGTTTTCAATCATTTTGTGGATGTATTCCAACCTCTGTCTTCCGTTAAACTTCATTTCCAGTTTCAAATTCTATAAAGCAGAATGCCCAATCAATTCAGACTTAAATGAGAATCTGACGACCTGAAAAAAAATGCATTTCTTACATGAAGTAATTAGCTTCATGTTATCCCAGACATCATATCGTGCATGGTCCCACTTTAGACTCCGGACCACCAATACTGAATACAAATTAAAACCACATAACAGGATGAGCGGACGATTTGGATGGGATTCGGTTAATGAAAAGGGGACATACAATTCAAGATTTATTTCCACCAAAACAATTAATTAATTGTAATAAATTACACTTTCGCTTACAAATTACAGTGACACAAACAAATCAAGCTGCTTACAATATGAGACGATAAAAATGTTATATGCCACAGGTGAACAGAGAAATTTATTTGTGTCGTTTGAATCACTGCCAAACAAAACTGTTTACAATTTGATACATTAACAAATAATCATTGTGCATTAAGCTACATACTTTCACCTAATACAGTTAAATTATATAATGTGAAGCACAAATGTATAATTTACTATTAAATTTTCAGTCGAAGTTGCTCCTTCCTATACCTTCTTTAACAGAGTGATAAAATTTGCAAAACGTATTTCAATTAAAAATGCCATAAGACCCTTAACACAACAACACGTACATGACTAGCTCAAATAATAAATATATGTACGGCAAAGCCCAACATTTGCTTCCTTACAGAAAGTTTGCTGATTTCAACAGCGCGGACCACATTCAAACTCTAGCCAACATGGGCCTCTTGCCGGTCAAAACATGTTACGACTGCGGCAGCGGGCTAACTTACATAGGTAATAAAAGAACACAGGCCACCTATCAGTCTTACCAAAATCAGTTTACACGAAGGAGGAAGAGGGAGGGGGGAGGGGAAGATAATAAATACCATACACAAGTTCACTTGCCAAACCTGCTACTAAGAATACGGTATAAAAGGGTCTCATTTAATGAAAAAATACGGGATAGGCCCGGCAATATTGCACCTGAGCGCTAGTAGCCAAAATAAGATTGACATATACCAAGATCTGACATCATCTTAGGGCAAACTGGCACAACTAATAAATAAGAGTATAAGAGCAAGCAAATGGCAATGCCCAAGAATTTAAATAGGATTAAGTATACACCTGGCTAAAATCAAATGCTAGCACCTTGGACAACGTCTTAGGCTTAATTGACACTACAAATAAATAACGGTAAAAGAACAGGCAAATGACAACGCCCAGCAATTTAAATAAAAAATAAGTAAGCACTAGGCAAAAGCAATTGCTAGCAACTTAACAAGCACACATAAGAATACCAGACTGCTGCCACATCACAAAATGGAACAGGTGCGCGAGCAGTCCCCAGCAAGCCAGAAAACCAATAAAACACACTCCAGCAACCGAGCCATCCTGACCACAGTAATTTCAACTCAGAATCAGGGCGCGTGAGCACACCGGTACCACGCAAAACACACACTGCCAAATAATTGCCACCGACAGATACGGCTGCCCCCCGGGCGGGAAAACGGGGGCGACGACCGGGTACAGACCAGCAGAAAACTCGACACCTAGACTCCGGCCAAAACGGAATCACGCAGAAAATATAAACAACAGCTGAAGTAAGGTGAAACGAACCCCGCCACGCAGACCGGACAGCGCAAACACACAGAAAGCCTGCCCTGCAGTCCTTACAACTCCTGGGTGCGGAAACCCAAGCGATATCGTGGCACCCTTTTCAGAGGCTGAGAATCTCAAGCGATCGCGTGCGGGGAACCATCAGTTGTCCGCTACAGCACATCACCAACATGCCACACCGCCCAAAGGCCAAATCAACGAGGCCCGCCAACAACGAGTCCACACCTCCGTGCCGAGGGGGAAGGCAAAATACCACCAGCTCGGTGCGAATCCGAGTCGAGCGCGCGCGGCCCCCCGCGAAAAAAGCTCCAGAGGGCAGCAGCCGCCTCAGCGCCTGCACAGGCCGAACCAGACGGGAACAGAAATACAAGCCGCTATCGATAGTGCCGGATACGCAACGGGCTAGAGAAATGGCACAATCTCCCTCCCCCAAAGGCTAAACTCTATGGGTGGGGGGGGGGGGGCGGTGACACTACTGGGTATAAGACGGGCATTTAAGGTGGCTGAGGTGCACCCTGGAAACACGTCCGGAAGAGAGACCTCTAACCATAAACGTAACAGGTCCCAAGATTTTAACAATGCTAAAGGGACCCCGAAACTGCGGTGTAAATTTCCCTCCCAAACAGTGTCCATCAGTCTCAGAAATCGTACAGACGAAAACTAAATCACCAATCTTAAAATTAAATGCCCGTCTTCCCTTATTATACCTGTCGGCCCCTTTCTGGTGGGCCGCGTAGACGTTTCTCCTCGAACTCTCCCAATTTTCCCGGAGAATCGCAGGAGTAAATTGCTCCTGAAGAATATCATTGATGGTCCAGAGAGTAGAGAGTGGCGAGTTTACCTGATAGGCAAACGTCAACTTGTTGGGACAAGAGTCGGTGGATTCGTGCCTGGCGGAAATGAACGCCTGATTAAGCCAGCCTAAGGTGGTATCCCACTTAGAAGCGGCCCGAGAGTGATAAATACAAAGAGTCGACTTCAAATTGCGGTTCAATCTTTCTGCGAACGAAGGACGGGGATAATAAGGGGTGGTGGTAATATGCCTAATACCTTGTTTAAAACAAAATCCCTTAAAGTGGCGAGACAAAAAGGCCGGCGCGTTATCGGAAACCAAACTCTTCGGGGGTCCAAACCAGAGGCAGTAACTCCAGTGGTAGGCCTCAACCAGAGAAAGCGAGAGAAGGCATCAATGGCCACAAAGACGTACTTATATCCTGTCTTAGTACGCGGCAATGGTGCGACATAATCAATGTACGAGGGCAGTTCAATAAGTAATGCAACACATTTTTTTTTCTGAAACAGGGGTTGTTTTATTCAGCATTGAAATACACCAGGTTATTCCCCAATCTTTTAGCTACACAACATTATTTTTCAACGTAATCTCCATTCAATGCTACGGCCTTACGCCAACTTGAAATGAGGGCCTGTATGCCTGCACGGTACCATTCCACTGGTCGATGTCGGAGCCAACGTCGTACTGCATCAATAACTTCTTCATCATCCGCGTAGTGCGTCCCACGGATTGCGTCCTTCATTGGGCCAAACATATGGAAATCCGACGGTGCGAGATCGGGGCTGTAGGGTGCATGAGGAAGAACAGTCCACTGAAGTTTTGTGAGCTCCTCTCGGGTGTGAAGACTTGTGTGAGGTCTTGCGTTGTCATGAAGAAGGAGAAGTTCGTTCTGATTTTTGTGCCTACTAACACGCTCAAGTCGTTTCTTCAATTTCTGAAGAGTAGCACAATACACTTCAGAGTTGATCGTTTGACCATGGGGAAGGACATCGAACAGAGTAACCTCTTCAGCGTCCCAGAAGACTGTAACCATGACTTTACTGGCTGAGGGTATGGCTTTAAACTTTTTCTTGGTAGGGGAGTGGGTGTGGCGCCACTCCATTGATTGCCGTTTTGTTTCAGGTTCGAAGTGATGAACCCATGTTTCATCGCCTGTAACAATCTTTGACAAGAAATTGTCACCCTCAGCCACATGACGAGCAAGCAATTCCACACAGATGGTTCTCCTTTGCTCTTTATGGTGTTCGGTTAGACAACGAGGGACCCAGCGGGAACAAACCTTTGAATATCCCAACTCGTGAACAATTGTGACAGCACTACTAACAGAGATGTCAAGTTGAGCACTGAGTTGTTTGATGGTGATCCGTCGATCATCTCGAACGAGTGTGTTCGCACGCTCCGCCATTGCAGGAGTCACAGCTGTGCACGGCCGGCCCGCACGCGGGAGATCAGACAGTCTTGCTTGACCTTGCGGCGATGATGACACACGCTTTGCCCAACGACTCACCGTGCTTTTGTCCACTGCCAGATCACCGTAGACATTCTGCAAGCGCCTATGAATACCTGAGATGCCCTGGTTTTCCGCCAAAAGAAACTCGATCACTGCCCGTTGTTTGCAACGCACATCCGTTACAGACGCCATTTTAACAGCTCCGTACAGGGCTGCCACCTGTCGGAAGTCAATGAAACTATACGAGACGAAGCGGGAATGTTTGAAAATATTCCACAAGAAATTTCCGGTTTTTTCAACCAAAATTGGCCGAGAAAAAAAATGTGTTGCATTACTTATTGAACTGCCCTCGTATATACGATCCAAAGGATACTGCTCGCGAGTAGACTGTAGCAGACCTTTCCGAGCCCCGGAGTCGGGTTTAGTCTTTTTACAATCATAACAAATGTTGACGTAAGAACGAACCTCGCAATACATGCCCTCCCAGAAAAATTTCTATCGTACCTTCGCTAAGGTTTTAAAAAAACCGAGATGACCACCCAGGGCCGAGTTATGAAAATAGTGCAAGACACTCAAAATGAGTCTACTAGGAAGACAACATTTCCAATTCGCTCCTGGAGCACATTGTTTACAGAGGACCAGCTGACGCAAGGAAAAGCCAGACACCCCCTCTCCAATCTGGAGACGAGTATAAATATCTCCACCTAGTATCCTGTTTCTGTTCTTGAGGTAAATCACAAAATAGATCTGGCACTTCGCTCGGTTTGGTGTTAATGGCCACCTCATCTACTTCAACCTCGGGCTCTTCAGTAAACATACGATTCAATGCGTCGTCCACCTCATTTTCGACACCTCTGATGTGACGAACCCTAAAACGAAATGCCGACAACCTAACAGCCCATCTAGCAATACGGCCTGTTTTACGGGGACGAGCCAAGACCCAGCTCAAAGCCTGGTTATCAGTTTCCTAAATGAATTCTCGATGTTCGAGGAAAAAGGCAAATTTCTCAATGGCAAACAGAACAGCTTGAGATTCACATTTGTACACAGAGTAGGCTACAGTACACCTCTCACCATTTTCCTCCTGCAACAAGACAGCCGCTATGCCCACATGAGAAGCATCAGTCTGACCCACAACGGGAGATTAAAATCTGGGATCGCTAACACAAGGGGATTGCTAATAGCGGTCTGAAGAGCCAAAAAGGCTTGTTGTTGCTGTTCCCCCAAACGAATAGCACGTTCTTTTTTTCTTAAATAATTAAGAGGAACAGCCAACTGAGCAAAGTTATGGACATGCTTACGAAGAAAATTAACTATGATGACAAAACGAGCTACTCCGCATTGATCGCGGGGCGGAGGAAGTTCCCTAATGGCTCTGGTTCGCTCCTGATCATTGCCGACACCTTTGGCTGAAACAATACGCCCTAAACACGACATTCTATTTCTAAATAGGGTCATCTTGGCGGGACTGACCGTTAACCCGGTGTCTTTAAGTCTTTGAAAGACTTGTTCAATATGGTGAAGGTGTTCAGGAAAGGATTTCCTGAAGACAACGTCGTCTAAATAATTGTACACACATTTAAACTTTAACTCTTGTAGTACATTATCGAGCAAGCGTGAAAGCACAGCTGCACCGGTCGCGGAGACCAAAAGGGACCCGGTTGAATTCGAATAGGTTCCAGTCCGTACAAAATGCAGTTACTCGCTTCGATGATTCAGCGTGAAGTATTTGGTAATATGCTTGGTTAAGGTCCAGTACCGAGAAAACGGTAGTCCCCTTGAACCATCAAAAACAGTTATGTAAATCGGGTAAAGGAACGGACTCCAAAATTACCTTTTTATTAAGTTCGCGATAATCTACCAGCAGCCTAAAGTCCTTTTGTTCGTCTTTCGGTACTAAAAACATCGGGGCAGCATAAGGCGAAGTAGAAGGGCGAGTGACTCCCTGTTGTAACATCTTTTCAATCTTTTGCCAAAGAATGCCCATTTTTGGTGGAGAAAGGCAGTAAGGTGCCCGACGGACGGGGACGATATCAGTTAAGTGTATTTCATACTGAATCAGGGCAGTCATACCCAAACCTTCAGTAATTAGGAAACTTCTCAATTAATTGCTTAAGTTGGCTAGCAGACACCTGCTCAAGATGATCCAGATCAACGCCCACCTCATCTTGTTTAACACAAAGGGTTTTGGTTGGATTCTCGCGATTACAGGAATTCAGGGCGATAGAAGTGCTAGGACTGAATTTAAAATAAAAGGTGTTCCGAGAGAAATCCGAGACCAAACCCGTACGTTGAATGAAATAACAATCCAAAATAACCGGGGTGCTTAATTTTTCAGCATTCAAGAAAGGGGTCTGCCATGAAAAACCTTGTACAGAGACCTTTGCCTTCACCAAATCGAAGATAGGTAACCATTGCCCATCCGCGAGCCGACATCTACCATCATAAGGTTTTGGTAAAGTAGAACCACACAAACGTCTAAATTCATGATACCAACGACTATCAACGACCGACAGAGCGCACCCGGAATCCAAGAGAGCACACTGAGGCTCTTGCCCAATGGCAAGGCATAAATACGGTACTGAGCGCCTTTTCGGATAGGAAATGACTCTACAATTAACGGGCCAGTTCCTAACGCACTTCCTTTTCCTCCCTATAACCTGGCGTCACTGAGAAACACGAGGTTTCCGTTTTACCGGGCACTCAGATACCAAATGTTCGGAAGAAGCACAACGATAACAACGCCGCTCCCTTGGCTTCTCAACATGACGCTCAGACGAGCTCTGTGGAGTGCGCAAGGAGTAATATGGGAGATAAGATTATTCTGATCCCGTTGTGATTCTGCAAAAGCTAACTCTTGTCCGTAGAAATCAGAGCCTTAAACTGCTCGTATGAAGTTGGACGCTCGGCCCACACAAAGGATACACTATCCTTGTGCCTGACACCTTCAAGTAACATAGCAACTCCCCTTGTTCCGGAATATCGAAGTCCAAGGCTAGCCTAGCTACGTTAACTCTTTCAAAATATTGAGGTAAGGTTCTTACGCGCCCTACACCTTCCAGAAATAATCAGACAATAACTGGTTGCGCATGCGTGCCGAGAGAAACTCAGTGCGAATACGTCTCCTCAATGCCACCAATGATCCCCCATTTTCAAGATACTCAGCCAAGACGGAAGTTAAACGACCCTTAGTTAACCGGTAGGATCAAGGAATGTGAAATCTGTAAAGCATCAGCATGATCTTGCAACTCAACCAGCAGCCAAAGCAGATATTTAAGCTGCTGCAATGAATCAACATCTAAACATTGAATCCTCTGAACTAACAAGGGTAGAGGATGCGGTAAACAGGCAAAACTACTATCGAAGGTAGCTGTCCGATCTCTGACCAAGGAACCACAACTAGACACATCCACTGCTTCTTGACTACTTTCCCCGGATTGATTTCCGATTAAAGATAATGATAACAAGCGCGTCTGAAATGACTGCAACGACGTCAGTAGGTCTTCAATTTGCTTCTTACCCTCACCAGATTGACCCAACGAGAGAAGATCTATAACAAACTGCCTATCATGCAAAAGGAGTGCCTGAACACGAGCCACCTGTTTCTGAGTGGGTGTCTCTCCCGTAAACTAATCGAGAACCGGCTCTAATTGGTGAAGATTATGTGCTACGGTTGCCAAGGACTCAGCAATTGCCGGAAAATTGTCCACGACAATGTTGACCGGCAATCCGAGCGCCGCGCGCAATCGCGACGCCAACTCGGTGCCATCTAAAGCTTGGACGCGAATGCGGAGCTCACGACGACGCTGATAGCGTCGCAGATATCCTAGTCCGGAAACTAGTCGGGCACTCATGACAGCAGTCTGAACTGAAAACAGTACAAGAACAAATGAGTACAATACCAAACAAGGCCAAAATACTTATGATTAAAGCTGCTTGCGTCCAAATACCCCCCCCCCCCCCCAGAGGAAGGATGGTAGCTCTGCTATCATTGAGCGGACGATTTGGATGGTATTCGGTTAATGAAAAGGGAACATACAATTCAAGATTTATTTCCCCAAAACAAATTATTGTAATAAATTACACTTTGGCTTACAAATTACAGTGAGACAAACAAATCAAGCTGCTTACAATATCAGGTAATAAAAATGTTATATGCCAGAGGTGAACAGAGAAACTTATTTGTGTCTTTTGAATCACTGCCAAACAGAACTGTTTACAATTTGATACATTAACAAATAATCATTGTGCATTAAGCTACATACTTTCACCTAATACAGTTAAATTTTATATTGTGAAGCACAAATGTATAATTTACAATTAAATTTTCAGTCGAAGTTACTCCTTCCTATAACTTCTTTAACAGAGTGATAAACTTTGCAAAAGATATCTCAATTAAAAATGCTCTAAAACCCTTAACACAACATCACGTACATGACTAGCTCAAATAATAAATATATGTACGGCAAAGCCCAACATTTGCTTCCTTACAGAAAGTTTTCTGATTTCAACAGCGCAGACCACATTCAAACTCTAGCCAACATGGGCCGCTTGCCGGTCAAAACATGTTACGACTGCAGCAGCGGGCAAACTTACATAGGTAATAAAAGAACACAGGCCACCTAGCACTCTTGCCAAAATCAGTTTACACGGAGGAGAGGTAGGGGGGGACATAATAAATACCATATGCAAGTGCAGTTTCCAAACCTACTACTAAAAATACAGTATAAATGGATTTCAATTAATGAAAAAATCCGTGATAGGCCCGGTAGTATTGCACCTGAACGCTAGTAGCCAAAATAAGATTGACATAAAGCAAGGTCTGACATCATCTTACGGCTAACTGGCACAACTAATAAATAAGAGTAAAAGAACAAGCAAACGGTAATGCCCAAGAATTTAAATAAGATTAAGTACACACCTGGCTAAAATCAAATGCTAGCACCTTGGACATCGTCTTAGGCTTAATTGACACTACAAATAAATAACGGTAAAAGAACAGGCAAATGACAACGCCCATCAATTTAAATAAAAAATAAGTAAGCACAAGGCTAAAAGGAATTGCTAGCAACTTAACAAGCACACATAAGAATACCAGACTGCTGCCACATCACAAAACGGAACAGGCGCGCGCGCAGTCCCCAGCAAGCCAGAAAACCAGTAACACATACTCCAGCAACCGAGCCATCCTGACCACAGTAATTTCAACTCAGAATCAGGGCGCGTGAGCACACCGGTACCACGCAAAACACACACTGCCAAATAATTCCCACCGACAGATACGGCTGCCCCCCGGGCGGGAAAACGGGGGCGACGACCGGGTACAGACCAGCAGAAAACTCGACACCTAGACTCCGGCCAAAACGGAATCACGCAGAAAATATAAACAACAGCTGAAGTAAGATGAAACGAACCCCGCCACGCAGACCGGACAGCGCAAACACACAGAAAGCCTGCCCTGCAGTCCTTACAACTCCTGGGTGCGGAAACCAAAGCGATATCGTGGCACCCTTTTTAGAGGCGGAGAACCTCGAGCGATCGGAACCATCAGTTGTGCGCTACAGCACATCACCAATATGCCACACCGCCCAACGGCCAAATCAACGAGGCCTGCCAACAACGAGTTCACACCTCCGTGCCGAGGCGGAAGGCAAAATACCACCAGCTCGGTGCGAATTCAACTGCGGAGCCGAGCGCGCGCGGCCCCCCGCGAAAAACGCTCCAGAGGGCAGCCGCCGCCTCAGCGCCTGCACAGGCCGAACCAGACGGGAACAGAAATATAAGCCGCTATCGATAGTGCCGGATACGCAACGCGCCAGAGAAATGGCACAAAGGAATAAACTATAGAGTGTTCAAGGAAGGTCTGAGACAATTTTTTGGCACTACCCAGTGATTTTAAATAAAAAAATTGAGGTGAACAAACGCGAGGACACATTTGTTTTTAATAAAGGTTGTAAAACATATAAGCTTCCAAGAAACATGCACAGTGTAACCTCCCCACAAAATTTTATAAATAATATGAATATGATTCTAATGTAGTGTAACCTCAAAAACAGAAAAATTCCTAAACCTCTCAACAGTAAAAGCTATAATTATGTCGTTCAGATTCAGTGCAACGTCCCAATAAAAAAAAAAAAAAAAATCAGTATCCTGGTAATAATTCAATGTAACTAACCTCTCGATTAAATTGACGCTCACTTCTGACTTTTCAATAATTCACTGTGAATTTAACCTGGTAAATTTTGGACGACAGCAGTGCTGCGTCATGGCCCTGAAAGATCATTCTGAAAAAAAAGGAAAAAATTCTTACCTCAATGAAGTCGCCGGATAACGCATATATATCTGCTCTTACAATAAATTTTTTTGGCACAGCCCTGTGCAATGCTGGCCGATAGATCTGTCATTTATGAAAGGAAGCTACTGATATTTTTTCTTTTGCAACAATCGGGATGATCATGGATGGGAGAAATTAGTAAATTCTTTAAATTGAAATGAATGGTTGTTAAAAGTCACTTTTTATCAGGAAGATTATTATTACGAGATTTTTAAAACATTTACATGGCACTTGAGATAACATTACTACATATGCGCGAGGCTGCTTTTTACCTTATACAATAATACTCTGGGTCCGGCATCGCTGCACCACGACCGGGCCAGCCAACACGATAAACCAGACCAGACCAGAGCAGACTCCAGACTAGCAACAACTTACTGCTACAGCTACACAGTTCCTACTGCAGTCAACACTGCTCTCTGGTCAGAGTCCTTGCATATCGCAGGCAGCACATGAGCAAAGCATCGAAATTACGTCTGCTCGGACCTCTTACATAACCCTGCACTGGGAGGGGGCGGGGGGGGGGGGGGGGGGAGCGAAAATTTGTCAGCGATGGTGAGTCAATTGGACTTACCATGAGCAAAAAATTTTTGTATAATCTACTTAATTAACTAAGTCTACAGTCATAGAGTATACACATATATATAAGTGCAGAACATGAAATGAAATAGAGTGCACATGCACTGAGTACAGAACATATCAAGAAATGACACAATGTATACGCAATGAGTACAAAACATATTAACAAATGACATAAAGTCCACACACACTGTATATATAAGAAATGACAAGATGTATACGCAATGAGTACAAAACATATTAACAAATGACATAAAGTGCACACGCACTGTATATGTTTTTACCATTTTACAAGAACTAGGATACGCAATGAGTACAAAACATATTAACAAATGACATAAAGTGCACACGCACTGTATATATATGTTTTTACCATTTTACAAGAACTAGGAAAGGAAAGGGAAGGATTGCATCATGGTGGTAGCACAGTAGGTTGCACGTAGCTGCACTGAAAGTCCATATCTTTCTACAGAAGCACAACACCAAGTGAGAAAATCTGAAGTTCTCTTCCCTGAAGTATTAATCAGTGTAGCCAAGACACTGAAATGTTGTAGTAATAATCAATGTTATCATTTTGGTAGTATATTAGGTACACCAAACAATGGGACCATAATAACATCTCCATCGTTCAAGGTGGTGGACAGCATGATGTGTCAACAGCACACTCTCGCAGAATCCATACTCTTTCACCAACGTATAATTAGTGCAAAATCCAAATATAGTGTTCCATGATCATGAAGATGGACAGGACAAAAGGATATTGCAGTAATTTCTGGTAATTAGGTCAGAAGGTGAAGGACATGAAGTCTTATTCTAGTCATCATTGAGAATTAGACTAGTCTATCAACCGATTTGAGTAATTGTTGACACTCATTGCCTAGTTACTAAACATTTCTGCACTATGTATGGAGTATTACAGAACATTATTCATAAGTCATCTAATTACAGTAAATATTGGCACTCATTGGCCAGTAACAAACCATTTTTATGCATTATTCAGAACTGATCATTCAAAGCAAGAGTTAATTAATGGCATAGCATTTACATAATTCATCTAGTTATAGTAATCATTGGCACTCATTGGCCAGTTACAAATCATTTTTATGCATTGTTCTGAAGTCATCATTCAAAACAAGAGATAATTAATGGCATAGCATTTACATAATTCATCTAATTATAGTATTCATTGGCACTCATAGGCCAGTTAAAAATCATTTTTATGCATTGTTCAGAAGTCATCATTCAAAACAAGAGTTAATGAGTGCAGCATCAAGCTACTGGTATTCATGTATAATAGCATGAAAGTAACATAAGACAAATTTAAAATTTAAGAAACAGTGGCATTCATTGGCCGGTTACAAAGTATTCATATAGTTTTATAAAACATTATTCAGTATTATTCACAAGTCATCATTCAAAATGAGAGTTAATTATTGGCATAGCATTTATAGAGTATAACAAAAATATTATTTACAGAAATTATTGGCATAGCATTTATGCATTATTACAAAACATCATTCAGTATTACTCAGAACTCATCATTCAAGTGACATAGGACATATTTAAAATGTAACACACTATAACTATTACTCAAGGTCTGTGGTCCAGTAATACATAGAAATAATGGATTCAATACATCTGAGAAATCTGCATTATATTTAATATTAGAAATATCTCTTAAACTGGTAGCATTATTTGGGACTCGTAATGCATTTTTTTTGTGCTAGCAATGCATTGCGTTGGGATCGATAATTAATTGCTGGGGCATGAAAATATTTGCCTTTGACTTATTGCTGCAAATAACGATTAATAATGTCATTCGTCATGAGTCAGCTGTAGCAAGGTTATGAACAAGTAGAGTATATGTGATCACATTCATGAATGACACACACAAATGTAAGTACTAAAACAGGTTTAATGACTAACTGCTTATAGCACATAAATTTCATGAATAGCTTCTCCTGGAAAAAATACAAAATGGATTATTTAGCTGAAAGAAGAAACGCATATTATGCTGAAAAGTAGTAAACTTCGAATTAACAGGTAATGAAACGTGTACTCAATATGTATATACTCTAGCTGTCCCTTCCAAAACATTCAGTCATTATACCATGCGACATAAGACATACTGTCAAAACGAACTGCAACAAATACTTAAATAACTACATAGCATTTCTTAACTAACAGTAAATATATAAACTTCATCATTATCCTCATCTGCAAAGAAAAACTTCATTATTAATATTACCATAACTTCATCACTATCATCAGCTGCAAAGAAAAACTTCATTATTCATATTAGCATATTCTTCATATAACTATTCATCATCATTCATTATCATCTGTAAAAAAGACACTTCATTAGTCATTATTCATATTACCATTTACTTCATACAACTATTCATAGTATAGTGTTTCTTATTTCTAGCATATTTCATCATTAGAACTAAGATGTGTAGTTCTGTCTGACCGCCTGCATCAATCGCCTCGTATTCTGAAAGAAAAAAATTAGTTAAGACTGCTATCATACGATGTGTATAGTATATTCTTGTTAATGCTTTTAATTCTGATCCATTTACTCTTCATGACGAGGTATTGCGTTTTCTTTCGTTCATTCCGAAGGTGAAATTCCCATTTCATAGTAATCCACTGTGGTTTGTTTAAGTTATTTCATTTACACGCTATTGCTTTCTGAAAATGATGAAAAAGGGTTAATATCTTGCATTTAAATCATATAATCATTAAATAAAAACTTGTTTCTAGTGATATAATTAAGCATACAGCATAGCATGACAGAAAACGTATTATGTCAAAAACATAGAGAGTGTTCAGGTGCAAAAATGTACACACAGTCTCATAATGCAGTAGCCAAAAGTGTAGAATAGTCAAGGTATTGAGACATCATAAGCAAAAATGTTAAAGTCAACTGGTGTTTGTTATATCTTAAAGATTTCGTAGTGCATAGAAATAAAACAGGAAAACAATCATACATACACGTAAAATGGAAAATGTGCACGGTCTGATATATAACAACAAGAAAAGCGACCTGCTAACCTTACCTTGCCGGGCAATAGCCAGGAAAAAATATGATAATCATCAGCAAGTAGTCACATACATAGAATTGCATAAGTGGTCATAAAATATGTATGTTTATCTGGAAAAATGTGCACGGTCTGATGTGTAACGAAAAGAAAAGCGATCTGCTAACCTTACCTTGCCGGGCACTTGCCAAGAAAAAATATGATAATCATTAGTAAGTGTTCATATAAATATCTGTAAATGGCATTACAGTGTGACAAATCATAAAGTATGTTCATTCAATAAAGGGTTTAATATTGGAGACATGGTGATTGCCTTTGCTTTTTCTGGGTCTCAAAGTTTCGACGTGTACTACATTGGGGTGAGGAATGCTGCGAATTCGATATGGACCTGCGTATAGAAGCTCAAATTTACTGCATCTACTCTTTCCTCTGTTGGATAAATAATGTGTGCGTACTCTTATCTTCTGTCCAACGTGAAAGTGACGGCGTGTACAAACCTGTTTTTCCTGTCTTCTCCGGCGCTCTGCGGCCCGTTTCATGTTGTTCAGCGCAATGTCAATTATTTCATGGTGTCGTAGTCGACGAGATGTAGGAAAGGTTACTAATTCTTTAATTTTGTTAGGTGGTTCAACATTTTTCAATACAACAGTCGGGGATAGCATAGTAGATTCATTTGGTATTGAGTTAATTACGTCCTGGAATGACAGTATGTGTGTATCCCAATCAATATATTTTTTATGGCAGTATATTCTACATAGTTTACCAATTTCTTTCATTAGTCGTTCACAAGGGTTCGATAAAGCGTGATACTTGGATATATAGATCGGAGAAATGTTTCTAGCTCGTAACATACGGGTCCATATATCAGATCGAAACTGTGGTCCATTGTCGGAAATTACTTTCACTACATGCCCTACATGGAATAAAAAATGTTTTACAAATGAATTCGAAACAGATTTAGCAGTAGCTTTGCGTAACGGAGTGAAGGTAACAAATTTCGAAGTGAGTTCAACAGTGACAAAGATGTAGCAAAAACCTCTATTAGATCTGGGAATCGGACCAAAAATGTCTACAGCAGCCATGTGTCTCAATTTAACAGGTACAATGGGATGTAACGGAGGAATATGTAAAGTCGTGTCTGACTTAGCTTTCTGGCAGATTTTACATGACGCTAAAACTCGTCGAATACGTTTCTCCATGTTGGCAAATAACAGTTCTGTCTCAGTATAAGAAAACATTTTCTGGCTCCGTAATGTGCGTAACTTAAATGAGTATACCAAATTAATTTGTTAACAAGTTCGTCAGGAATGCTTAGTAACCAGTTGTTGCTGTCAGGGCGAGAGCGGCGAAACAGAATGTTATTGCGTACAGTGTAATGGTTTCTGATGGTAACATTATTCCTATCTTGCCAAAGGTATTTAATTTCTTTCCATACGTTGTCTTTACTCTGCTATTGTGCTATATCTCGTAATGACGCCGAAATGAAATTTTCAAATGCAACTTGTTGAATATACACGACGCCAGAATTTGCTTGGCAGAAATTGGTTGCGATGTCTTGCTGATTGTTGCTGAGAGAACGGGATAGTGCGTCTGCTACAACATTTTGTGTATCGGGAATGTGAACAATTGTAAAATTAAATTTCTGTAAATAAAGTTTCCGTCTGCTTAACCTGTCATGTGTAAATTTTGCTGAAAGTAAAAACTGTATAGCTCTATGATCTGTGTAAACGGTAGTGTGTCTTCCATAAAGAAAATACCGAAATCTTGTAAATGCCCATACAACACATAATGTTTCAAGTTCTGTAACAGAATAATTGCGTTCAGCAGGTGACAGAATGCGACTCGGAAAGGCGATGTTTTTAATTACTGTACTACCGTCTTCTTCAATTACCTGAAAAATGTGTACGCCTAAGGCGGTGTTACAACTGTCGGTATGAATGGAAAAAATTTCTAGTAAGATCTGGATGTGATAAAAGTGGTGCATTGAACAAAGCTTGTTTCAGATTGACAAATTCAGACTGCGCTTGGCTATCCCTGGACCAAATAGTGGTTTTACCTGTCAATTGACATAATGTAGGGGTGTCTAAAGCAGAGTAATGAATAAATTTACGATAAAAGTTAATTAAACCCAAAAAGCTGCGTAGTTGTTTCTTCGTCGTAGGTACAGTAATGTCACGTAAAGCTTGAAGTTTTTCCGGGTCAGGCGCAATGCCTTCTGCTGAAATTACATGTCCAAGAAATTTTATAGAAGTTTTGCCAAAGTGCGATTTACTGAGATTAACTGTGAGTCCTTGTGCACGAAAAGTTCTTAACAGTTATTCAAGAATCAAATTGTGTTCAGACCAGTTAGTTTCTGCAATAAGAATGTCGTCTACATACGTTGTGATTCTGTCTTTTAATTCTGTCGGAAGTATAGTATTGAAACCGCGAATAAATGCTGCTGAAGAAATAGTTAAACCGAACGGTAATTTACAAAATTGATGACAGTCACCAAAGCAGAGAAAAGCTGTGTACTTTCTGCAGTTCGGATGCAGCTGAATTTGCCAAAATCCCGATTTCAAATCTAATGTGGAATAAATAGCAGTACCATGAATTTTCTGTAGAAGTTCTTCTAGTGTCTGTGGGCGATTTGTTGCATTAATAATAATGTCATTGATGTGACGCGAATCAAGTACGAGGCGAAGTGAACCATCTTTTTTCTTAACAATATGGAGCGGGTTTATGTTCGGACTAACTGCCGGTTCAATAATTCCTTGGTCAAGCATTGCTTGCAATTCTTTCTTAACTTGTTCTCTGTGAATATACGGAATGGGATAATGTTTGGCTTTAAACGTGTCGTGCTGTTTAACTTGAAATTCATATATAAATCCGGACATAGTACCAGGGATTTTGTCAAAAACTGGAGCTTGCTGTAAAAGAATTTTGCGTAGTTGCGTGCGTTCGTCGTCTGTATTTGCACTGCTCTGTTTAACTTTATCAGAAATCATATGTATAACGTCATAATCGGCATCGTCTGGAGTATTATAGTTGTGTACGTACGTATCTGTGAACAATGTGGAATGACAGTCTATGTTACGTGATGCAGAAATGACCTCTGCCCGATTAATTGTTTGTTCTTCTGCAGATAAAGAGTGCTGAAATTCTAATGCCAGTTGTACATTTTCATTCTTTAACATTAAATAGGAATTTTGAAAGTCAATAATTGCGTCATGTTGTACTAGAAAATTCGTACCTAAAATAACGTCTGTTGTCAATAAGGGAACAATCCAAAAATTTGAGTGAAACGTATAACCTGCAATACAAAATGATAAGTGTGTCTGTAACTTTACATCTACTCCTTTACTAGATACTGCTCCTTTTACTTTAGTTTTGCCTAATGGTAATGTAGGATAGGTATTCTCTTTGTTATATTCGTTGTAAGTTTCCTCATTTATAACTGACATAGGTGATCCAGAATCGATTACTGCTGAAAATTTGGATGATCCAATCTTTACTTCAATAACAGGGTGGGAAATGGTTTTTTGAATAACTGGTTTTTCCTGCAGAAGAGTGTGTCGGATGTCGTCAAAAGTAATAACATTTTCGTGAACAAGATTCTGTGTGTTAAAAGTATTGCTTGCGTTGCTGGAAGATGCAACCTGTACTTTATCTAGTCAAATTCTATCTGACGTGCTATTATTTGCGGGAGGATGCTGTGGCTTTTCAACTATTTGTACTGTTATGTTATTTCTTCCTGACGTTTTATGTTCGGGATGATACCGACTGTCTGGTTCATTCATGATAATCTGTTGCTGCGGATGATTTTGCTGCTGGTAAGACCGACTGTTATTAAACGTACGCTGAAAATTGTGCTCATTACTTTTACGTCTGTCATAATAATCATTGCTATACGGCGCATTGCGATATGAGTTGAAATGGTGTGTTTTCTGTACGTGGTAATTTCCTTGCTGCTGTGCGTTACTATTTGGTGTGGCAGACGCTATACATGTAGGCGGCGAAACATTAAAGCTTGGTTGACCTTGCACATTACATTGTTGGTTAGGTATGCTAACCGGCTGGTTTTGTTGCTGTTGTTGGGAAAAACCTCTATTGTTACCAAAATGTGGTTCCTGTTGCTGATAATTTTGATGATAGTGATAATTAAAATTTTGTCTGATATTAAAATTACGCTGATAGTTCTTGTCATTTCAGGAGTGTCTAATGAAAATTGTCACTTTCGGTAAAATTTGTCATATCAGGTTTTCTTTACTCATTCCTAATTCTAGATAGATCGATAGTTGAAGAGCTGTTTTGATAGATATAAAGGATAGTAAAAGAGAAGGCAGCAGTGCGGAAAACTAAAGAGGAAACAGCACTACTATGGCTCGGGGCCCTGTGCACGCTACGGCACATATTCATCGAAGTGTAATGAATCCCCTGAGGTCAATTATGCGCTGCAAATAAATTTTAGTTTCTGCATTACAGGCAATGCCGGTGGAAATGCAAAAGCAAATTGTCGTATCCAGTCCAAAGCGTGTACCTGTGCTCTGTCATTTTTAAATACCTTAAATTTTCTCACGGATAGAAAGTGTTTGTAATAAAAATTATCGTCTCTGTATGTCTTAGCAGGTTCAGGATTGCATTAGAATGTGTGGTCTCTGTAAATTACCTAAATTAAACTGGCTGTGTGAGTCTGACAAATGTTCGGAGAGTGGCGTATGCTGTGATGTGTTAAAGGCTGAAATATTTTTCATCTCCGTCACTTCTTGCTGTAAAGATGACAATTTTCTATGTAATGTATTATTGGACGAACCTATCTCACTGATCGTCTGTTGTAAATTTTGGAATTTGGGTGTTTGATTAAACGAAACTGGTGACGTATCGTCTAATTTGGTGTCATTATTATTTTCGGTAAAATCACTACGACTGGACAAATCATCATACAGGGTGATTCAAAAAGAATACCACAACTTTAAAAATGTGTATTTAATGAAAGAAACATAATATAACCTTCTGTTATACATCATTACAAAGAGTATTTAAAAAGGTTTTTTTTACACTCAAAAACAAGTTCAGAGATGTTCAATATGGCCCCCTCCAGACACTTGAGCAATATCAACCCGATACTCCAACTCGTTCCACACTCTCTGTAGCATATCAGGCGTAACAGTTTGGATAGCTGCTGTTATTTCTCGTTTCAAATCATCAATGGTGGCTGGGAGAGGTGGCCGAAACACCATATCCTTAACATACCTCCATAAGAAAAAATCGCAGGGGGTAAGATCAGGGCTTCTTGGAGGCCAGTGATGAAGTGCTCTGTCACGGGCTGCCTGGCGGCCGATCCATCGCCTCGGGTAGTTGACGTTCAGGTAGTTACGGACAGATAAGTGCCAATGTGGTGGCGCTCCATCCTGCTGAAATATGAATTGTTGTGCTTCTTGTTCGAGCTGAGGGAACAGCCAATTCTCTAACATCTCCAGATACTGTAGTCCAGTTACAGTAGCACCTTCGAAGAAAAAGGGACCAAAAACTTTATTGGCTGAAATACCAACGTTTAATACATCACCTATCAGGAGGTTTAACACCATACTTCGTTCGAAATGCACGCTGAACAACTGTCGTCGATTCACTTCTGCCGTACTCAATAACACAAAAAGCTTTCTGTTGAGCGGTCGCCATCTTAGCATCAACTGACGCTGACGCCTAGTCAACAGCGCCTCAAGCGAACAAATGTACAACTAAATGAAACTTTATAGCTCCCTTAATTCGCCGACAGATACTGCTTAGCTCTGCCTTTTGTCGTTGCAGAGTTTCAAATTCCTAAAGTTGTGGTATTCTTTTTGAATCACCCTGTATTTTTCAGTCAGTGCTTTTACTTGATCATCGTTTTTAGTATCACAAGCATTAATTTCTTTTTGTATTTTACGTGTGGTTTTGTTCAATTTTTAACGTCTGCTTTGATGGCATCGGGATCCTGTATTAGTTCCAACTTTTCAAGTCTGTTGGTCATTGTCTGAAAGTCTAATGTGTGTGTGTCGGTTTTTGTTTTAAGATCGGAGATTTCACCATGCAATTCGGTGTTCAACTGTTTGATTTCGTCTGATACTGTAGCAATATTGTTGTCTACGTATGATTTTGCTTTCGTAAACAATTTACGCTTATCTTCCTGTCTTTGTGCAGTAATTGTTTCCTTGACTTGTTGCCTTATTTTATTCTGTTCCTGTTTAAATTTACTGTAACGCGTTTCACTGTTTTGTAGGTGGTGATTAAAACGTTCGTCAATTTGGCTGTTCTGTTGGTCAAATTTCGTGTCTACTTTCGCATCCAGTGTGCGTGAGAGTTCTGCTGACATTAATTTAAACTCGTCGCGTAACTGTGTTGCGTTTTCAGAACATTGTTTAGCGACTGCACTAATTTCATCTCTAAGTAATTTAGTTGTGGCTGCATGTGTATTACTTAATTTTCGAGCCACAGATCTAGTTTCTTCACTACTGCTCCTAGCACAAGCCTTAATTTCCTCGCGAAATTGTTCTTTAGTATCATGACATTGCACGGCAACGGCTGTAATCTGTTCACTAAGCTGTTTGAAATTGTTATCTTGTTTTTAATTCAACTGTTTGGAATTGTTGTCTAGTTTTTCATTAAGTTGTTGTTTGAGATTTTCATTATTTTCATTAACTTGTAGCAATAATGCCATAATTTGATCCAAGCCAAAATTAGCGACTCTTTTCCCTGAGCTGTGTGGTGATGTGTCTGCATTTGTCACGTTTTGTGTAACCATTTGGTCATTCTCTGATTCACAAAAAGGTTTCCCAATTGGATGTGCACTGTTAGTCACTACCTCGGAATCAAATAAATCTGACTTACTTTGAGTACACTGTTCATATTCGTTAGAAACATTAATCTGTTCGTTACGTAAATTTTGCAAACCGGGTTTGTCAAGCTGGGCAGCGTTCATTGTATCGGAATGTGCCGCGTCATCAATTGTTACATTTACCCTGGACATAATTGCATTTGTTTGCTCATCATTAGGATCAAAATCAATATTAGTGATCCGCACGCACTGATTATCTGTAATTAGAGGATTATCACTATTACACTGAGTGTTGCAAGTATTATCGGTCAATTATTCGAGTCAGCTTTTTTACTCATTGCACATCGCGATGTACTGTTTTGCGCGGCATTTTCACAAATCAGAAATTAAGCACAAAATGAAACAAAGACAAAGCAAAAATGCAACAAACACAATTACAACAAAGAGCAATAAATTGCCGATGATCTGTGAAAGAAAGAGTGACAAATTAGTAAATGCGTTGCGCCAGATGCAAACTACATTTAAGTAAATAAGAGCAGATATATGACTACTTCTCAGAAATTCACAAAGAAATTACGATCCTGGCCGGTTGTCGCCAAGTGTAACCTCCCCACAAAATTTATTTTTAGTGCAACCTCCCAACAAGAAATGAATGGTTGTTAAAAGTTACTTTTTATCAGGAAGATTATTATTACGAGATTTTTAAAACATGTACATGGCACTTGAGATAACATTGCTACATATGCGCGAGGCTGCTTTTTACCTTATACAATAATACTCAGTATCCGGCATCGCTGCACCACGAACGGGCCAGCCAACACGATACACCAGACCAGACCAGAGCAGACTGCAGACTAGCAACAACTTACTGCTACAGCTACACAGTTCCTACTGCAGTCAACACTGCTCTCTGGTCAGAGACCTTGCATATCGCAGGTAGCGCATGAGCTATACATCGAAATTACATCTGCTCGGACCTCTTACAACAGTTGTAATGGGATAAAATTTATAATGCGTAATGATGATTTCAATAAACAATAACAGATGTTCAACTGCAAAAAAACATCGCGTTTGCAAAAGTCTTAAGAATTTCTCAGACAGGGTAAATCGGAATGCTGGCCCGCAGCCTAAGACTGAAGTAACTGTGAGTGATCAAAGTTATGTATCATTATATGCGAGGATGCAAATTGAATTTCGCTCAACGAACAAGAGCTTTCTACAAAGACAACCAGCCCTTTAGTGATTAATACCAAAAAGTATTCACAATTTTCTTAGAATCCCTATCGTTGGCTGTAATAAACACTTAAGAGCACAGCATCCACAACAAAGACAGCAGAAATGAGAAACGTGCAGACTCTGAGGACGGAAGCACGCAACCAGTGAAGAGAGATGAAAGCAGTAATTTCTCACTGTTGTGTGCTCACCAGTTTCTTTGCACACCGCTCCTTCGGTGCAAGGAAATACTGCTACCGCAGGATCCACGTCCAAGGCAGCAAAGAGAAAAACGTGCCCGAGATCGCAAAGGGCGAGAGAAAAGTCACTCTTCAAAGGAAAACTTTCGGCAGCCATTCTTAACACGGCGAAACGGGCCTCCATCCTAGATGAGACCCCAGTTGCTATGTAGAACAGCAGACAAATATTCCACCTTGGAGTATGTGGGCAGGCGCTTAGACCAACTGTGTTTGTGACTACGCTCCTTCTGGCGAGACTCCGGTCAACTCCTCGCTAGGACACCATGAGTAGAGGGGTTCAATATTCTACAGAAATCGACTGTAATACTTGCACTGCTCAGTCTACTTCAAATGGAACATGGGGAGTAAGGAATATTTTAATTAATATGTAAGACATAGTTCAGCATTATGTTTTTCAGGTTCAAACTGAAGCTGCATTACGAGTCCTTACCTTTATCTTGTTGATTTGCCTCTGGACAGGAAAGCTGTCTGGAGCTATGACCATGATGACAGGATATGGCCCAACAAAGTGGGGTATCATCTTAGCAGAAATCTGCTAAGTGGAACCATTGTACAGTACTTTACGAGAAGTTTTGACTTCCTAGTCTAGCTTATAGAATATCAAAGTTGACGTGTCGAAAGCTCTTTGCTGAAAGGCAAAAAGCACATAATAGTCACCTTTGTTGGTCCATGGTTTGTTTCAGTTCGTGAGTCACTTTTATAAGAGCAGTCGTTGTGCTGCGTTTTTTCCGGATACCAGATTGGTATTCATCTACAAAGTTATCTGATGTTAAGTAACTGGTAAGCATGCACTCTACAGCCTTAGATAATACTGGTAGAATGCAAATGGATCTGAAGCCAGAAGGTTCTTTGACTGAATCCTTTTTGAGTAGAGCTTTGGTGAGCCCTTCTTTCCAGGCTTTTGCGAAGATGCTGGAGGTCGGAGAATAGTTAACAATATACGTTCTTCTTGTTATTAAGAGATCGACGATGAAACTAATCATTTGTATTGTGATATTGACGTGTCCTGCAGCTGCAGAAAGAATTCACGCAATTGACTTCCTTACTGTGCTAAGGCTTACCGGCTACAGAAAATAGTTTTATTTTGTACCGACCACAGATATTTCAGGGAATTCGATGGTTTGCGTCCTTGTGCGTAAATATATCCACTTAGATCTTCAATAGGGACGGTAGGTTCAGCTGCTGATTGACGTTTGCCTATTCTATCCCTCGTAGATTTCTCCGCAAGACAGAGGGATTGTGAAAGTTTGCATGTAAGGAGTGAGTGTATCTGTGTTTTGTATTTCTCATCGACTAACTCGGTTGGCCCTGCGGTTAAAGGCGCTGCAGTCTGGAACCGCAAGACCGCTACG
Organism: Schistocerca nitens; assembly: GCF_023898315.1. Classification (NCBI taxonomy): domain Eukaryota; kingdom Metazoa; phylum Arthropoda; class Insecta; order Orthoptera; family Acrididae; genus Schistocerca; species Schistocerca nitens. Next base: position 494,120,327 of record NC_064621.1, read on the forward strand.
GTCGCAGGTTCGAATCATGCCTCGGGCATGGATGTTTGTGATGTCCTTAGGTTAGTTAGGTTTAACTAGTTCTAAGTTATAGGGGACTAATTGAAACTTCCCCTTTTAAACAATTATAAATGACTGTGCTTAAGCTGAAACACAATATTTTTAGCGCAACGCAATCTGACTTTCAAAAATCCATACAAAAGAATGGCCCTGACTAACATTAACCTACACGTTTCACAAATCACTTACCTCACAAAAATCTTGGTTACTCGTGCTACTGCAGTAAAGCTAGCGCCACTACTGCCAGCTAAATAAAAGATTCAAACTACTGAAGGTACTAACTACTGATAGGCTTAGTTAGCAAATGAAAGATTTTAATAGAGAACAAACAATGTATTTACCTTAATAGTCATAATATATATAGCAGTTCATGACAAATTACAAAACTCCGCCATCTCTCTCCCCACATCCACCACTGCTGGCGGCTCACCTCCAACTGCGCAACGCTACGCGCTGTTCACAGCCAGCTGCCTAACACTACAATGGCGAGTATTACAACAATGCAAAGCAGCCACAGACTGCACACAGCACAGCCAGTGATTTTCATACAGAGGTGGCGTTACCAAAAAAAAAAAAAACCTAAACAGCCTACTTACATAGCCCCCATGCTCCCCACAAAAAATTTTACAAATTGTTTTGGGCATTGGCAATACATATTTGTTAAAATTTTTCATAATCGTAATTACAAGAACAAAGAAATCAAATGCACACACTGATTGATACAATGTTGGTCAAAAGCTAAAATTTTCTCACAGTCCATAAAGATAGTCCTGATCATTCATCATAATAGTAATTACAGTTTTTTTTACAAAGTCTCATTAGTAAAAGAAATTACACACAGAAGTAGTGGATTTCCATGCAGTCTTGAAGAAGTAGTGTTGTCCTTCCAACGAAAAGACAGTGCTGACTCTCGACATGCAGACAGGTAATGGGCCACAACAGAGCAAACCCACAGCAGAGTCAATCGAAGTTTTGAAGACTATTGGAAGGTAGGTCATCACAGAGCAGACCCACTGTAGTCCTGGTGGACATTACGGTACTGGTGGGCCACCAGAGGTGCAGACCCACTGCAGTCCTCGTAGAGATTGTGGTATTGGTGGGCCACCAGAGCCGCAGACCCACTGCAGTCCTTGTAAAAATAATGGTACTGGTGAGTCATCAAAGATGCAGACCCACTGTAGTCCTTGTAGAGATAATGGTATTGGTGGGCCACCAGAGGCGCAGACCCACCGCAGTCCTTGTAGAGATGGCCAGCAGCCATCTGTTGTGACTGTGCAGGTGCACAATCACCATTGAAGAGTCTTGCGGATAATATAGCATGTCCATAACCACCACTTGTGCACTCACAAAGTTTTTGGAATTGTCCTTAGAACCAGCAATGCTGTTATCCAGTCCCTTGCTGAATTATTAACACACATGCAAACACTAACAGTCCCTACTTCTCACATATTGTCCATATTCTATGACCAACAGAAACGTGTGCAGTGAAATCTAACTTACAAGTTACTTAATTTGATGACCTGGTGTCAATTACAATTTTATAACATGAGAATACAATTACAAAGATACAGAAAACATCATTAAAAACATAATAGTACAGATAACATTCGTAGTAATAGGGGCTTTACAAAAGAATAGAAATAAACATATACGTCAGTGTTACAAAAATAATGACGTAAGTACATACATAAAGATCAGAATAACTTTTGAAACATCACCTTCACATATGAGCATTAAAACAAAACAGAATAAATAATGTCTAAAGCATATTTACAAGGTAAATAACATATTATTAATGCCAATTATATTTGAGGATAACAGTATTCCTCATCATAGTGAATGTAGCTTAGTATTAGAAGAAGAAAAAATTCTATGAAACTACACAGAGACAGGAAGAAAACAAATACACAAGGGTACACAAACACATAGTGGGATAACACAAAAGGAAAGGAGAAACAGCCTTTAGCAAATGCAACAAATCGAAAGATTGCCCCACACTTCCGTTACTTAAGATTAAATTACAAGGTGCAATCTTTGGAAAAAGTGTAGATGTACGCCAACAAACCAACTTAGAATTTTTTGGCAAAGCCACAGTTTCTCTATGAACTTTCTTATTGTTCCATTATTGTCGACGGAAATTATACTGGGAGTAGACTTTTTGAATGAATACAAAGCAATCTTAAGCTTTCACGATGCTGAAATAAGTTTAGAAAAAGAAGGTAAGTCCGTAGCTTTGAAATTTGAAGATTGGCTCTCAAACCATGACGAAGAAATTAATCGGCTTCACCTCCTGTTAGACAACAGTTCGGAATTTTCGACGGAACTTGACACTAACAATCACTCTGCAAGTACTGACAGGGGTGATATCGACGGCGCATTTGATACTAATGAGTTAATTCAGAATAAAATTCAGACAATTGAGAATTGTAATGACAATGATAGGCAAGACCTTTTTGAGATTTTACAAGCACATTCCACAGTTTTTACTCACAAAACAGGAACAATCAAGGGATTTCAATACCAATTTCGTGTTCGTGAGCATACTAAATTTTGTGTTAGACCATACGTAATTCCGGCGCATTATAGGGACCGTGTTAGAACAGAAATACAATCTATGCTTGACGAGGGCATTATTGAGCCTGCAGTAAGCTCATACAACAATCCATTACAAGTTGTTGAGAAGAAAAATGGATCGATCAGGCTTGTCTTAGATTCGAGACAAATCAATACTATCATTATTCCTGAAACAGACAGGCCGCAAACGTTGGAAGAACTTCTTCAAAATTTTAATGGTGTAAAAGTGTTGTCTTCCATTGATCTCAGATCCAGCTTTTATCAGATCGAACTTCATCCAGAATGTAGAAAATACACAGCTTTCCTCTGTTTCGGCGTTTGTTATCAGTTTCGGAAACTTCCTTCTGGTTTGAACATTTCTTCGGCAGCATTCATTCGCGGGCTAAATTCCATATTACCTGAGTTCTTAAAACGTCACATCACCTTATATGTGGACGATATTCTAATAGCAGAAGCTTCATGGGAACAACATAATCGCATCCTCAACAATTTGTTACGTATTTTTGCAGAATCTGGAATTACAGTTAACTTGGAAAAGTCTGAATTCAGTAGGTCAAAGGTGAGGATTTTGGGACATATTATTTCTTCTGAAGGTATTTAGCCGGATCATGAAAAGTTAGAAGCAACTATGTAAGTAGGCTGTTTAGGTTTTTTTATTGGTAACGCCACCTCTGTATGAAAATCACTGGCTGTGTTGTGTGCAGTCTGTGGCTGCTTTGCATTGTTGTAATACTCGCCATTGTAGTGTTAGGCAGCTGGCTGTGAACAGCGCGTAGCGTTGCGCAGTTGGAGGTGAGCCGCCAGCAGTGGTGGATGTGGGGAGAGAGATGGCGGAGTTTTGTAATTTGTCATGAACTGCTATATATATTATGACTATTAAGGTAAATACATTGTTTGTTCTCTATTAAAATCTTTCATTTGCTAACTAAGCCTATCAGTAGTTAGTACCTTCAGTAGTTTGAATCTTTTATTAAGCTGGCAGTAGTGGCGCTAGCTTTATTGCAGTAGCTCGAGTAACCAAGATTTTTGTGAGGTAAGTGATTTGTGAAACGTATAGGTTAATGTTAGTCAGGGCCATCCTTTTGTATGGATTTTTGAAAGTCAGATTGCGTTGCGCAAAAAATATTGTGTTTCAGCTTAAGCACAGTCATTTGTAATTGTTTAAAAGGGGAAGTTTCATACGTACGTTTTGTGGCTGCCTGCGGTATGAGTCATTGCCTATTGTCTCTTTGTTGGCGTGCGTCGTTATTGGGATTTGGAGACCTAACTTCTACAAATTCACCGTGACGAGAGGGCCCTGCCCTGTTTAAATCCCGCCAGTTCTGATGCAATTCGGGTCTGTCGTTACGATCACATCGTCTGTCGTTATGTTGGTAGTTCCTGTAGTTTCTTTCTTGTCGGATAAGTGGTGGAGAATATCTCCCTGAATCGTAACTGCGCGCTGGACCGTTGCGTCTAAAGTTATTCTGTCTCCCGTAATAATAATTATTTTGGTTCCCATATTGTCTGTTTCTCTGATTGTCTCTGTAATAGTCATTACCGTGGAGAGGTGATCTTTCCCCGTAATTATTAGTACTCTGCCAACGGTTGTCATACGGGTGGTGTCTGGTTTGGTCACGATTTACGTTATTAGAATAGCCTTGTCGTGTATTATTTCTGTCATCGCGGAATTGTGACAGATGTGACCTGTAATTGTTGTGCTCCTGTTCTCGTGTTCTGCGATTGTCAGTGTCAATTTCCAGTTCTTGTAACAGTCCCTGAAAAGCTGCAATGTCGTCTTTGCAACGTCCTGCTAAAATAATAGGCCGTAAATGTTCAGGTTATTTGATTAAGCAAATGCGGATGAGTTCTGAGGGGCTGTATGGGTTTGAAAGATACTGATTCTTATGCAACATGTCTTCAAAATATTTCATAAGACTGGAAAATTCAGATTGTTCGAAACGTTTCATCATTATGATGCTATGTTTTACTCGGTCTTGTGTAGCTTGAGACCAATACGCTGAGAGGAAGGCATGATAAAATTCTCCTTCACTGTGACAATCGTAAATGACCGATCGCATTCTTACAGCTGGTTCATTCTCCAAGTAGCCACACATAAATTCTAACCTGTGCTCCAATGACCAGTTGGGAGGAAAACAATGAGAGAATTGATGGAGCCACGCTTGTGGATGAATGTCGTTGGCAGAATTCTTAAACGTTTTGAATTTACGTGTAGTAATGAACAGCTTATAGTCAAAATCATCGTGTCGGCGAGTTGCATATCGGTCATTGTTACGTCGTGTCGGCGGTTCCATCTCAAAATCCAATGCGCCTTGCCAATTTCTTTCATAATTTCCGAAATGTCCTGTGTTATTATTTTGTGGTTGTTCCGTATTTCTATGTCCCTCTTCCCGTACTGGAGCGCGAGTGTCCTCTGAAATATGTAATTCTTGTATTACCTGCGTCAACTGATCTTGTACTTCCCGGATTTCTCTTTTGTACTGTGTATTGATTTGATTTTGATTTTGTTTGAATTTTCTAATTTGTTCATACTCTTCTGTGTCAGTGAAGGCTACAGGTCTTGTGTCATTCAGATCATCATCTACCTTTGTAGATAAGTTAGTGACCTGATCCGAAAGTTCGGCTACTTTCTCCGATAGTGAACACATTTCCTCAGTGTGTTTTTCTGAACCAAGTTTCAGAGTGTCCATTTGTGTTGAAATCGAATCTACTGTGTCCTTCAAGTTTTCCTGAGTTTTTGCAAGTTGCGTAACCGAATCGGTAGATGCAACTGAGTCAATTTTAGCCCACAAGGTCTCATGATTTTCATGAACAATGGTTTGCAGTTCTTTTATGGCTGCTTCGTGATTCTGTAATGCATTTTCATGCCGCGAAAAAATAGGTTGAAAATGCTCACAAATTTGTGTTTTTACGTCATTACAGACTTTTTGACATTTCGATTCAATGTCATGTAACTCAGTAGTTAAATCTTCACGAGTTTGTTCAAGTGTGGTGTCTAACGTTTGAAGATTTTGTTCCATTGTGTCTAACTTTTTAAGATTTTGTTCCATTGTGTTGCTGTGTTTGTCTCTGGTGTTGTTCCATTGTGTCTAACTTTTGAAGATTTTGTCCCATTTGTTGCATTAATTGCAATAATAATGTATTAGTGTCTGGAATCTGTTTCTCTATGCTTTTTTGCAGCGCATTTTCACCGGCAACATTCACATTTTGACAAGCAGAAAATGTGTCTTGACTCATTTGAGAAAACGGTGAGGACCCAAAACCTGAGTCTACAATATTTGCAAAATTGTGTCCTGTCATTCCCGATTCCTGAGGTGAGCTGTTGCCGACCGATCGATCGATAATGCTTCCCTCTTCACTAATTGTTTCACTGTCCACGCCATTGTTTGCCACCCGCTCCATTTCCCTATGCACAGTTACCAAATTACTACTTTGAATATTAGTTAATTCATTACATGGTGGCGCTAACACACTGCTTTCGTCTTCGCTGTCATTTCTCAATTTACTTCGGAGCCTAGTGTTACGTTTTTCACACGCCATTATTGTCACAATATTTCACACGACAACACAGAAAAACACAATTTGAAGAGCAAAAATAGGGGAACACATTAACATAGCACTGAAAATAATATCTAGTTAATTGGAGCTGCGAAATACTTGGTGCAAATCTACATGCATGCCACACCTGTTTTACTGTACAACAATGAAAGACTGCAACTACAAAGGAGATTCTCTCTACAATTACGTGCTAGCAATAAACAAAATCTACACTAATTACACAAACTACAAGAAAAAATCAGAAGATTCCCGTGAGGTATCCTGGCAGGGTCGCCATATGAAGCTTCCCCTTTTAAACAATTATAAATGACTGTGCTTAAGCTGAAACACAATATTTTTAGCGCAACGAAATCTGACTTTCAAAAATCCATACAAAAGAATGGCCCTGACTAACATTAACCTATACATTTCACAAATCACTTACCTCACAAAAATCTTGGTTACTCGAGCTACTGCAATAAAGCTAGCGCCACTCCTGCCAGCTAAATAAAAGATTCAAACTACTGAAGGTACTAACTACTGATAGGCCTAGTTAGCAAATGAAAGATTTTAATAGAGAACAAACAATGTATTTACCTTAATAGTCATAATATATATATAGCAGTTCATGACAAATTACAAAACTCTGCCATCTCTCTCCCCACATCCACCACTGCTGGCGGCTCACCTCCAACTGCGCAACGCTATGCGCTGTTCACAGCCAGCTGCCTAACACTACAATGGCGAGTATTACAACAATGCAAAGCAGCCACAGACTGCACACAGCACAGCCAGTGATTTTCATACAGAGGTGGCGTTACCAATAAAAAAACCTAAACAGCCTACTTACATAATGACCTCAGCAGTTGAGTCCCATAGTGCTCAGAGCCATTTGAACCATTTGACTAACTCGGTTACGTAGTCGGTTTACGCGAGATGATTCTCGGAGGTCGGTGATCGGTAAGTCGTGATGCAGGTTTTCTCCTGTCTCTTACAGATTTTATCAGAACCTGTTGATCGAAGAAATTACTTAGTTTCTAGGTGAAATTAGATACTTCATGATTTATCCCTAAGCTATTTCCTTATTCCCTGTCATGAGCGTCAACTGTAAGCTCAGATGCACCCAAAATCTCTAAAACTGGCCTGTTGATGTTTATTCTTTGTATGGTGCAACTAATAACTCATTAATATTACATCATGAACAGATACCCCAGGTGCAGAAATCTGATCAGAGCGAATTACTATGTTTGGAGGTATGAATGTCCGCAGTATTATGAGTGGAAGCGGCGCAAGATGTCAGCAGGGAAGTATACGCTTGAATTTTGAAACTGCAGGACTGTTTGTTATAAGATTGATGTTAACATCTCCGGGTACAGTTATGTGTTCGTACATAGTTTTGGGATATTAGTGTGGCAATTCAAAGAGAGAAAGTTTCCAGCTCTGGCTGGATTTATATTAGACGTACAAAACATTTTCCGTTAAGATGTTTTATTTCAATGAACGCATATTCGGATTGTTTCTCCTCGTTTTAGGGTGTGACCATGACACTGCAGAGTTTGCACGTATATATGCAGTCACTGCGTCACCTCTTTTGTTATACGTGTCATGTCTCAGGAGCACAAAGCCATCTAGGCTTACAGAGATGGAAGGGATATTCGGCTTAGGCCACGCCTCCGAAAGTAGTATGACATAAAAGCTGATGTCCTGATATATGCATCTGAACTCAGTTAAGTGAGCCAGTAACGACTGCATGTACGAGATGTAGCGCTCAATCACTGCCAATCGTTTCCGCTATAATACTGCAAGTAGGGTATACAGACATTAGCGTAGCAGGTGGCGTCCTATGAGCTCAGTGAACTGCAGTATCAGAGGAAAATTATGAAGTTAATAGAACAGTCCCATATTCTCTGGGACTAAACATGAAAAATAAAAAGGGGCTGATTTCATGTTACAGTCGACTCTTTCTGCAAATGATGCCTATCGGTAATGGGATGTGGCTGTAAATTTTTAAAATTCACTATTGAAGCAACATTCCTGAAATTCCTGTAACAAACAGGTGGCCACCTTATCGCCTACCAAAACCCAGGGTGTCCCAAAAACAAAAAAACAAAAATATTTTGTACGGGAAAGGGCCCCAGTCGGTCGGCATAAACCTTATACATTGATTTCTCTTCTCGGCTGAAACGCAAGGAACTTGAACAAGTAATTAAATTAGGCATAGCCCTTCTACACCCCTGAGAGTGCTTAACTAATTTCCTTACATCTGAGCTCCAATTTGCACAAGTAATATGGTCCTTAATTATCATGATTCTTTTGTATATACTCAAATGCCCACCACATAAGGACTGATGAAAATATTTAAGAAAAGCGGGAATCGGTTCCTTGGAAGACAAATCTTTGTTTTATCACTGTAGTTCGTACTTTAACGAAAAAGTAATTGGCGATTGATTACCCCAAGATTCTGTAGGCCGTCACTGAGTTGCTGTTTGAAGTGGCGGAGCTGAGTACCTTGATCTTATTTCTCCTTTAATTTACCAAGTAGCGACGGAATTCACTCAGGACAACAGAAAGACGCCTTGGTTCTAGGCATACCTGCGGTTGTTCGGTAACATTTGACTCATGATGATACATACGACTTGGAGCATCAGTAATTTGGCTATGGAATCTGTTATGATGAGGACGAACGATTCGTCGCCAATGTTGACCGGTGGCCAATGCTAAATAGAAAAATAGAAATCACAGCAGGTTTATCAGTAACGCCGATAAGGTGCTGGCTGCATGGTCTGGATCTGCAACGACTACAATAATTCGTTGGTAAAAAATAATATACATTGTACTTAACTGGTTGTATAGGATTCTTCTTGGCTGCATACATATAATTATAAACAGATAGCTATCGAGGCCTCACTTAGGCCATACGTTACTAAACGCCGTGTTAGAGGTTTCTTCCTACCAGCTGAAGGCTATGCTACTTTACTACTTGACGTCCCGAGCAAGAGTGGACGAGACCTCGCTAGATATTTGGCACAAGCCGCGGAGCGGCGCTCGCGGCGTTAGTCGCTACTTGCAGGTACAACGATACTAATACAGACCGCGGTCGATAACTGCAATCCCTTACAAGTATGGTATCGAACGGTGATACCACAGAATCTCTAATAAGTCCAACTTTAAAACAGAATGCAAAATTCCTAACAGCATACCCGGCAATATAACATGTTTTCCAGGGCCTGACCAATACCGATGTCAGCATCTGGTTACCCCTCTCTACCCGGAATTACTGGCACGCAAATCAGAATTTAAGTTTCACAAAATCGAACAGGAGAGCCAAGGCTTCCAACTCATACACTGAACATTTGATTTCGGTAAATGGTAAGGCTCTTGAAGCATAAGCTACAGGCTTCTGTTTGTCATTACACTCCTGAAGTGACATTCCTACTAAGCTGGAATTAGATGTGTCAGTCCGAAGAATAAATTAGCACTCAAAATGAGGGACAACTAAATCACCCGCGAAACGCAAAGCAATTTCCAAGGCTTTAAAAGCGAATTACTGAGTGTCAGCAAACTCGAATTTTTCTGTTTCCCGATATAATAGATTTAAAGGTACAGCCAGTTGGGCAAAAGTTGCAATAAATTTCTCAAAAACATACACCACACCTATAAAAATGGTTACATCTCTCTTAACCTTAAATGGAGAAAATTAATACACACACATAGTGCAGTGAGGATGCCATCAGTCGAGACAATGTGTCCCAGAAAAAGAGATTTGCGCACAGGGCAATTTAAATTAAGGTGTTTTTACGGTTTACTGGGCTTCCCATAAACAGCAGGTAAGCCAACCTAGATGATCAAGAAGCTCAGAAAAAGTTTTACTTGTTTACAATATAGTCTAGATAACTGTAACACATTTAAACACAGTTTCATATTACACAGAATCCAACAAATACGAAACATGACCAATTTGCTGCCCAAACTGCAACCGACACTGTTATATACGAACAAATTCCAGTCTGTATGAAATGCAGTTAGGGACTTCAACCCTTCGACGAACGGCACTTGATGGTGGGCCTGATTGAGATCAAAAACTGTAAAATACCAGGATCAAGCTAACCAAGTGAAATAGTTTTGGAGATAGGTCAAGGCGGCTGATTAGAACCTTACAAATACCATAGATATGTTTACACAAAAAACTTCTTTTGTAGGCTGAGGCATTCAAGAAAGACATCAGTGGAATACCTCTTCAAACAATAAAGCTTATTTGCCATTACAACTCATGAACACCTAAACTGACAGACTTCCCCATACCCCACTGACAGCACAGTATTGTCTGAGAACTAATTTCAATGAATGAAATTTACAACTGTGGATACGCTTACTGTACCATTGGTAATCAAGTGGAGAAATATTAGTGCGGGAGTCAAGTAAAGCACATGCAGTTTCATGGTTTAAAATGCCGCAAAACAAAGTATAAGTCTCAGCTAGCGGCGGCCTTAACTTTATTGGAGCCCTTCAGTGGCTCAATCCGGTTTCCACTGTTAGCTCTCTTTGTCTCGCAGTACCAGATGGTCACGCATTAGTTGACGTGACTGACTGCAGTGGAAACAAGTTCTGCTGTCAAATTACAACTGTTTTCCCTTATAGTCAGCAGGCGTGTTTCTAGCAGAAACGAGCTCGAAATTGCATTCTAGATTGCATTGGAGCGGGGCGCGGCGTGGCAGGTGGACGTGTTCGGCGAGCACGCCGCTTATTTTCGCGTTTGTGGTGGGAGAAGTGCAAGTTTCTGCGCGGATAGTTAAAGGTGTAATCTGTCACGTTACGCTATTAAACACTACTTCGGGAATATAGCCTGGCCGTGAGTGGCTTCTCTGTGATAACGAATGTATTCTTGCGAACCGTGTGGCAAGTTTCGTCGGCGGAGCGAAAGGCCGTTGTCCTCTGGCGGCGGCGATGCGTGGCGCCTTCTGCTGACGGTGCGGCGTGCAGCGGGCTGCGGTGATGTCGGGCGCGCACGGTGCTGACAGAGCGGCTCGGCGCTGACTGCATCAGGCGTTCCAGATAGCAGCGGGCGGCCCAGCAGACACCGTCAACGGAAAACTGGCTTCGGGTACTTTCAAGCGACGCTTGGCTCCTATTTCCTCGCGCTTGGCACTGACACACTGCCCGAACGCGAAAGAGGAGTTAACAATGTTAGCAAGGACGGATGACTGTTTTTCACTTCTGGTGCTGGATGTCGGTTACCAAATACCACCTGGTGTAGGCCCCCTGATCCTCAGTTTGTGGATGATTTTGAGGACGTGCTTATCGGGTTCTCCGCTAGGTTAAACTCCAAGCCCGCGAAAACACGTGGGCACTGGAGCATAGGACAAGCTGGCATCGGCTGTATCAAACACTGATGAAAGCGGCCAGACCGACATTAAGCATTAGAGTACTGTCGATAGGACACTGGAATGACCACACACCAACACGGCTAGAAGGAGCGATCAGATGAACGAGCTCAATAGGGGATGTAACAATCAGACTACAAACATGGAATCAAAAATTATAGCCGCTGTAGATGAGATTCTACAGAACTTTCAACCAGCCTCTGGGGCCCGGCACTTCTTGTAAGACTTATAGAGATGATTATTTCGCTGCTTGTATAAAACAGATTACTGTAAAAACAGGATAGTGGAATGGAAGACTGGTCGCCAAAAGACTATAAATAGGATATCAAGAGGTTGTCCGCAAGGATAAATATGCGAGCGATTTTCTTGGACGTAGCCATGGAACTTCTGCTGACCGTAGCAGAAAACAACGACATTCCAGACGGGGTGGTTGCATACTGAGAGGAGCTTATGGTCATGTTATCTGCAAACTGTAGGTCCCTATTGGAGAGTAAAGTCATGCGGCTCCTCGCGTTCGGCAGTGAAAGGTATATGACCAACAAACACAATATCAACTGTTAACCTGCTTCTAAGACGCATACCTTAACGAACATGCCAGACTGACAACTAACAAAGCGACGAAACTCCTGCACAAACTTGCAAGACTGAACACTATAAGATGCAGACTAATACTACAAACAATACGGACATATTACGCAGTGCCCGTTGGGCGAATAACTTACTTGGCGGCTAGTCCTTGGGCACATCGATTATGCTTAGGTACGCATAAAACCATTGCGAGATGCAGCTAGATGAGTGTTATTCAGAGAATCTCGGGGGATTTCGGCACGACCGCGATTGAGGTACTGTGTGTGATACTGGGGGTTTTCACTATAGATATTACAAGTCGCCATACAGGAGCGGCCTACTTCCTGGAGAGAGAAAGACACGAAAAAATAAGAGAAATAACTGGACAAGGCATAAACGACAATGTAAAATTACACAAGTGGGGAATTGATGCATGGCAGACAGAATGAGACACAAATGATAAGGGAAGACGCGTCTATTTTCTCTTCTCCAGTATCCGAGAGCGGATGAATTTGAAGTACATAAATTCTACACGCAGAATGGTGCACTTCCTCATGGGCCACGGCCCGCATCCTGTGCATCTTCATAGAGGTGGCCTAAAACAGACTCACACTTGTGCCTGTGGCGAGAAGGACGCAACTGAGCACATAGTGGTCATCTACGATGCCCTAGGACGTATAAGACCGAGTTTAGGGAACCAGGACGTTCGACAGTTAATATGCAAACAGTATGACTGAAACGTTATAAACAACATCGCAGGCGAAGTATGGCGAGCACTACATGAGGAATAAACGCAGAGGAGACGATAAACTCGAATAAGACAGTCTACACATACACTGTGTCATCAAAAGTATTCGGACCCCCTCAAATATATACGTTTTTCAAATTAAGTGCATTGCGCTACCACCTACTGCTAAGTACTCCGTATCAGCGACCTCAGTAGTAAGTAGACATCGTGACAGAGCAGAATGGAGCTCTCCGCAAAACTCACGGACTCCGAACGTGTTCCGGTGATTGGGTGGCAACTGATTCATACGTCTGCAATCGAGATTTACACAGTGATAAACATCCCTAGGTCCACTCTTTCCGATGTGATAGTGATGTGGAAACATGAAGGGACACGTACAGCATAAAAGCCTACAGACCGACGTGGTCTGTTGACTGACAGAGACCGCCGACACTTGAAGAGGGACGTAATGTGTAATAGGCAGACAACTATCCAGACCATCACACAGGAATTCCAAATTGCATCAGGATCCACTACAAGTACTATGACACACAGGTGGAGGGTGAGAAAACTTGGATTTCATGGTCGAGCGGCTGCTCATAACCCACACATCACGCCGGTAAATGGCAAACGACTCCTCGCTTGATGTAAGGAGCGTAAACATTGGACTATTGAACAGTGGAAAACGTTGTGTGGAGTGACGAATCCCGATACACAATGTGGCGATCCGATGGCAGGGCGTGGGTATGGCGAAGGCCCGGTGAACGTCATCAGCCAACGTGTGTAGGGCGGTGGTGAGATGGTGTGGTGGTGTTTTTCATGGAGGGGCTTGCACCCCTCGTTGCTTAGCGTGACACTATCACAGCACAGGTCTACATTGATGTTTTAAGCAACTTCTTGCTTCCCACTGTTGAAGAGCCATTCGGGGATGGCGGTTGCATCTTTCAACACGATTGATAATGCTCCGCTTGAGGCGGAGTGGTTAGACGACAATAACATCCCTGTAATGGACTGGCCTGCACAGAGTCCTGACCTGAACCGATACAACACCTTTGGGATGTTTTGAAACGACGTATGCCTGTGAGAGTGGAAGCCGTCATCCAGGTTAAGAGGGGGCCAACACCGTACTGAATTGCAGCATTACCGATGGAGGGCTCCACGGACTTGTAAGTCATTTTCAGCCAGGTGTCCGGATACTTTCGATCACACAGTGTATGAGAGATAAGTAGTACATTGTGAACAACACAGATATATTCACAGACACTGAATCGGATAGTATATACCACACATGGAGTGAAGACGAGATAAACATACAAACATAGTAAAAGTAAACTAAGCTTCTCCAACACTAAATCGAATCACTCTGAAAATGTAAATCTCTATGTAGTTAGATTTGATACTACACTCCTGGAAATTGAAATAAGAACACCGTGAATTCATTGTCCCAGGAAGGGGAAACTTTAGTGACACATTCCTGGGGTCAGATACATCACGTGATCACACTGACAGAACCCAGGCACATAGACACAGGCAACAGAGCATGCACAATGTCGGCACTAGTACAGTGTATATCCACCTTTCGCAGCAATTCAGGCTGCTATTCTCCCATGGGGACGATCGTAGAGATGCTGGATGTAGTCCTGTGGAACGGCTTGCCATGCCATTTCCACCTGGCGCCTCAGTTGGACCAGCGTTCGTGCTGGACGTGCAGACCGCGTGAGACGACGCTTCATCCAGTCCCAAACATGCTCAATGGGGGACAGATCCGGAGATCTTGCTGGCCAGGGTAGTTGACTTACACCTTCTAGAGCACGTTGGGTGGCACGGGATACATGCGGACGTGCATTGTCCTGTTGGAACAGCAAGTTCCCTTGCCGGTCTAGGAATGGTAGAACGATGGGTTCGATGACGGCTTGGATGTACCGTGCACTATTCAGTGTCCCCTCGACGATCACCAGTGGTGTACGGCCAGTGTAGGAGATCGCTCCCCACACCATGATGCCGGGTGTTGGCCCTGTGTGCCTCGGTCGTATGCAGTCCTGATTGTGGCGCTCACCTGCACGGCGCCAAACACGCATACGACCATCATTGGCACCAAGGCAGAAGCGACTCTCATCGCTGAAGACGACACGTCTCCATTCGTCCCTCCATTCACGCCTGTCGCGACACCACTGGAGGCGGGCTGCACGATGTTGGGGCGTGAGCGGAAGACGGCCTAACGGTGTGCGGGACCGTAGCCCAGCTTCATGGAGACGGTTGCGAATGGTCCTCGCCGATACCCCAGGAGCAACAGTGTCCCTAATTTGCTGGGAAGTGGCGGTGCGGTCCCCTACGGCACTGCGTAGGATCCTACGGTCTTGGCGTGCATCCGTGCGTCGCTGTGGTCCGGTTCCAGGTCGACGGGCACGTGCACCTTCCGCCGACCACTGGCGACAACATCGATGTACTGTGGAGACCTCACGCCCCACGTGTTGAGCAATTCGGCGGTACGTCCACCCGGCGTCCCGCATGCCCACTATACGCCCTCGCTCAAAGTCCGTCAACTGCACATACGGTTCACGTCCACGCTGTCGCGGCATGCTACCAGTGTTAAAGACTGCGATGGAGCTCCGTATGCCACGGCAAACTGGCTGACACTGACGGCGGCGGTGCACAAATGCTGCGCAGCTAGCGCCATTCGACGGCCAACACCGCGGTTCCTGGTGTGTCCGCTGTGCCGTGCGTGTGATCATTGCTTGTACAGCCCTCTCGCAGTGTCCGGAGCAAGTATGGTGGGTCTGACACACCGGTGTCAATGTGTTCTTTTTTCCATTTCCAGGAGTGTATTTAATAGCATGTAACGCTGTTTGACATTGTTTCTTCTTTCGCTGCCTCAGTTTGACTGGCTCGAAGTGTTTGAGTGGCTCGAAGTTTTACCTAGTCCTGGCACCTGATAGAGCTGACTATGACCTTTTAAATCAAGTCCCAATCTCCACTGCTCCTTTAAGTACGGAAACACTGTCTAAACTAACTAATCAGTACATTGTTAATTAAGTATTACCACTGTCAGGACAACATACGTAACAGATGTAACCACACATATAGAACTTATAAACGGAAGAACTGTCAAATCATATCTACCCTGTAAGTAATTGGCGTCTCTTCTTTCTGCCGTTAAGTACAGTTTTTACTTTATTTAAAATACATTCATTACTTATTTCTTTATCTTATTTATTTTATCTGAGTTACCAATAAGTTTAAACAAAATCGTATACATACGTTTGCACTTTTTTAAACAGTTTGTATTTGTTAATTTTTATCTTTTTGTAAAATTCTCAAAAAAATGTACTACTAACAATACTGAATCTGTATGATATAACATGTAAAATCACATAGTGTACAACCTTCTATATAACAACAGTCACCAGATCTTAATCTGAGAAATAAATGAATAAAATAAATAAAATCTCGAGTGCCGCAATTTTCGTCATCAAACCAAGTGTGCTCCATTACCACCCACCACTTTGCCGTACTCGGCAAAGGTGTCTGGCTTCTTATGAACACCATGTGGAATGTTACGAAGCGCTTCGTATTCAGTAGCTCTAAGACAAATAATTAACATGGGACTCCAAACACCCTAAGTATAGCGTTTGAATAGCTCATCGTGATACCGAACATAATAAAAATTTGAACTGGCCACCTCATTTTAAACTCTACTTGATAAATTTTCATCGAGCAATTTCTATTTAAGCTATCTAACGACTAACCATTTTCAAGAGCTTCAGCTATAATTCTATTCACTCTGCCATGGGTTAACGGATAAATAAAACGAAATGTCAATGAATGGGCAATTTGAAGAAACTTAGCCTGATTTTGTATGAGAATAGTTAACCGCAAAAGGCCTATTAGCTCACCACTTGTTTCTATTGACAACTTATTAATTTATGTATTACAGGCCAATACGGATTAGGTATATGTTGAACTGCCTTCACCTACCCCCAAAATCTCTATCTGTGATTCCAGCCTCATAAATCCACAGCTACTGGGTCAGGACGAAAACAGTTCACTCCATCCTGATTGGTGGTATCTTTAAAAGTTATCAACGTGGTACTAGGTTGCCATAGAATAGCTTTATCACTCAGATATAAGAGGCTTGAGAGGGGTTGTATTCACGGCCTATAAATCCTGCACAGGGCTACACAGATGATGTAAACGTGCCTGAATTTCAAAAATCAGCAATTTCGAAGGGGTAATTCCTTGCACAACTCAATAAGGTCGTGCACACCATAAAATAAAGTACAGCATACAGCGCACTTGGCACCTACCTCGCCAATGTTGTCAGCTGTGATACAGAGTTGGCAGTCCAATACAATGTGCAAGCACTGGCTCAGTTCCATGATGTTGCCATGTCTGGTTATGCTTCAGGTAGTCAGTTCGTACTGGAGTATGTTTCTGCCAGATGTGACACACCCAGCACACCATCTTCCAGTAACCTTAAACCAACGAAACAAACAGTGTACGTTGTCAAAGCAGGAATAACCTTCCTCAATAGACTTTTTTTTATTTACAGAAACCAAACACGCTATCAGAACCACATTATGTTACCAATGAAATGGCTGGTTGTCATGTAGTTGGCAGTACTACGTCGCTGAGCATAACAAAGACCAAAATTTTACTCATTTACACGCCTCAGCAGCTTTCAAGGAACATACACAATAATAAACCATTATGTTCCAGAGAAAAATAATGTTTGTATGAATGCGGAACTGTTTAAGCATGAACATATCAAACTATTTCTTTACATATTTCAATAAATTAGTTAAATTTTTTTTCAAACCAAAAAAGAAAAACGGCCTCTAAACTGAATCTCCCAAAACGTAAGACTTAAATGAGACTTAAACGGGCTAAGGAAAGAATCGTTAGTTGACTTAAGGTCACTGGCTTGAGCTTAGTCCAGAAGTCACGTGGTCCATGGTCTCAGCTCAGACTGTAGAACACAAACACAGTATACAATTTAAAACCACACAAGATAAAAAAATAATATACTGCCTATTGGTCTGAGACAAGTTTTGATATCATATCAGTGATTTTAAATTAAAAAACTGCTGCCATTTAATGCTCCATACAATATCAAGGGGGGAGGGGGGGGGTTACTTTACGCTTACATTTTGAAAAATTTATAATCTACCCAGAAACTTAACATTTTAAAATTCTGAAAAATATTTATTGTTTCCCATAAATTCTTCTACTTGACTCAGTATATCTTTAAACTTTTTAGTTAAACTTAACCCAAAAATTTAAGACTTAGTAGCAGATTTAGCTTTCCTCGACGAAAGACTTATTCAGTATTTTGAGGTCAGGGCCTCCCTTACACAACAATAGCTATTTGAAAAGTAAGTAGAGAGTCAACAATAGTGAACTAAACATGCATTCTTTAAATTTTTTGTGGTGGTCTGAAAGTCGGTCATAGATGTTACTGAAAGTGCATTGATATTGCTACATGTGTGCTGGAAGGTAATTTCAGGTTCTGGATCACACTTACTCATCAGTATCTCCTTATAATGTATACTTTTAATATAGTGCAACAACAATTAATGATTTTTTTATTGTTTTTGGGCGTAAGCAGGAAATACTCTCCCCTCTATTGGCAAAGCGTATTATGGAAAATTCCTTGGTATTACTAGGGCTAATGTGAACAAGCTACTGGGAAAATTGGTTTGAAATACTAATTTTAACATGTTGTTTTTCAAAAAACACAAATTTAAAAGGATAACATTCTAATGCCCGATCATGATTACGCTAAACAGTACGTGAAGTTCAACTGGACGAAACATCGCTTTTACAAAAGTCTTAGGAATTACTCAGACAAGTTCTGTTAACTTGGTATATTGACCAACATAGAGGGCTAAGACGAAAAGTAAGTTTAACTAATCAAAGATAGGCAGCTTTCATATCTGAGGACCGAAACTGAATTATGCTCAACGAATAAGAGATTTCGGGTAGGACGCCAGCCATTTAGTTACAAGTAACAGAAGGTGCTCACCGTTTTCTTGGTGCTTATAGCAGAGCATCCACAAGGAAGGCAGTAGAGACGAGAAATGCTCCGATCCTGAAGACGGAAGCCCGCAACCATGATTCTCCGCGGTCGTATGCACACCGTGTCCTCTGCACACCAGCTCTTGGCTGCAAGTAAATAATGGCACCAGGGCATCCACAACCAAGGCAGCAAATATGCCAAACTTGCGAATGCTGGAGAGAAAAACCCGTGACCACGAAGGCAGAGGGATGTGTCGTTCTTCAAATATGACAGGCAAACTTTCGAAACCCATTCATTACGAGACGAAGGATACCTCCATCCTGTGTGAACAACCCTAGTTGCTATGTAGAACAGCAGACGTACGTTCCACCGAGAAGTTCTCATCTCTGTGCACTTAAATGCGCCCTCTGGCGAGGCGCCAATCAACCCATCGTTAGGATACCACGACAGAGATGTTTGCTGAGCCACAAAATTCGAGTCTTGCGTATCTGGCCACGACTCAGAGCGAACAGCGTCAGTGTACCTGCTTGGGTGGTAGCGACTGGTCAGCCAGATGTTCAAGTCTTGAACCCAGAACCCATCAGAAGAAGGTCGTCAGGAGATGACAGTCGCCCAAGGGATGGGCCGACTGCCTCAAGTCACAAAGTCGACAGCATTCAAAGACAGTTTACGCAGTCGCCTGCTGCTGCAGGCTGCACCTGGCCTGCTCATCTCATCCTTAGCAGATGGCGTCTGTGGTGTCACCGCCAGACACCACACTTGCTAGGTGGTAGCCTTTAAATCGGCCGCGGTCCGTTAGTATACGTCGGACCCGCGGGTCGCCACTGTCAGTGATTCCAGACCTCACGCTAGCCTGCGTGAGCTTAAACGCGTGCCTTTCGGCTATCTCCTAGGGGCTTGGCTGTCTTGCCAAGTCACAACAGCGTCGAATGCATAAGCGGGCTTACTGATAAGGGAAGCTCACTGTATGTTGTAGGCCAAACTATATTCACACATAACGTAGTTAACAGAGTAACGGAATATACAGACACCTTACAAATTGTATCTGTTGTGGACTATTAGAAGAGGAGATACCAGTCGTCAAAGCTACGATGAGAATACTGCAAGTATGAATGATTTGTGATACAAATGGATTATTTGAGATGAGTAGGCAATAATATGACATGAGATACTCTGTAACAGAGTTTACTTACTTCATTACATTATCGGAGACAAAGAATATGCAGTTCAGTAACAACAGCGTAGTCACTGCCAGGACATTCTCGCACTGTGCACATTTGAAGAAAGTAAATCGGTCATAGTTCTCTTGAAAACACTCTTCCGTTAATCCTTCTTCGAAGCAGTACGCTAAAGGTGTACGAAGTACATCAGGAAAGACTGAGAACATGTAAATTTGATAAAGTTGGAGAATCGTTCCGCAGAGAACTGGAAACACACAAACGACTGAAATCGTAAGAAGTGGTCTCTATGCCATATATTAATGCAATTTTCAGAAGATATCATATTGTATATGCGATAAATTCCACAAAATTTTTCTATGGGCGGAAGAAGAAACCGTCCGCAGGTTGCACAATACCTGTGAACTCGGCTGTAATGAACTTCTTGTTGGACTCAATACCTTCAGTAACTGTAGAGCTGTATAGTTCGTCATCTTTATTTGCTGTCCAGGGTTATATCTAGCCTCATTATTTGTTCAAGGGAGACTCTTAAATCAGTCTTTGTTATTTTAGCAGATGTGCTAGCAAATGCCTGGAGGTTTGGCAACATTATATTTTTATTTGCAGGAAAATGGCTGGTCGGCTACGATACAAGAACATAGAAATGTGGTAGAAGCATAGAATCCATCACAATCTCAGGCATTAGCATATAAGAGTGTGTGGTTGCCGCTATCGGTCCAACTTCACCAAGGACAAGCTTGATTACCTTCACTGCGAGAGTTCGCCCAGATCGTAACTCTTCATCAAAACCTGATTGGTCGGCATTAATCACTTTATCCAATGAACGACGCTTTCCCTCCATGAGAGAACTGATTTCTCTCTTGAAATAATAAGCTCCGGTTGGACAACCCTTCAGTCAACTGTTTGCTAACTTTGTGGGTTATTTTTTGACAGACTATCTTACAATTACACTTAATTTCTTCATCCAGGGGTTGGATATCTCCCAGGTCCAGTGGGGGTAAAGCCTTTTCTTAATTTTCAGTTCCCAATGCCTCAGTGTGTGGTCATGTATTACTGCGTTTTCCTGTCCATTCGCTATAACGATTTATTTTATCCTGCAGAAATTTTGGGCTTGATGGTGTGGTTTTAGCATGTTTTCAAAGTTTTGTAACATAGTCCTACTCTGTAGTTTCCTTTTCTGGGCCTTCTCAGGTGCGGTGTCATATGAATTTCTTATCCTCTTTTTTCCTTGATTGTTTTGTCCATATCCAGTACGCATCTGGTAGTTAACCTTCTGCAAACTTGGTTCGTTTCCTTGTAGGCGATCGCTGGTAATAAGACGAACCGCTACTTCCCAGAAGTCCATCACTGGTAACATTGTTTCATCCCCGTTTCCGTGGGACAACCATTTTCTTCATCTAATGCCTCTTCAACTGATACTTCATCTAATACCTCTTCACCTATTAAGAATGTAGCAACCTCTGCTATTACAACATCCACTTCTGACAAGTGTAGCTTTATTTGTTCATTAATAACACCCTCTCTTCCAGCAGGTACATCTTCTGCAATAACAAAATACTCCACCAACAGTTTCACAATTACTGCCTGTCTCATTGTCCACTTACTGACTCTACAAAAACCCTTTCACATCACAAGGATAATTTAATCTCCTCTAACAGCAAACCTTAACTAACCTGTAATATTGTAACCACTTTCCTGCTTGAAAAAACATAGAGAGCTATACGAGAGAGAGGAAATCTATAACTGTCCCTCCTGTTCCTTCCTCTCCTGTTAATACCGATGAAGCAAAGCAGCTAAAATGCTACAAAGAGTTTTTCTTTCTAGTCTGTAACAAAACAAAAATAGTTTTGGTCTGTTCTTCGCCACAACTGCCATGACCTTTCCTTGTGAGAACAACTGAGATGTAGAGTCTAAATTAGGTGGTATGTATACGAACCAGGCTGGCTTATGTTTCTCTGTTGGCCGGTCTCCTGGTCTCTAAGTCGTAACAAGGTTGGACCACCGGACGTAATCATTTCCGAAATCGTGTCATCATTTTCTCCGGCTTTCCTATCTTGCCAGCCCCTTCAGAAATCCTGTCGGCGAAATAATGTGTCACAACTCCGCCTCGCAGAAGTGTTGGGCGGCGTCTCCTGCAATGTAAGCGTGCTGAACACGTCTACATGCATAATGGATACGCGTCCCTGTGCAATGGTACCGAGGTGTCTTGAGATACCTGCCCTATGCAGGAGCCGTTCATTACTCTGGGAGAACAGTGGGGCAATACTTACGACGTGTTTCCTGAAATACTAATATACATGTTTGTTTCGAGAAAGTAGTCCATACTATACTCTATTGTGTACGAAATTTTCCATGTCTCAAGAGTACAAAAAATGGTTGATAGCTTGCTGTAAATAGTGTATTACAATTTTCTACATGCTTTTCGCTTTTGAAAAGCGTACTCAGTTGACGTTTATACTTTATGTAGGCATTTGATACAGAGTGGTGAGAACCTTGACGTGCGCAGAGTGGGACTCATGCGGCCCACTGACGTACTCCATATCTCCGTTGATATTGATTTGTGGCCTGCCAGAGGGCTTGACAATAATTTTGGAAAAAGAAACTAAATTAAATTACATGACGTTTTCTCTATCAATTATATATGAGAATAGGAACTCATAGGCGGATCCGAGTAGCTACTTCCACTGAAACTGAATACCGGTTAGCCGTATTGATTAATTTGCGACCGCTACCTTCACTACACAGTAAACTTTGTGTTTAATAGGTGCTGCAATTTAACACTGAAAATGGTTTAAAGATCAGTTACACATAAGCTCTTACTTATTCAGCATATCACGCCCGCTCTTGTAGACTCTAAAATGTGTTCCCAGTTCACTAAAGAAGAGGTCAGAAATCAGTTAATAGCTGTCGACATCATTTGATTCTAACAGTCGAAATAGTTCCATCACCCACCTCGTCGAGAGTGCACTTATGACACTGGCGCAACAAAAATCTTTGACCATAGACGAGCATGATTACCAAAATATAATACGGAAAATTTGATTGGCGTGGCCAAAGAAAGCATTAAACGCAGTCCTTGCAAAGAAACAGCACTTCATAAATCGAGACAAAAAAATTCATATCACAGGTTCTGACAACTGATGAAATAACGAATGGAATGATCGCAATCACGGGTTGATTACATGCATATGAAGCAAACACATTAACTTAATAGACACATCTCTCTCAGTAAAGGGATTATGCTTGAAGTTATGAAACTACCAATATCGGACAGGGATGCTAGTATGTCTATGTGATTGGCGTAAACCACTTTTTAAAAATAACCTTACGTCAGTAGCCGTTTGGAAAAACTGCCCCCGTCCAAATTTTTTTAATGGTCAATGCGGTCGCCAAGGTGAGACCTTTGTCTCCATGTCTTTCCGTTGCTGTCACGTGACTAGAGAAACCGCAGAGGTAAGGAAATCCTCTCTCTCGCAGTAAAGATCTAACTGGGATAGATAAGAGCAGCTACCCTGCGGGGTTGATAACTATGTTTTTAGTCGTAGATGCACACTACCTTGGTTATAAAACGACTGGTGATACAACACCTCACGTCAAGTGCACTGGCTCGTTTCGTCTCACTCGTCGGATGTGTTTCTCATTCCTTTGTCGTGGCTTATTCGGTCTTTGTCGACTTGTCAGCATGTACAGTGACGCAGGAGTTTGCCTCCCTGCTAGACGAAAACACGTCCTGACATCCGTTACCTTGAGTCACACTTGCAGAGACCATGTTTGCATCGCTTCCCGAGAATGGCATTGATACAGGCCGGAGCAGAGGCCACGTCCACCTGCGATCGATGCTGCGACTTGCCGACCGCCTGTGTGCTGTCGGAGCGGTGACAGGCGCTACGGCTTATGCCACTGTCTGCAAAGAACCCCCTAGAACTAGCTTGGCTAGTTAATAAGTCCCCGGCCAACCACGAATTCCTCTTCTGTGCCAAACTCTTCATCCCAGAGTAGCACCTGCAACATCAGTCCTCAATTATTTCTCTCTCTTCTTCTTGTCAGTGTATTCCATACATTCCTTTCCTCATCTGTTCACCGGAAAAAAACTCTTATTCCTTACCTTACCTGTCCACCTAATTTTCAACTTCCTTCTGTAGCAGCGTTTCTCAAATGGTTCGATTCTTTTCTGTTCCAGTCTTCTAACAGCCGATATCTCGCAACCATACAATGCGGGGTGTATTCCAGTCTCTGTTTTCCTCTACACTTTTACCTCTACAGCTTCCGCTAGTACCGTGGAAGTTATTCGTTACGTCTTAACAGATCTCCCACCAACCTGCTCCTTCGTCTTGTCAGTGATTTCCATAGTTTCCCTTCGTCTAAAAGTACGTCCTCAGAAATTTTTTCCTCGAATTGGGACTTATCCTTGCTACTGGCAGACTTTTATTTGCCAAGCATACCCGTTTTGCTAATGCTGGTCTTGTTTTCGTGTCCTCCCTGCTCCTCCGTCATGGGTTATTTTGCTGCCTAGGTATCAGAATTCTTAGCTTGATCCATGTTGTGATCACCAATAATCATGTAAAGTATCTCGCTGTTCGCGTTTTTTCTACTTCTCGTTACTTTCGTTTTCTTTCGATTTACTCTCGAGTCATATTTGTACTCATTACAACGTCCATTCCATTCAGGAAATCAAATAATTCCTCTTCTTCACTTTCACTGAGGGCACCAATGGCATCGGCGAATCTTATCATTGACATCAGTTCCCCTTGAATTTTAGTTCCACTCTTGAAACTTTCTTTTACTTTCGTCATTGCTTCTGCGATGTGTAGATTGAACAGCAGGGCGTAATACTACATCCCTGTCTTACACACTTTCCGGCTCGATCACTTCGTTCTCCGTCTTCCGCTCTTATGGTTCCCACTTGGTACTTGTAGATAATGCATATTATCCGTCTCTCCCTAGAGCTTACCACTATTTTTCTCAGAATTTTGAACATCCTGAACCATTTTAGATTGTCGAACACTTATTCCAGGTCGACAAATGCTGTGAACATGCCATGAGTTTTCTTTAGTCTTGCTTCCGTTATCAACCGCAACGTCAGAATTGCGTCTCTGGTGTCTTTCCTTTTCCTATAAAATGTTCAAATATGTGTGAAATCTTATGGGACTTAACTGCTAAGGTCATCAGTCCCTCAGTTTACACACTACTGGACCTAAACTATCCTAAGGACAAAAACACACACCCATGCCTGAGGGAGGACTCGAATCTCCGCCGGGGCCAGCCGAACAGTCCATGACTGCAGCGCCTGAGACCGCTCGGCTAATCGCGCGCGGCCCTTTTCCTAAAGCCAAACCAAATCGTCATTTATCTTTTCCATTCTTCTGTATATTAATCTAGTCAGAAACCTGGATGCACGGGCTGTTAAGCTGGTTGTGCGATAATTCTCGCACTTGTCCCCCATTGCAGTCATCGATTCTGTAAATGTTAAATGCCTTTCAACAGCCAAGATCGCACAAAATATATATTTATTTAAGACAACCGGTTTCAACGGAGTCTACTGTCATCTGCAGGTCTGAAAGAAAGTGCACATTCAGGTAATATATCTCATAAGTTACGATGTAACAGTTGATATAAAAGTTTAGGTTGGTGATATAAAAACGTTAGGTGGACCTGTACATTTATATACCTTAAAATCTTATATTTTAAAACATGTCTGTTATACCCTGACCTCACGCACAGGACGTCAAGTTAAAACAAATATCATATTTTAAAAGGTCGGTCATCGCTAAGATATTGAAAAACATAAACCACCGACTACTGACCTCAGCAGTTGAGTCCCATAGTGCTCAGAGCCATAAACCACCTTGTGCAACAGGCTATGTCCATTTGCATATTGCTCACAGTTGCTCGTTGCACCATACAAACATGGTACACAATAGCACAACTTTTTACATGTGCTAGACATATTCTAAACAGTGAAAATCTCCTTATATGGCGCGTAAGCCACAAGTGGCTGGTATTACTGCAAAGATAGCTTTCGTAAGGTGTGTTGGAGCCACTAGACGGCTCTCAAATCGGTCGTGAGTAATTCTCTTTTCAAACTTAAAATTAACTACATTTGTGAGTAGCCTTCAATAATAGTAATGACAACAAAATCGAATATATTTAATTCTCACAATCCTATTTACACTTTCTTATTACTGTAAGCATAATAGCGAAATTAAGGCATTTAGTCTGCGTTAGTTTATTACGTTGTTGGTGTAGCGCTTACCAAGGCGGACGAATTGCATGGGAAACGACACGGTAATATTAATGCTATGATTGACTTTCAGTATTTCTAATATGGCAACAACTATGAACCATGGACCTTGCCGTTGGTGGGGAGGCTTGCGTGCCTCAGCGATACAGACGGCCGTACTGTAGGTGCAACCACACCGCAGGGGTATCTGTTGAGAGGCCAGACAAACGTGTGGTTCCTGAAGAGGGGCAGCAGCCTTTTCAGTAGTTGTTGGGGCAACAGCCTGGATGATTGACTGATCTGGCCTCGTAACACTAACCAAAACGACCTTGCTGTGCTGGTACTGCGAACGGCTGAAAGCAAGGGGAATTTTAGCTGTAATTTTTCCCGAGGGCATGCAGCTTTACTGTATGGTTAAATGATGATGGCATCCTCTTGGGTACAATATTTCGGAGGTAAAATATTCCCCCATTCGGATCTCCAAGCGGGGACTACTCAAGAGGACGTCGTTATCGGGAGAAAGAAAACTGGCGTTCTACGGATCGGAGCGTGGAATGTCAGATCTCTTAATCGGGCAGGTAGGTTAGAAAATTTAAAAAGGGAAATGGATAGGTTAAAGTTAGATATAGTGGGAATTAGTGAAGTTCGGTGGCAGGAGAAAGAGGACTTTTGGTCAGGTGAATACAGGGTTATAAATACAAAATCAAATAGGGGTAATGCAGGAGTAGGTTTAATAATCAATAGGAGTGCGGGTAAGCTACTACAAACAGCATAGTGAACGCATTATTGTGGCCAAGATAGACACGAAGCCCATGCCTAGTACAGTAGTACAAAAATTGTTCAAATGGCTCTGAGCACTATGGGACTTAACTTCTAAGGTCATCAGTCCCCTAGAACTTAGAACTACTTAAACCTAACTAACCTAAGGACATCACACACATCCATGCCCGAGGCAGGATTCGAACCTGCGACCGTAGCGGTCGGGCGGCTTCAGATGGCAGAGCCTAGAACCGCTCGGCCACCAGGGCCGGCACAGTTGTAAAAGTTTAAATGCCAAGTTGCTCTGCAGATGATGAAGAAATCGATGAAATGTATGATGAGAGAAAAGAAATTATTCAGGTAGTGAAGGGAGACGACAATTTGATAGCCATGGGTGACTGGAATTCGAGAGTAGGAAAAGGGAGATAAGGAAATATAGTACGTGAATATGAATTGGGTGTAAGAAATGAA
Source organism: Schistocerca nitens (assembly GCF_023898315.1). Classification (NCBI taxonomy): domain Eukaryota; kingdom Metazoa; phylum Arthropoda; class Insecta; order Orthoptera; family Acrididae; genus Schistocerca; species Schistocerca nitens. The sequence continues at coordinate 494,147,805 of NC_064621.1, forward strand.
AGGGGAAGCCTTGTGGAAGAAGTTTGCACAGAGCATAACTTAATCATAGCTAACACTTGGTTCAAGAATCATGAAAGAAGGTTGTATACATGGAAGAATCCAGGAGATACTAGAAGGTATCAGATAGATTACATAATGGTAAGACAGATATTTAGGAACCAGGTCTTAAATTGTAAGACATTTCCAGGGGTAGATGTGGACTCTGACCACAATCTATTGGTTATGAACTGTAGATTAAAACTGAAGAAACAGCAAAAAGGTAGGAATTTAAGGAGATGGGACCTGGATAAACTGAAAGATCCAGAGGTTGTACAGTGTTTCAGGGAGAGCATAAGGGAACAATTGACAGGAAGGGGGGAAAGAAATACAGTAGAAGAAGAGTGGGTAGCTTTGAGGAATGGTGTAACTTCCCCCTCACTTATCGACCTTAATGACAGTGAAAATTTAAACCACGTGTACCTAATGGAAATTTGGGAAAAGCAATCGTCACCGAAGTTAATTTGTCGGTAAAGAGTGAGGAAAGGGTTACATCTAAATGAAAGGAAAAATGCAAATGAAACTGGTGGAAATTAATTTTGAAAAGGGGTAAAGTTAATAAAGAAAGTAAATGTGCGGCCGTTACGTCAACAATTAACCAGCGGTAATTAGATATTTGAGATTTGGGGGAAATTACGGTCGCCAGTCCTAAGGACAATTACCATAGTAACTGAAAAAGAAAGGTTATTACACATATAATTAGCACTAGAAGCGTGGCAACTGAGGGTTGACACGTGTAGTGTGAAAACTGAAAGTTTGTCAGAAGTAATAAATTTCGCTACACTCTGACTTAATTTAGCAAAAGAATCAATAAAACCAGAAAACTGAAAGTTAATTTAGTGACTGAAATTAATAGTGAACTTTGTTTCTGAAGCATATTGAAATTCAGTAAAATACAGTTAGTCTTGGGCTACCTCAACAATCATTTCAAAAGCTACTTGAATCTACGCAATTTAGAAATAAGAGATTTAACTTCGAACTTGAATTAAATGATTCTGAACAATTAACAATAGTAAAATTTAGTACGTACCAAGCTGAGCTGCAGTCACAGGTAAGCTAAAATATGCTAACAAAACTCGCACTCTTCATTTGTGCTCGTGTAATCTAAATATTGTAGCCAGCTATGAATAATTTAACTGAACTTTGAAATTAAGGCAGTGAAATTGAATTATATTATTTTAATACTGGCGTTTGAATTTCAACGACACTCGGGTTCATTTCGGAAAAGGAACGGACCCTGCTTGGCAATGCAATTGGGACAATGAGCAACAAAGGTTCATGCTAAGTTTCTGTAATTTTGTGATGCAACAATTTTAAAAGCTGAGGTCTGTCATACAGTTCTGAAACTTTACGTGCTTCCAGTCTTCCTTGTTGGTTGATTGAAGGTTTGAAGCCGTCGATCGAGGAGGTGGTGACAGTCACTCATTGTCGGCCGTCGCTGTTGCAGAAGCTGGATGTTAGCGCGCCTTCTTCTCGACACGGTCTCCAGCCGAAACGGGCTCTTGATGTGTGCGACACCATGTCCGAAACTATCATAGCAAGTCGAGCGCAATTACACGCTGCCAAACCCCGAAAGCGCGGCAACTCGCGGGAGCGTCACACAACGCGCCTGCTCACTGCACTACCCCAGCCAGACTCCCTCTCGCTGCCCGCGCTCCACGCGGCAGAGTTAACACTATACCAAAGATCCTAAACACTTTCGTTCTCCACACGACCTATCGATGTATTCGTTCGATAGCATACTTTTCCCTAGGCAAGACCCAGCGTAAAATACAAATAATATTTACAAAACAAACCAATTATACATCGACATAAATGCATATATATATATATATATATATATATATATATATATATATATATATATATTAAAACAATTACAATATATAAAGACACAGAAATGTTACATCTTCAGGTAACAAAATAAGGAAAAAATTATGGTACAATAGATGGAAATAGGAGGATATGCATTTCCGGCGTTACAAGTGCCCCACATTGTCTGAGGATGTTCGTGTAACCTAAACAGACGCAGAAAATGTCCCAAAAAAGAAACAGCGCAAATGCATATGGTAAAAATATCATCAAAATTTAGCATTCGTCTAATTAAGCATAAATAAATTTTTAGACCATAATAATTTAGTGGAGACACTCCTAATCTTATTCCACTCTGTCATCTTGCATAAAATAAAACAGGTTGACAACATATTAAAATTCATAGAAAATAGAAAATGGTTTAGCTATTCTAAAATCGTCAAAATTCGTAACACTATCATGAAACGGAATATTATTTACAAAATTAATCAGAGTACATGGCCATAAAAACAGGTAGATCAAAATACGCATATTAATTATTAATGACATAGAATACACATTTTTATACAACCTTTTCATAATTAATATTCTCGTCATGAGAGTCCAATTAAAGCTAAACAAGAAAATAATATTCGGCAGACCGACAAAAACATAAATATTGAGAGCAGATTTCTTTCACATCAGCTGTCCGGGAAGAAAAACTATTCCTCCTTTCGTACCCGCAAGTACAAAGAATGCCGAGAGCGGCGCAAGAGCCGACAACGGCACAAGAGCCGACAGCGGCTCCGCCTCGCCAGTATTGTTGCGCTCGCCTGTGCGGCACGCTTGATCTCACTCGCCTGTGTAAAGGCATTTCCAGAACGTCCGTTTCACTGAATTCTTTGGGAAAAACTCACTCCCGAGTAATCTCAAACAGTCCATTAACACTATCACAGTGGATAACTCGACACTGTCCATCATCACACGCATGTACTAGGCTGAAACTCAAAATAGCGTCTAAGTACATCGGCAATGACTAGTAAAACACATATTCATGAAATCTTACAGCTAGTTACAAAATCATATTTACATTGCTTAATCTACTGTGACTCAGCTGAAAACTTAAACTTGCAGCTTGGATTTTTCAATTGATAAATAATCACTCTCTGTTAAATCATTTAGTACAAGTTAATTACTTTTTTAATTACAACTTCTTTAATGTCCTCTTGGTCAGGCAAAAGCATGGCAATCTAGCAAATCGTTTAAATCTTACACTCTACATTTACATACTGTACAAATTACCCATTCTGTGGTATTAATCAATCCTATGTTGGTACAATTTCAAGTCTACAATGTTCCGCATACCTAATCGTTTTCCAGAGCTTGGATACTCTAAGCAATAAGCATTTGTGTGAGGTATACCAATGACTTTATATGGTCCATTATAAAGAAACTTAAATTTAGAGATTTCATTATCTCGCTCGATTTCTCATGAGCTTTTACAAGTACTAAGTCTCCGATTGCAAACTTAGCAAAATGCGCTTTAGCGTCATGACGACGTATGCGAGCAACGACTTTTAGCTTCATTACTTCTCGCAAACGATCTTTTTTCACACCAACACTAATGTCAATCCGTGGAGGGAATTTGATTATCTCTTCCAATTCACTTTCTACACTTTTGTCAATGCCGAAATTCCTCACGTTACGGCAGTTCAAATTCATTCCTACGTCAATGTCATCCGGCCTGTTAACAATGTGTATAGGCTGGTATTGCCTATGCACACCGTCTCCTGCCTCGTCAAAACCAACTACCATTGTTTTATCTAGTGACATACATGTAAAAGTTTTGCTTTCGCAGTTAATCACTGCACGGTACTTTAATAGCCAATCTAACCCGATAATTACTTCCGTAGTTAAGTCTGGCACGACGACAAACTCTTGTTCAAATCGTGCCCCACATATCTCGAAGTTGACAAAAATCTGTTTTGTGACCGGTTTACTGGCCTTCCAGTAGCACCGATAATTTTTACTCCTGTTACTGGAATAACTACGATACCAGGTCTGTCTTTCAGTAACTCAAATATTTTCCCAGATACAGCACTCAATTCTGCACCGGTGTCAATCAACACGTTTAGTTGTAGGTCGTGCATATTAGCAGACACTACTATCTGTCTACACTTGTCCTCGACTGTTTCTTTATTTTCCCACAGTAAATCCTCGTCTATATCCAGGTCATTCCAGAAAAAACCATCCGGCTTTGATCCTAAATCCTGCTTATCTGGCGGCTTTTTCAGCCTCTGTTCACATATAGTTTTAATTTCAACACGGTTGTCCTGAGGCTTAGTCTGTAGCTTCGCCTCCAATACCGAAACCTTTTCCTGTAACTCATCATTTAGTGAGTGTTGCTTTGCTATCAATTCACTAATTGTCACCTTCGTTGATTCCTCGTTGGCTAGATTGATCTCATCTGCCAATCTACCTGGAGGAATGTGCCCAGTAGTATCTGCAATTACTTCCTCTGGATCTGCGCAACCCACACTGCTACCGTCCCACCGTATAACGTCAGCTCTAACCTCATACACGCTGTAATCTACGTGCTTTTCTGCCAATCGTGTCCGGCTATCACTAAAATTCTCGTAATCTTTCTTATTAATACTTTCGCAATTTTTAAACTGGGGTTTTGCGTCGGATGGGTCGGCCACTTCTACCAATATAACTTTCGGTAAAGTCTGCCGGTCAGGGCGAGAACTTTCCGTTACTACTTCAACATCCAACTCCTGCGGGACGAAACACGACGAATCTTGCTCGTGCTCCCCATTAACATCAACTATTTCTGGTAAAGTCTGCCGGTTAGGGCCAGAACTTTCTATCACTTCACAAACACTATCTTCCTGCGGGACGAGACGCGGCAAATCCTGCCCGCGCTACCCATAAACACTTCCCCCGTACAGGCCCCTATAATCTCTTAGTTCGTCGTATAAGCGACCGAACTGCCTTAACCGGACCTCATCCCTCTCTGCATCCCCTCGCTCAATGACGGACGTGTTATCCGACATATGATCTTCTCTCAACAATCGCGAATCATTCTTAAACTCAATCTCCGGTTCCGCTGTGGGTGTTACAGCTGCCACTTTATAATCGTTTTCCGGAACACTACTTAAATTGTTCTCACTGACAGTGAATGTATTTTCTACCGCCGTGTCTACAGCTGGTCTACTACTTGTGGGCGCACTCCTTTCTCCTAACACTGGCACACACTCCCGCCGTTGATTATTCCATACGGAATTTTCATAACGACGAGACCTCGGTTTTCTACTGTTATTGGGCCGCCAAAATTTCTCCACGCCCGGTCGGCCCCTCACCGGCGCGGCTAATGGTTTCCCTGTCTCGTCCCAGCAGATACGCTCCCCAGATGCTGCTGAGGCGGCTGATCACACCCTCTGGCGTTATTACTAATCTGCGAAGCCCGTATCACGCTAGTATGATACTGGTTTCCGTCATTCCTGTTATTATTTGCATTGTATCGATTGTCATTACGGCCCGAACCACTATTGTTATTGCTGCCAAGATTGCGGTATGCATTATTCCCACAGTTGTCGTTGTTGTGGTAGCTGTGGTACCCGTTGTTGTTACCACGGCCTCTACCATTGTCGCAATTATTACGCCAATTGTCCTCGTCCTCAACTCTTCCCAGGAAATCATTGATTGTCCTGTAATTGCTTCCTGTGTAGCGTTTTATATCATCTGGAAGCTTCTTGTGGAGTTCCCAGACTATTTCGGATTCCGTGCTGCGATCACGCAAATATTCCAATTTGCGGATCCAGCCCTCACAAAACTCCTTCATCAAGCCGCGCGAATTCGCATCGAAAGGCCTCGATACGACAATTTCGCGCCAGACACTTTGCTGTTTTTGCTCTGACCAGTATTCAGTCAGAAACAAATTTTTAAACTCGTCAAAAGTCAGGTTCGTAATGTTGAGGTATAAGCCCCAACGCTTGGCATCAGCAGCCAACACATCAATAACCGCATTAATTTTTCTCTCATTAGTCCATGATCTGGGTAAAACTCTTTCACAATTTTTAATGAAATCCGTCGCGTGTATACCGCCTTTTTTCAAGGGGTCGAACCGCTCCTCTTTCGTCAACAATTCCGAACTATGTGCACAGATTGGCACCTAGCTCTGTTTTTCGTCAAGTTTCTTTTCTAATTCCGACACTCTCGTAATTACTTGGCAAGTGGTTGTCGCAAGCGTTTCTACTTCCCTTTTTTTCTCTTCGCAGGTATTAGCCTCCTTCGTCACTTTGGTATCTACTTCGAATACTAAAGCCTTTAAAGTTTCCACCTTATTTTGATCCTCTTTTTTCACTAATTGAATTTGTTCCGTCACCTTATTCTCGATGATCGGAGCAACTGCTTCTCCTACACTTTTTTCGATTCTGCTAATTTCGGAATTAAAACGCGTATTTATGCTCGCAATTTCCGCCTGAACGCCTATCATTTCCTGTTTAAGATTACCGATTTCGGTATTAATCACAAAAATATCTTCTTTGATTTTATCAACTTTTGTGTTAACAACTCCAACATTGTTGTTAACAACATTAATAGCTTTTTCTGATTGCCTAGCTTCCTGTCAATTTCTTCAGACTGAGCTTCTTGCTTGGCAGACTGAGCTTCTTGCTTGGCAGCCTGAGCTTTAATTTCTGCCGATTGAGTTTCTATCTTGCTAGACTGAGCCTTGATTTCGTTAATCAAAACATCCAATAAATCAGGTAAATTCCCGGAAGCTACCTGTTTTACTTCCGTAGCGGCTTCCTCTTTAATTGTCCCCGCGTATTCGTCATCAAGGGGTTGAGATTTGATTTTCACATCCGATCCCGAAACATTTTCTACAGTTTGGAATTCCATTTCTGCTCTTTGTTGCGTTTCGGCGGTCGCGTCATTCACGCTAGCCGCCTGCCCCTGAACAATGGGTACCGCGCTGCGCGTTTCCCACTGTTCGACCGATTGTTCCGTATCCAAGTCTACCAAATTTTGGTAATTGTTGCCTTCACTTATTTTAATTATTTTCAATATAATTAACAAATATCAAATCTAATTAGGATTCCTCCCACTACTCAATCTCGCTGACGTAACTATCTGTTCGTAACCAATACTTTGTTACAACATTTGCACCAAACAAAATTCGTGTCCAGAACAACCTCAAATCTGAAGATTGTCCTGTCACGGTCGCCACGTGTAACCTCCCCCTCACTTATCGACCTTAATGACAGTGAAAATTTAAACCGCGTGTACCTAATGGAAATTTGGGAAAAGCAATCGTCACCGAAGTTAATTTGTCGGTAAAGAGGGAGGAAGGGGTTACATCTAAATGAAAGGAAAAATGCAAATGAAACAGGTGGAAATTAATTTTGAAAAGGGGTAAAGTACGTCAACAATTAACCAGCGGTAATTAGATATTTGAGATTTGGGGGAAATTACGGTCGCAAGTCCTAAGGACAATTACTATAGTAACTGAAAAAGAAAGGTTATTACACATATAATTAGCACTAGAAGCGTGGCAACTGAAGGTTGACACGTGTAGTGTGAAAACTGAAAGTTTGTCAGAAGTAATAAATTTCGCTACACTCTGACTTAATTTAGCAAAAGAATCAATAAAACCAGAAAACTGAAAGTTAATTTAGTGACTGAAATTAATAGTGAACTTTGTTTCTGAAGCATATTGAAATTCAGTAAAATACAGTTAGTCTTGGGCTACCTCAACAATCATTTCAAAAGCTACTTGAATCTACGCAATTTAGAAATAAGAGATTTAACTTCGAACTTGAATTAAATGATTCTGAACAATTAACAATAGTAAAATTTAGTACGTACCAAGCTGAGCTGCAGTCACAGGTAAGCTAAAATATGCTAACAAAACTCGCACTCTTCATTTGTGCTCGTGTAATCTAAATATTGTAGCCAGCTATGAATAATTTAACTGAACTTTGAAATTAAGGCAGTGAAATTGAATTATATTATTTTAATGCTGGCGTTTGAATTTCAACGACACTCGGGTTCATTTCGGAAAAGGAACGGACCCTGCTTGGCAATGCAATTGGGACAATGAGCAACAAAGGTTCATGCTAAGTTTCTGTAATTTTGTGATGCAACAATTTTAAAAGCTGAGGTCTGTCATACAGTTCTGAAACTTTACGTGCTTCCAGTCTTCCTTGTTGGTTGATTGAAGGTTTGAAGCCGTCGATCGAGGAGGTGGTGACAGTCACTCATTGTCGGCCGTCGCTGTTGCAGAAGCTGGATGTTAGCGCGCCTTCTTCTCGACACGGTCTCCAGCCGAAACGGGCTCTTGATGTGTGCCAGCTAACGCCTCCCGTCTGCGACACCATGTCCGAAACTATCATAGCAAGTCGAGCGCAATTACACGCTGCCAAACCCCGAAAGCGCGGCAACTCGCGGGAGCGTCACACAACGCACCTGCTCACTGCACTACCCCAGCCAGACTCCCTCTCGCTGCCCGCGCTCCACGCGGCAGAGTTAACACTATACCAAAGATCCTAAACACTTTCGTTCTCCACACGACCTATCGATGTATTCGTTCGATAGCATAGTTTTCCCTAGGCAAGACCCAGCGTAAAATACAAATAATATTTACAAAACAAACCAATTATACATCGACATAAATGCATATATATATATATATATATATATATATATATATATATATATATATATTAAAACAATTACAATATATAAAGACACAGAAATGTTACATCTTCAGGTAACAAAATAAGGAAAAAATTATGGTACACTAGATGGAAATAGGAGGATATGCATTTCCGGCGTTACAATGGAATAGTGAAGACTGCAGAGGATCAAGTAGGTAAAAAGACGAGGGCTAGCAGAAATCCTTGGGTAACAGAAGAGATACTGAATTTAGTTGATGAAAGGAGAGAATACAAAAATGCAGTATATGAAGCATGCAAAAAGGAATACAAACGTCTCAAAAATGAGATCGACAGGAAGTGCAAAATGGCTAAGCAGGGATGGCTAGAGGTCAAATATAAGTATGTAGAGGCTTATCTCACGAGGGGTAAGATAGATACAGCCTACAGGAAAATTAAAGAGACCTTTCGAGAAAAGAGTACCACTTGCATGAATATCAAGAGCTCAGATGCAAACCCAGTTCTAAGCAAAGAAGGGAAAGCAGAAAGGTGGATGGAGTATATAGAGGGTCTATACAAGTTCGATGTACTTGAGGACAATATTATGGAAATGGAAGAGAATGTAGATGAAGATGAAATGGGAGATATGATACTGTATGAAGAGTTTGACATAGCACCTGAGTCGAAACAAGGCCACGGGAGTAGACAACATTCCATTAGAACTACTGACGGCCTTGGGAGAGCCAGTCCTGACAAAACTCTACCATCTGGTGAGTAAGATGTATGAGACAGGCGAAATACCCACAGACTTCAAGAAGAATATAATAATTCCAATCCCAAAGAAAGCAGATGTTGAAAGATGTGAAAATTACCGAACTATCTGTTTAATAACTCACAGCTGCAAAATACTAACGCGAAATCTATACAGACGATTGGAAAAACTGGTAGAACCGACCTCGGGGAAGATCAGTTTGGATTCCGTAGAAATGTTGGAACACGTGAGGCAATACTGACCTTACGACTTATCTTGGAAGAAAGATTAAGGAAAGGCAAACCTACGTTTCTAGCATTTGTAGACTTAAAGAAAGCTTTTGATAATGTTGACTGGAACACTCTCTTTCAAATTGTAAAGGCGGCAGGGGTAAAATACAAGGAGCCAAAGGCTATTTACAATTTGTACAGAAACCAGATGGCAGTTGTAAGAGCCGAGGGGCATGAAAGGGAAGCAGTGGTTGGGAAGGAAGTGAGACAGGGTTGTAGCTTCTCCCCGATGTTATGCACTCTGTATATTGAGCAAGCAGTAATGGAAACAAAACAAAAATTCGGAGTAGGTATTAAAAATCCATGGAGAAGAAATAAAAATTTTGAGGTTTGCCGATGACATTGTACTTCTGTCAGAGACAGCAAAGGACTTGGAAGAGCAGTTGAATGGTATGGACAGTGTCTTGAAAGGAGGATATAAGATGAACATCAACAAAAGCGAAACGAGGATAATGGAATGTAGTTGAATTAGGTCGGGTGACGCTGAGGGAATTAGATTTGGAAATCAGACACTTAAAGTAGTAAAAGGAGTTTTGCTATTTGGAGAGCAAAATAACTGATGATGGTCGATGTAGAGAGGATTTAAAATGTAGACTGGCAATGGCAAGGAAAGCGTTTCTGAAGAAGAGAAATTTGTTAACATCAAGTATAGATTTGTCAGGAAGTCATTTCTGAAACTATCTGTGTGGAGTGTAGCCATGTGTGGAAGTGAAACATGGACGATAAATAGTTTGGACAAGAAGAGAATAGAAGCTTTCGAAATGTGGTGCTACAAAATAATGCTGATGATTAGATGGGTAGATCACAAAACTAATGAGGAGGTATTGAATAGAATTGGGAAGGAGAGGAGTTTGTGGCACAACTTGACAAGAAGAAGGGACCGGTTGGGAGGACATGTTTTGAGACATGAAGGGATCACAAATTTAGCATTGGAGGGCAGTGTGGAGGGTAAAAATCGTAGAGGGAGACCAAGAGATGAATACACTAAGCAGATTCAGAAGGATGTAGGTTGCAGTAAGTACTGGGAGATGAAGAAGCTTGCACAGGATAGAGTAGCGTGGAGAGTTGCTTCAAACATGTTGTGGCGTAACAAGCTAGCTACGCCACACTGAAGTAGCCGAAAGGGCACGCGTCAACTCACGCCGTCTTGCGTGAGGTCTGAAACAGGATACTTATGAATGCTATAAAGAAAAGAACGGAGCTTAGGTTTACTTAACTTTAATTTCCTTGTGGTACATATCTCTTGATATTACAAGTGAGACTCTCTCCAGGTATGGTTAATGGCGCCTTGCTAGGTCGTAGCCATGGACTTAGCTGAAGGCTATTCTAACTGTCTCTCGGCAATTGAGAGAAAGGCTTCGTACGTGTAGTCGCTAGCAATGTCGTCCGTACAACTGGGGCGAGTGCTCGTACGTCTCTCGAGACCTGCCTTGTGGTGGCGCTCGGTCTGCGATCCTGACAGTGGCGACACGCGGGTCCGACATGTACTAATGGACCGCGGCCGATTTAAGCTACCACCTAGCAAGTGTGGTGTCTGGCGGTGACACCACAAAACAAGTCTCAGGACTTAAGACCACAACAATAACAACCACTAAGTCTCCCACGGCATGAAAGACCAAGCTGTAACATTTCCGTATAAAACAAAAAATGATGAATTCTTTTTATGTCTTAACTCATTGCCCTATGAAATCAATCTGAATAACGTGAAAAATTGTTACATCTTGACGATGTCGCCGGATAACGCTGTCTATATATCTGTTTGTAAATGCTACAGCTTAGTGCAATGATGGCCTATCTACTAATACTGGACAACATTTTCTGAGATCTGAATAATTAGAGAAACTGACTTTGCTTATTGACATAGCTGAAAAGCTGGTCGTCTGATTACTAAAGAACACATGACTATGATCTGAGAAAATTTCTGAAATATTTAAATTGAAATAAATGACTGGATCTGGACTGGTAATGACTTTAGACAAAATTATCCCTTCCTTTTTTTTGGTGACTGGTAAAAATTATACTTTGAAAAATCTCTTACATTATTGATAAAGATCTGCTATATATTATATGAAAAACTGAATATTTCAATTCTTGGTCAATTGGTGCTGACGAATAAAAAAACGATTGAAGCAAATTAATATTAACATCTCAGACAAGTGAGTTAACTACGCGCATGCCAATAAAAATAATAAAATTTACCTTACAATAAATGGCTATGAACTGCGCTGTACCAGCGACAGACTAAAACTGCACTGTAGCAGCGAGCGACTGCAACAACTGCCGAGACTGCTCTGACCTGGGACTCTATTGCAGCAAAGACATTTTCTGTTGCAGGCAGCGCGTGAGCAATACATCGAAATTACATTTTCTCCTGCAGGGTGGTGAACCCCTTACAAAGTTTCTCTCGTCTTCATTTTCTGCGCAGTACAGCAGCGAACTCAGAACCAAGGAAACGAGGATGACTCACCATGGAATGAAGCCTGGGCTCTGTAACCGAGTCTCTTGATTTACCCTGGTATTCTTCGCGCTGTGAATGGATACTTCCATAAATCAAACTCGCTCTTCTTATAAGCATACTTCAAAAAAAGTTTATTAAATGTGATGATGTCGGGACTCCGTGAATCAGTCGGAGCCTCGTTGGCGAAACTCTCCGCCCCTCCCATCCACTCTCCCTCCCTCTCTCTTTACCACTCACTCCTTCCCTCGTCGCTCCTTTATCTACATATTGTATGCCTTTTCTGTATCGACTGCCCTTCTAAAACTGTGTAGCATTTTATTTTCAAAAGGTAACCATCAATTCTTCTGAATACACACTGTCCACTCACATTAATGTGACCACCTGACAAAAGGCGGAAGAACCACGCTGTTATATGCGGACCACCACGAGACGTGCAAGGAGAGAGTCAGTGAAGTGCTGGAAGGTACAAGGTATCGACTAGGATGTGGAGACATGCCGACTCTAGTGCAGTGACCAGCTGCTCTATGGCGCGGACACGCCGATCGAGATGGTCCCACACATTTGGAAATTCGTCGTAAGTTCCTATGGGACCAAACTGCTGAGTCTATCGGTCCCTAGACTTACACACACCCATGCCTGAGGGAGGACTCGAACCTCCGACGGGGTGGGGAGCGAGCCTACCACAGATTCACAGATTCTCGATTGGGTTTAGATGCGGAGAGTTTGGTGGCCTGGACAAACTCATTCTGATTCGAAGAGCACGTACACTACGAGCTGTGCGACACGTTACGTAGTCCCGTCTGGAGACGCCATCTTGCAGAGACAAAACAAACTACATGTAGGACTAGACATGGTCCCTAAGGATAGGTGCTTACTTGTGTTGATCATTGTGCCTTCCAGGACGACTAGATCATTCAGGAAATGCCACCTACCGTCACTCAGTGTACGAACAAATTCCAGCATTAGTCGCCGATGAACATCACACAGCATGGCTGTATACTAGCATCATGTACCTTCTGCGGAGGCCCATAACCAGCAACGTTCACTGAACGGCGGTTGAGGGGATGCAGCTGGTACCACCTTCGTTCATGTGCGAGGTCAGTTTCTCAACAGTTGCCGTCTATTCGCCCATGCACATCTTCACAGCCAGTGTTCAGTCCTGTCATCTAGTTCCGGCCGGTGTGGACGTGCGGTTGTAGGCGCTTCAGTCTGGAACTGCGTGACCACTACGGTCGCCGGTTCGAATCGCCGGTTCGAATCCTGCCTCGGGCATGGATGTGTGTGATCTCTTAGGTTAGTTAGGATTAAGTAGCTCTAGGTTCTAGGGGACTGATGACCACAGATATTAAGTCCCGTAGTGCTCAGAGCCATTTGAAGCTTTTTTTTTTGTCATCTAGTGCCTCCGTGCTTGTTTTGGATAACACTATTTTTCCATACACGCTAGACACGGCGGCACGCGAACAGTTTACAGGCTTTCGGAAATGCTTCTGCCCTTGGCCCGAATCCCAATGGTCATGCCCCTTTGAGCTTCAGTTAGATCACTCCATTCCCACATTATGACGACTGCACTGTTTACCGCTGCCGGCGACATGCTCTACGTACCTCCACCGCTAGTAATGCCACCTGCTGTCTTGAGTGGTTACTGCACGGTGTCGTCGACCACAGGCGGTGGTCAGTGGACCGTGAGACTAGTTCTCTGTGTGCCACATAAAGTTTAATTCTGTAGCGTGACACAGTTCCCAACTCCGCTATGCCTGTTTCCTACGTATGATTCGGTTTCTATGTGCATTACGCTTCGAAAATATATAGCCCTTCTACAAAAATAAGAATAACCATAAAATCTCCGAAATATAACAAGTATTCTCATGGTGTGACGCATATCTAAAGTCGGTTAGATAAAACTGAGAGTGAAGTACAACCACGTACCTAACACGAAAACGTGAATGTACAGCAATGGGTAATTAGCTTTCTGATCCATTTTTGTAGCCGTCTGGTCAGCGCGTCCTGACTCCCATGAGGAGAGATTTCTCCTTGCTAGGGTACTGTAACAGGGTACCCTTAGCTTTGTGAAGTCAACTGATAATCTACTTGCAAGAATAGTGGCGGCTCCATAAGGTCGGCAACGGGAGTGCAGTGTGCTAAGCCCGAACCCCTCCTCACCGTGTCCACATGATGCCACATGGCATAGGATGACGTGGCGGGCGGTCGACATGGTGTGTTCTTCAGTGGCTGACCGCAGAGTTTCGTTTACCTCGTTAACTGACCTTCTGAGAGAATTGTCTTTAAGTCTCGAGCTCAGTTATCGTAAATATGGAGGGACGGATTCTGCAACACATACAGTTATGTAAGAGATAAATTTTAAAGTCTTTGATGCCCCTTGGATCAAGTTCTGCGATCGTCTATGTTTCCAATACAATTAGTGTGTGGTCGACGTATAAGATGCTCTATCTTGATGGTGGTGTCGAACCCTGGAGAACAAGCTTTTGTGACGTGTCTTGTATAATCCTTGCCGCAGTCTTACTTAGCGATGACTATAATATCAATTAGTCACTGTTGGAATCGGCCAGCTCATACTAATACCTGAATTTAAAACTTTATAGGTTCAATCGTGGTTAAAGCATGTGGTAGACTTTGGTTTATTGGTAGAATAGTGGGAAGTGTAATGAATCTACAAAGGAGATTGCTTACAAATCTTCTTGCGACCGTTTCTAGAATATTGCTCAAGTGTGTTGGACCCGTACCAGATACGTTTAACAAGGAATACTGAACGAGTTCAGAGGAGTGCTGAACGAATGGTCGTAGGTTGTTTAATCCGTGGCAGGGTGTCACAGAGGTACTGAAGGACCTGAACTGGAAGTCTCTTGCCGACCGCTGGTGGCCGAGCGTTTCTAGGCGCTATAGTCTGGAACCGCGCGACCGCTACGGTCGCAGGTTCGAATCCTGCCTCGGGCATGGATGTGTGTGTTGTCCTTAGATTAGTTAGGTTTAAATAGTTCTAAGTTCTAGGGGACTTACGATGTCAGCAATTGAGTCCCATAGTGCTCAGAGCCATTTGAACCTTTTAGAAGTCTCTTGAAGATAGGTGTGAAGTATCCGGAGGAAGTCTATTAAGGAAGTTTTAGGAAGCGGGTTTAAATGATTAGTGTAGGAATATACTACAAACCCCTACCTATCACTCACATAGGTGTCGTGAGGATAAGACTGGAATAATTGCTGACCCACAGAGGCATTCAAACATTCATTCTACCAGCGCTCCACACCTGAATGGACAAGAACGAAGCCTAGTAACTGGTACAATGGGACGTACCCACTGCCGTGCACCTCACGGTGGTTGGTAGAGTGTTGATGTAGAACTACGGTCGAGAGGGCTCAGGTGACGCTGTTGTAATACGTACTCATATTTGACGCACCCCATCGGCGGCGTCGAAGCGGTTTTTTCCGTTATTATGTTCTACAGAGAAGGTCGGAATAAAGTGTATAGTGCAGTGGAGGTTTTAATTACATCACTTTTGTGTCCGATTGGCATGCTACTACTATGCGCCAATGTTTCACATATTACCTGCTCGAGATTACAAGTTTCATTCGGAAAGTAAGCTAGAGGGACTAAATTCTCTTAATAAAGTTAAACTTATTCTGTAACATACTTTCTGATACAAGGGACTAATAAACAGAAGCCGAGAGACATCCTTTGTTTTCTGCCTCGCCTAGGAACCTAGACAACCGTGCGACGGCAAAAATTTGCAGCCCTGCAATATTCTAGCCTTTAATCAACTGTCGGCCAGAGTGGCCGAGCGGTTGTAGGCGGTACAGTCTGGAACCGCGCGACTGCTACGCTCGCAGGTTCGAATCCTGCCTCGGATATGGATGTATGTGATGTCCTTAGGTTAGTTAGGTTTAAATAGTTCTAAGTTCTAGGGGACTGATGACCTCAGAAGTTAAGTCCCATAGTGCTCAGAGTCTCTTTTTTTTTAATCAACTTATAAACTTTTCGTACCGGGAGAAGCACAGCAAATCAAACAAAACGAAATTAACAAGAAGTATTCAGTGCTCTAGTACCTTGACACAATAAATATAAGAACGGTTCGTTTAGCGGTGCATTGTCGCTTATACACGCCACTCACACGTCAAAAGACGATCCCGCTCTTTTGCCTGACACCATTACGAGTCGCCATATCCTACCACGCTGACAAAAAATTTTAATATACGCAACGAATCGTATTCAGACAGCAAAATATCATATAAAGAACCAACAGGAGGTATGGCATATCGTATAACTAATTTCTCCTTCATTAAAATAACAGAATTATACACATATCGAATTCAGCGCAGCTATATAAACATACAGGAGCCGTATTATATCATTATCAAATTTGTTATGATGTCGTGGACAAATCTGAGACGAAGTTACGCAACCATCGAGCGAGCCCACAGAATGCTTTACAGAATACCAAAGAAGCTTAGAAGCTAAAATACTTCAGTGAATGAATAATGAAATATTTGTGATAGTACACACAAAGAAGTGGCATATTCCGTAATAAAAGATGTGTACCACAACACGACCGCCAGATTTGAAAATCTGGCGTTCATTTTCTTATACTTCTTTAGGAAGAATACTGATAATGGACACACCGAATTGCGCACAACCAAGCTACAAGCGTGTAAACATAAAGCGAATTGGAGCAAAGAGTCCGTTGCCGCTAGGGCTTTAACCGGCTGTACTCATTATTGTGACGTCGAAAATACATAAATATAAACTGCATGTTGTGACTTCCTTTGAAAAACACAAGGACCGTTTTCGACGCAATACGTCTTATAGGAGCTTGTATTCCGCCTATGATCAACTTGTTTACGGGATTTCAAATCATCATTATTTTTCCATTGAAAGACATTATTGAACAGCAGTAGTTACCACGATTCCAACAAGCGTTAACCAATTCCAGCTAGTTCTGCAAGGTTCGCATGAGAGCTTCTGTTAAGTTTGGAAGGTAGGATACGATGTACTGGCAGAAGTAAAGCTGTGAGGACGGGGCGTGAGTCGTGCTTGGGTAGCTCAGTTGGACGTCGGCAGTCAGCGTTCGGCAGGGCAGCAGTGCGCACCGCGCTCGGCCGTCCACGCCGCTGCGCGCGCGGAGTGTTTTGTTTACTTCCTCGTCACTGCACTTCTCAGTCGAACAAGCTCTAATGGCCAACTCTTACAGGAAGACCACTCTTAAGTTCACCTTCTCAAATGAATACGCACGACCCAAAGCACTGGCCGTCGAACGCTTCCTACGCGGAGACGTGAAGATCCCCCGTGACGAACTCATCGGCATACACCTATCGATCATTAGCAGCGCCATTTATGTTAAGATGACTTCCGACGCTGCCTGCAACGAGATTATTCAAAGGACGCAACCAGGAATAAAATTTCGGCACTCCAACGGAAACGTCGCGCCTGTGGATGTCGACCATGCAGGACTTTGCCTTCGGACGATCCGTGTATTCGAACTGCCTTTCGAGGTGAATGAAGATGAAGTCATCGCGGCGCTAAGCCCGTTCGGAACAGTCCAGAGCCACGTAGCCGTGACATGGGCACAGTTTACGACGTATCCGGTGCTTAATGGCGTGAGACATGTCCGAATCTATCTCAAACAGCACGTTCCATCGTACATTTCTATCGGCGGCTGCCGTGCGGTGGTCATTTACGACGGACAACTTCGAACATGTTCCGGTTGTTCAAATGGTTCAGATGGCTCTGAGCACTATGGGACTCTACTGCTGAGGTCATTAGTCCCCTAGAACTTAGAACTAGTTAAACCTAACTAACCTAAGGACATCACAAACATCCATGCCCGAGGCAGGATTCGAACCTGCGACCGTAGCGGTCTTGCGGTTCCAGACTGCAGCGCCTTAACCGCACGGCCACTTCGGCGTTCCGGTTGTGGCAAAGAAGGCCACGTCCGTAATTAATGCCTGGAACGACGCATCACACAACTAAGGCACGACGATACGAACACTGACACAACCACAACCACCCTTCCAGTCACCTATGCAGCGACACTGCACGCCCAGCCCTCACAAGACGCCGTTCATGAGCGTCTCGCTGGTCCTATACACCCGGAGGCGTCCCAGCACCTTAACATCGGCGATGCCGCCCGTGAACATGTCCAACAGCCGGACACACCCACGCTATAAGATCACAAGGATACCAATGAGAGTAATATGGAGAATGACGACCGCATCATAACACCCGCGGATTTCGTACTGGAACGACGTGACTCTCTTCCTTTCTCAGACACCGAAACTCATTGCCGAAAGCAGAAGTCGCCCAAACGACGAAAAAAACACCGCAAGACATCAGAATCGACCATTGAGCCCCCTCCGCAGGACGAAGAGATGACACATCACTCTGACGGAGAACACGATAACACGGAGACGCGTCATCCACAAGACGGTGAACCGTCCAACAGAGATCATGCGCAAGCCCCGCGCCCAGAAGCCATGGAACATAGCACGCCTGTTGCCACCGACGCAATTGAGCGGATGACACGGACTTCCCACCTCCATCTGATGCTGAAATGGGATCTGTTCCTCCGTCAGACCAACACTAAAATGGGGGAAGTTTCTACGGCGAATCCCGCAACTTATATGGATTTCCAGCATCCACCACGACAATCTTCACCAGCTACGAACCTATCGGCAGCACGGATCTCCCATCAGGCATACCGAATAGCTACTAGCAATACTAATAATATCGGCTCCCACGTTAAACTTCAACTGCTCCGTGACACGCTAAGAGCAGCGGACATCGACATCGCCCTGTTACAAGAACTGAGGACAGCAACTTGGACTGGGTGTTGTGGATATGAGACGTACGCCGCCCCTGCAGCTATGGAACATACAGGCGCAGCCATCCTCCTACGAGAAGGGATTGCAGTTTCCGAAGTCGCATACCTCCCAACGGCGCGAGGGGTGGCCATAACAGTTAAAGGACTCAAAATCATAAATCTCTACGCCCCATAAGGCACTGATAAACGGAGGGATCGCTCCCAGTTCTACGCAGAAGATATCACGCCTTTATTCCTTGGCCGATACGATCATCTCATCGTAGGTGGAGATTTAAACTGTGTTCTCGAGCGCACAGACCAATACCCCCATTTCTCCACATGTCCGGAACTTCGCTTCCTCGTCCGCCGCCTTCGTCTCCTCGACACTTGGCGAGTGGTACACGGCGACCGCCCGGGGTATACGCACATCACGAGCTCCTCCCCCAGCCGACTTGATAGAATATACATCTCTGACGCTCTAAAATCAGTTTTCCTCGACGCGGAACGTTGGCCGTCTGAATTTTCGGATCATGACATCTACATCTGTACCATGAACCTACGCCGACAATCTATATGGCGCAGTGCAGGACCTTGGAAACTCAATGTCACGCTACTGCGGGACCCTGAATGTGGAAAACAGGTCAGCGACACGTGGCACACCTGTGTTCAACGCATTATGCGTTACGAGATCACACTGGAGTAGTGGCTGCTGTGCGCCAAACCGGCCATCTGACGCACATTGACACACTATGGCAGAGCCAAAGCCAGGTGGAATCACCACATAACTGATTTCTACTATAGCGCTCTACGTGAACTCATGGATCATCCTCCATCTCCGGATCGTCTAAAAGAAGCTCAACGCATCAAGGCAAAGATTTTAACCTTGACCACATGCCGTCTAGAGGGAGCCATTGTACGAGCACGCAGCCAAGATAGGATTAACTGTGAAGAACCTTCTATGCATCATATTGTTCAAAATGTTCGTCGACGCCGACAGGTCGACGGCTGACTTCGCAAACTACCATTGCGGATGCATTCACAACGCACTATAGACTTTTCTATCAAGAAGTATCTGCCGGTGCAGAGGCCATTGCTGAGGTTGCCCAGGAGACACTTGGTACTCTAAACTCAGCAGCTGCAACCCTCCTGACTTCTTAAGTGACCACCGACGACGTCCAAGGCGCTGTGGCCAAAGGGTCTCTGAATCGATCTCCCGGCCCGGATGGTTTACCTCTCGAATATTACAGAACCTTCCAAGATTTGATGTTGCCACGATGGGGGGACGTGTACTGGGAACTTTTGTCCTGCGCAGCGAACCTGCCACCAATGTTCATGGAAGGCTTACTTGTACCAGTCCCGAAACCCGCAGGAGGAACACGACTCGACAGTTATCGGCCGATCACGTTACTCAATTCCGACTTCAAGATTTTCACACGCCTTCTAGCAGTGCGACTCAAACATGTCTTACGAGACATTGTTTCCCACGATCAAACATCCTTAGGCGGCGAGCGTAATATACAGACAGCCCTCAGTGAATATCGAGATGTGATCGCTGTGGCAACACACTCGCGACTGCCAGGCGCTTTAATCTCCATCGACTTCATACAAGCGTTTGACCGCGTCAATCATGCATTCCTCAACCAGTGATGGACCGAATGGCAATTCCCCCGACGTTCACGCAAGTGATTATGCGGCTCCTTCGTGGAGCAACGTCCAGACTTCTCGTCAACGGCAGACTTACAGGACCTATACGGATTGAACGCTCAGTACGGCAGGGTTGCCCTTTGTCGACGGTGCTTTATGCCATTGCAATGGAACCACTCATTTGCGGATTACGGCGACGTTTGACAGGTATTCCACTCCGGGATCATATGTTCCGCTGCCGAGCTTACGCGGACGACTTGGTCCTCGTCGTATGTTCAGCGGCCGACGTACAAGCTGCGATGCAGTGGATTACCTGTTACAGTGCAGGGGCAGGGAGCGCCATGAACGTGGCAAAATCATGCGTCATGAAGATCAGCCGCGGCCTTCCCGCAGACAGCGTAGTCCCATTTCAACTGGTGGACACCCTTCGTTGTCTCGGATTAGTGTACACGCGAGACATTCGCCCCACCTCGGCGATCAATTTTCGGGCGCTACTGCAACGCATCCGGGCCAACATACAACATCACATACTACGCCCGCTGAATATGTGCCAGAGAGTCACCTTCATCAACACCCATCTTGCAGCCCGGATACCCCATGTAGCGCAGATTCTGCCCATCACTGCGACAATGGCGGCCAGATTACAGGCGGCTTTCTGCTATTTTATTTGTTCTGGACACATCTTCAAAGTCCAGTATGAAGCTCTCACCTAACCGAAGCGGGACGGTGGCCTCGATCTGGTTAATGGGAGAGCCAGGACTACGGTACTTTACACCAATACTATGCTCCTGTTATGGAAAAGTCAAAACGCTAGTTTTACTGGAATGTTGACCACCGAGCTCGCACCTGTTTCGGGACGCCCACCGACGTCTCTGGCACACATCCCACCTCCGATGTCACATATCGGCCGTTTCTTTTTGGAGTACAGCTACATATACACCGAGCTCCCTAAGACCAGGAAGACGAGCACCCGCGACATCTATTGCCTTCTCCGAAAGTCTCCACCGCGCAACCCCGTCGAAACACGTCGCCCCCAGGTTTCATGGCCTACAGTTTGGAAAACGATCCACCGACCATATCACACCACTGACACCACCTCTATGTGGTACCTTCTCGTCAACGGCAAGTATACTACAAGACAGAAACTGCATCGCATCTCACTGGTGGACTCACCCCTGCGCCTCAAGTGCAATGTCGAAGATACAGATTTACATCGTTTTGAGTGTGGGCCAGCAGCAGCTGTCTGGACCCTCGTACAGAAGATTGTCTCTTTCTACCTCCGAGTACCACCACATCACGTTTCTCCTACCATGATGATATATCCCGACACGACCTACTTTCCATCGGCTAAGTGGCACGCCATCACATCGATCAGTGGCATGGCTGTCAACTACCTCTTCCGGGACGACATCGTCGACCCGGCGGACTTTTGGACACGCCTCCAAGTACATCACCACACCCTTCGCCGACATCGACACTATCGGGCCACTTTCGCGAACTAAGTATTTTCACCAACCCGCCTCAAAGCTGGAATCTCAACGAACCGCGCCAACCAAGACGGGACGATCCCACGTTCCTCTTTAATGGTCAATGATAGAATGCATTTTGTTCTGATGGCGCGCCAAATTGGAGCATGGCGCGGAAAGTATTCCTATTTTATTTTCACTTTTTCTCCTCCTCTTCTAAGTTTTTTTCCTTATACATGTTTATCCTTTTCACGCATAGCTCTCTATCTGCAGTCTATTTGTTTTCTTTCTCCTATGCTCAAAAAAAAAAATATCAAAATAAAATAAAATAAAAAATAATTGGGTTGCTGCTGATGGTGAGACTGTATACTCATTCCTGTTAACAACAAAAAAAAAGAAAAAAAAGAAAAAAAGAAAAAAATAAGGCCGTTGCAGAAATATAGCTACCTTATATGTTTTACGTTTTCAAAAGATATTGTGTTATTTTATGAAGAACGTCGTCTTTTATTTTCGTACACAAGAGGTTTTTATTTGTTTTATCCTTACCTGCAACTTAAAACAAAAAGAAAAGAAAAAAGGTGGTAGAAAAGCAAAGATGGATAGAGCGTTAAAAAAAGATGGTAGAGAAAAAAATGTTGTTAGAGCACTTGCCCGCGAAAGGCATTGGTCCAGAGTTCGAGTCTCGGTCCGGCACACAGTTTTAATCTACCAGGAAGTTTTATTCCAGCATAATTAACTAACATCAGTATTAGTTGGAATTTTAACCAAAACACAGATAAACTTTTACCTTATGTTCATAGAGGACTTTGATTCATCTGTGGTCGCCCTAATGCAACATTGGCTTGAATGGAAGCCAGCGTGTCAAAGAGCTAGTAAAGTTGTTGAAGATCTATTTGTAGACGTGTTACCCACTTGTTACCATATCAAAAGTGATAATAATCATCATATTAAGCTTTAAACCTACGTAAAAGTCACAAGCTTCTCTTTCATGGTCGACGGTTTGTTACATGCAGTCACATGAAGGAAAAACATACGCCTGCCGCTATTGATATTCCTTAAACTCGCAGGCAAATAACTGATTTGCGGTGGTTAAGTTTTTTCTCGGAACTTCATACGGACGTAGATGATTTATGACTTTAAATGCGAATTACGACAAGAACGTATATGTATTGTGTTACAATCTGTTTGAACTTAGAGTATATCATGAGTTAACTGCTGAGAAATTAATTACATAATGAGCGGAAGCCACGAGCACAGTGAGCACAGTCGTAAGTCATATTATGTGGTAATGAAATCATCGTTCAGCCGTGTGGCACTTGGAGTGCACGTCTGAAACAACTGGTGAAACGATATTACTGATTACCCGTAAACAGCCTACTAAATCACCCTGTTGCCGTTGATATCTTACCGGAACGTAACGGTGAGCGTCGATCAACGTGTTATGGGCAATCGCGCTAGCGTTCGTAACGTATTCGGCGTGTTTGTGTCGATATTGCTCCACCTACCACCGTAGTTGGCAGACACCATAACTGCTCGACTCCCCCGAACATATGCATCTTTGCGAACTCTGGAATCCAGTTTTCAGGACCTAAATTGCTGGAAAGACTTTAAAACGCAACCTGAAAAAAATTAATAAAATATTTTTAATGTTGTAAATTTTTCTCGGAGTTTGTATTTATTTACTTCCCTAGTGCATTTACTTGTAGGAAAAACGTGTAGATCTCTCAGCAGTTATGACGGCCAAGAAACATAGCTACTTAAAAAGTATTTCTCGGGACGTAATGCCTTGCTTGAGATCATCCATTGCACGGTTACTCACAAGAAAGAGGCACATGCAAAAAGCTGCACCTAGAACAAAAGACTTCCTACAACATGTATTCGTTGAAGTCGCAGTCGAAATACTAACTAATGACATTTAAATTATTTCAGTTGTGTATAATTTGTGTAATTTGATTTGGCAATAAAATGCAATTACAGTGATGAAAGTATGGTCCTGTGACACTATTCAATATCTCCTGATTTGTGTATTATCAACGTAAAAAGTACAAAATGACTGTACGATGAGCAGTTCCGCTTTAGAAATGATTCACGAAATGACACGTAGCTTTAAGTTCGTGCTCATGGTTTAATAAAGTGATCAGACTACATTTCCAGCTACACGAAAACATATACAGCTCTGATTTTATTCACGTGGTAATTATTTGAACATTCAATACCTTGCACACCAATGGGATGAGATACCATGAATTTCGTACAGATAGTAATTTGAATTTTCGTACAACCTGTTGGCGTGATTAAGATAATAGTATACTTTATTACAAACCAATTAGGAACTAATGAACAATGGTTATGAAACCAAAATCAACTTAGATGTGATCTGTCGTGTATTCATTTTCCCACAGTAATTTCTAATGAAATGTATGTATTGGTAACATAAAAATTATTATTACAGTTTCCTTAGAGAATCATATGTATGCACCTTATTTCTTTGTATTAGACCATCGTTGATATGTTAACGATACTAATAACCAAACTGTGGCCTGCTTGATTAATTTCCTGTTTTATAATCACATACTCGAATATTTAATTCATACAGCAGATTGTTCACAAAGCTTGCTGGAATTTCGTACACTCACAGTTTCGTGGTCAGGAGACGCTAATATGCTTTACGATAAGTATCAATGATACCGAAGAGCACTGTTTCTAGGTATTCAGTAGCACGCCCTCGAAATGGAAATGATATGATCGTATGGCATTGTTGTCTGGGAGGCGCCAGGCGGGGGAGTTCGGCCGCCGTATTGTAAATCCTTTTTAGGTGACTTACGAGTCAATGATGATGAAGGACACACAACACCCAGTCCCTTGCCGGTAATCGAACCCGGACCCCTGCGTGGTAGGTGGTAACGTTACCGCTACGCCACGGAGGCGGGCAGTAGCACGCCCTCGAAGCTAAATAATAAAATCGTTTATGCTTTAGCAGTCAGGAATTCAGGTACTATTTTCTGTTATTCTGGATAGAAATTTGTATCCAATAAAGTTCGGTAATAGACAATGAGATCCACGGTAAAACCAGAATTATTAAATTATAGTTTCTAATATTTTTCATCACCTTCAAAATTTTCTGCCTTTTGATCTGTCTCTTCTTGTTGATCTAATGTTGTCAGATGCTACAGTGGATCTGCAAATAACTTTCCTCCGGCTTCGTTTCTAGAATTTCATTGCTTATCCTCTCGGTTTCCGTATGATGAAATAATGAACGGTACTCATACTATGAGGTCTGCACACCACATTACGAGTTGCTTAAGTCACTGGACACGCCATGTCTCAGCTAGTAAGGCTGAATGTTCACAGGACCCGCAATATGAAATCGCCTAGTACTACACTGCTCAGATTACAAAGGCAACCCTGTGATCAAATTCAAATGGGAAATAGGAGTTTTGAGATGAGTTTTTGATTAATGGATATATTTACGTCTATTAATGAAAATATAACATATTAATCGACATTATTTCATGCTGCCGCGATGAAACAAAAGTGTCATAGAAAGTTGCAAAATAAAACACATAATAGATGTTAGCATCTCTTGTCAATAATGCTAAAAACCTAACACACAAACGTAAAGATTAAGAATAATACTTAGCCAAAATTACTTAGTTTTGTTTCTAGAACTGATGTATCAAGAATATCACCGTTATTTAGAAGAACTCTCAGTTGGAATAGTTTGTTAGGAAACGCGCTCATAATGACGGAGTACATATTTTGATAGTCTAGACAACAATTTCAGTTACTGCTGTTTCATTGTCGCTAAGGAAATACTAGATTCAACAAAATAATATGCAAAACTTATAAATACACCTAAGTGTTCATTGCCAAAGCACTAATCAAATGGACATTCTTGCAAAATGTGCAGGAGATGGTTTATTTCCTTGTGCTGTAGTACCATGTACATGGATTCCAAATGGGAAGGAGCAAGCAAGAACAACCCACAGATACGCAGCAAAACTGAAACATTAAACCAAAATTTTCTGCCTGGTATAGAATTTAAATTTTGTTTTGGATTAATCAGTAGTTGACAAAATTTTATATGTTATCATTAATTTCCACAGTTTTTGTAACGGTGATTTCTTTTCCTAATTCCCAAAAGATATGACTATCATACAACTATATTTGTTCGGGCCCCCTCATCATATTCTCTACTACGGCCTCGAGTGCCAGATTAGCTACTCCTACATAACCATCCCTTCGTGGTAATGGAATACCTAACACTTCTTTCCTCACGTACAACTTCAAGACCCTCTTCTTCTTGCACTGTCCCATTATCATGTTACACATTCTTGTGACAGAGAGTTCTACCGAGGAACTGCATTGGTGGCAACATAGGCTGTGAGATGGATGTGGATCGCAGTGTGAAGTTGTAATGCGAATTAACGGTTATTTCTTTAACAGCGATAGAATTTAATACAATCATGAAACTGTTAAGATGACTATTAACTAAAATTCTCTCTGAAAGCAGTTTTTTAATACGAAAGTAATACAATCGCCTTTTAATGTTTCAGATCCTTATCTATATCAAAAGAAATATCTTTCTGTGCGGAATGTGTGATTTCAAAAGCAATGGCGCGATTTAGGGCAGTTTTCTGCAAAGATATAGGTGTTGCATGAGTAGGTTTGTAGATATATAGCTTTTCCAGTAACAATGTACCAGTTTACTGTTAAGCGGACATTTTACGTGAAATTCGTTGAAATTTGATGATTTCTGTTTTCTACGCCATAATGTACTTTGGACTTTCCTAAACATTTTGGTACATAATAAATTAAAATCAGACAATTGTGAGACCTTCAAATAATATTTTGAATGTTGTCATCTGACTGTCAAATTTCGTGGCTACGCTTATACTGCCACAGTTGAGCAGTCATATATCTTGGGAAATACACAGTCGCCGGCCGAAGTGGCCGTGCGGTTAAAGGCGCTGCAGTCTGGAACCGCAAGACCGCTACGGTCGCCGGTTCGAATCCTGCCTCGGGCATGGATGTTTGTGATGTCCTTAGGTTAGTTAGGTTTAACTAGTTCTAAGTTCTAGGGGACTAATGACCTCAGCAGTTGAGTCCCATAGTGCTCAGAGCCATTTGAACCAAATACACAGTCGTGAAGGCTGTGAATTGCTTTGTTTTGTACCAACTGCTACGTCTCAGAAGTTGTCATTACGAATAAACAAATCAGTCCTTTGTTTCTAATACTAGTTTTCGTTGAAAGTAGCGTGATTGTCGGTTATTTTGGTAGTAAGCTACCTTCTGTTGCTTTTTATACGTAAATAAAATGACTAAGCGTAAAAGTAACTTCAAGAAACGCAAATTTTCTGGCAACAGATATATGAGACCTGCATTTTCTTCTGAAGTTCTTGAAAACACGTGTGCTAGTAGTGAAGGAAACCACGACAATATTTCTGAAGTGATCACGCCCCCTAGTGCATCGAAAAAGAAAGTAACTTTAGAAACAAGTGACACTGGTAAAAGTAGTGATATTATGGATAACGTCATTACTGATCTAGAAATCCTTGCACAAGTTCTTCCTGAAAATGTCTCCTGTTGGTGTGAAGTTAAACTTTATGAGGATATTGGAGCTAGAATAGGTGTTGTATCTAAACTAATTATTAAATGTCAGAAGGGAAAATCGAAACAGCATTTCATACTTCATCAAGTGTTCAGGAAATGAATTGTATGGAAATAATGTGAGGCTCTTTTATGGCCTTAGATGCATTGATAAAGGTGCAAGGGCTGGTAATGTACCCTGCACTGTGTTGAATTAGGAAAGCTGAATTTTATGGCACCCTGCATGAATTTACTCATAAACATTCTCTTCCTTTGGCAGTAATGGAGGCAATCAAAGCTATTTACAGAGATCTGGCAAATCCTGAGCTACTAAAGAAGTGTTTACATGGGAAGACCCACAATGTGAATGAGGGCTTCAGTAACGTTGTGTGGTGCCGTGTGCATAAAAATGTATTTGTTGGCATTATGACTCTAAAGTTAGAGTGTCTAATGCTGCAATAACTTTTAATGGTGGGAACTATGAAAGACGTAAGGTTCTGGAGAAGTTAGAGGTAAGATTTGGACAGAACATAGCTAAAGGACTACGGGAACTGGATGAGCTTCGTGTATGTTTAGCAGAGTTAGCTGTCCAGCAAATGACAAAGAAGCAAGGAAGATAAGGAAGAGGCTACCACTTGGCTGTTGTGACACTGAAGAAGATACAGACTATGGACTAGGGCAATTCTAGTGCATAAAACACGCAGAAATGTAAGTCTGTATAAGAATTTGTAATAAAAAAGTTTTAAAACTTAATATCTCTGAACTACATTTTTTGCAATAAATGACCCGTTTCCTAAGAAAGTACTAATGGTAAAGACATTAAATTTTCGCAGCTTGCTAAGTATGAGATTCAACACATATCGAACTAGAGTAATTAAAATATCCTGAGTTGTTTTGTTTTTATGTTCATTTATTTGCCAAATTCTGTAAGAAATTGCGTGATTGAAAAAAAAGGATAACATGCCCCAAAATACAATTTTAGTAATAATTCTAGTTCAGTGTATCTAGAAAGGTACATTCAATAGTTATGGAAAATTGTAAGTTAGTGGCTTAAAAAGTTTCCAGGGTAATGGGTCACAAAATCTGATAACTTAACGTTGGCGGCGTAAGATACGCAACGTCCCCTTAAAATCGATTTCAAGAATGACGGCGTTGCACACGTTGGTTGTCTTGTGTAATCATTGGTTTAAAAAAAGTGAGCAACCTATACAATCAGTTTCGAAGGCAAACAAAATAGTCCATCTGGCAGAGCTGAAACTTTGTACATATGTTGGTTGATCCCTTCTCCGTGAAAATTATCATGCCTCCTAAACGCACATCAATTGTTAGATCTAACAGTCAGACACGAAAGAAAAGACGATTTCGTCCGAAGAAATCGAGGATCGCCAAGCAAGCAAGCAATCAGATCTCTGATGGGCTGGTCAGTAACATGTATCAGAATAGGAAGAGCAACGGACAGCAAGAAATCAGACTGACCATTTACAAGCTGCTTGATCGCGTACTTTAGAATCAGAAGGGCAGCGCATAACAAGGATGTTTGCTGATCGTTTACGAGCCACTCGATCTCGTGCACTGTACTCAGCACAGCGACATGCAGTCCAATCGGACAGGACACACAACGTTTCCGTGCTACTTGCTCTCTCGGACAGTGCATATTGACTTTACTGTTGCTGCAGTCCAATACATTATTTATTTTTGAGGAATAGAGTAACACCAAACGTGTGGTATATTCCAAAGAACTGGAACCAATTTATTCACATATAACGCAGTCATGAAGAAGACGTTCTTTTATTTATTTTCTACATTCCTTTATGAGTACATATACTGAAGCGCCAGAGAAACTGGTATAGGCATGCGTATTCAAATACAGAAATATGTAAGCAAGCAGAATACGGCATTGCGGAAGGCAAAGCCTATGTAACACAAAAAGTGTCGCGCAGTTGTTAGATCGGTTACTGTTGCTGCAATGGCAGGTTATCAAGAAGTTATCAAGAATTAAGTGAGTTTGAACGTGGTGTTATAATCAGCGTACAAGTGATGGGACATAGCATCTATGAGTTAATGATGAAGTGGGGATTTTCCCGTGCAACAATTTCACGAGTTTACCGTAAATATCACGACTCCTGTAAAACATCAAATCCCGTCAACGCTGCGGTTGGAAAACGATCCTGCAACAACGGGACCTACGAGGACTGAAGGGAATAGTTCAACGTCACAGAAGTACAACCTTTCCGCGAATTGCTGCTGATTTCAGTGCTGGGCCATCAACAAGTGCCAGCGTGCGAAGCGTTCAACGAAACATCATCGATATGGGCTTTTGGAGTTGAAGGTCCATTCGTGTATTCTTGATGACTGCACGATACAAAGCTTTAGACCTCACCTGGGCCCATCAACACCGACACAGGACTGTTGATGACTGCTAACATGTTGCCTGGTCGGACGAGTCGCGTTTCAGGTTGTGTAGAGCGGATGGATGTGTATGGATATGGAGACAACGTCATGGATCAATGGACCATGCATGTCAGCAGGGGTCTGTTCAATCTGGTGGAGGCGGCTGCCCTTGGGGTGATACAGAACCCCTGATACGTCTAGAAACGTCTCTGAAAGGTGACACACATGTCAGAATCCTGTCTGGTCACCTGCATCCATTCATGTCCATTGTGCGTTCCGACGGACTTGACCAATTCCAGCACACGTCCAGAATTGCTACAGAGGGGCTCCTGGAACCTTCTTCTCAGTTTACACACTTACACCAGCCAGCGAACTCCACAGACATGAGTATTATTGAGCTTATCTGAGCTGCCTTGCGACGTGTTGTTCAGAAGAGATCTCCACTCTGTCGTACTATTACGGATTTATGGAGAGCCCTGAAGTATTTATTGTGTCAATTCACTGCAGAACTCTTTTAGACATTATTCGAGTCCATGTAACATCACGCTCCTGCAGTTCTGCGTGCTCGCGAGGGCCCCACACAATATTGGGCTCGTGTACCAGTTTCTTGGCTCTTTAGTGTATCTGCATCCAATAGTTTACAAAACGTTTGAAAAAGGCTTTGGAATGTATGCTGGACATTAGATAGTTAACAATAACAACAACGTTCAGTGAGAGAAATCGCTTTACCAGCAGCTCACTAACAATGGAAATAAATTGCTCTGCGCGGTTGTTACAAGGTTACCGATTCATAAGGTGTTCAAACCGAATAATACTTGAAATTCTCAGAATAATAATAAACAAGAGAACACTATACCCATATGTAAGATACGAGCCATAAAATAAGATTACAATTAAAGTCGAATCACACAGAGTAAATAAACCCTAATCAATGCAGAGTTAAGCAAAAATATTACACCAATTGAAAATTGTTTCTTGAATACGGGCACGTCTTCCTACACTATGTAAAACAATGAGCAATCAAATGGCTCTGAGCACTATGGGACTTAACATCTGAGGTAACCAGACCCCTAGACTTAGAACTACTTAAACCTAACTAACCTAAGGACACCACACATATCCACGCCCGAGGCAGGATTCGAACCTGCGACCGTAGCAGCAGCGCGGTTCCGGTCTGAAGCGCCTGGAACCATTCGGCCACAGTGGCCGGCAGTGAGCAATCAGCCGCAGTTTCAAACCACAACAATCACACAGCTAAACCAATATACCGTTGTAGGTAATGAAATCCTAGCCAAGTATAAAATGGCTAACAGGATACTGCAGTGCTTGAAAGCTTCAGCGCCGGCCGGCCGCGGTGGTCTAGCGGTTCTAGGCGCTCAGTCCGGAACCGCGCGACTGCTACGGTCGCAGGTTCGAATCCTGCCTAGGGCAGGGATGTGTGTGTTGTCTTTAGGTTAGTTAGGTTTAAGTAGTTTTTCGTTCTAGGGGACTGATGACCACAGATGTTAATTCCCATAGTGCTCAGAGCCATTTGAACCATTTGAAAGCTTCAGCAGTCCCGTGCGCAGGGCACACTGCATTAATCACAGATGCATCCGTGCCCTCTAGTGAGTCTTCTCAGGAACCAGCAGGACACTGTGCGACCCATTGTCCGTGTGTCGGGTACCACCCTAGTCTAGATGGCGACAGACGCCACTTGCCAACTTCACTCAACTCCACATACGTATGTACGTTTCGGGAGTAGGCTGTACCGCTGCTCCCCATTAGACACCAAGATAACAGTGGCCGCCCCGTCCTTCTAGTATACGGGGCCACTATCGCAAGTCGTCAGTAGGCAACCGTCACTCCTCTACCAGACGCTGCTGCCCGGCGTACTCCCCAGGCTGATGTGCTGAGACTCGGTGGTACTGCTGTTCGCCGACACGTTCGGAACCTACCGCTTCAGATTAGACACATTACGCTAGTGGTCATCAAACCTTGTCCAGCAGCCCGCATGCGGTCTAAGTCAAATACGCTTCCGGACCGTGATTCACGACCGTATTTTATTATGCATCTACCAATTAACAGCCGAAGCCAAAACGTGAGCTACCGCGGAAAGTTTCTTAAGAGTGTAGTATTCCTGCCCACAGTCAGTAACAAATAAAAATACAGAGACAGTAATATTTTAAGATGCGCTCGATTTTAACAGATGTTCGTGAATTCGTCCATGAGCTGACAAGGGAACCTCCCCATCGCACCCCCCTCAGATTTAGTTATAAGTTGGCACAGTGGATAGGCCTTGATAAACTGAACACAGATCAATTCAGAAAACAAGAAGAAGTTGTGTGGAACTGCGAAAAAATAAGCAAAGTATACTAACTGAGTAGTCCATGGGGCACATAGGGAACATCATGGAGAATGTGAGCTCAGGAGCGCCGTGGTCACGTGGTAACGTGAGCAGCTGCAGAACGATAGGTCCTTGGTTCAAGTCTTCCCTCGAGCGAAAATTTTACTTTCTTTATTTTTGCATAGTTATTATCTTTCCGTTCGTTCATTGACGTCTCTGTTCACTGTAATAAGTTTAGTGTCTGTGTTTTGCGACCGCACCGCAAAACCGTGCGATTAGTAGACGAAAGGACGTGCCTCTCCAATGGGAACCGAAAACATTTGATCGCAAGGTCATAGGTCAACCGATTCCTCCACAGGAAAACGCATCTGATATATTCTATATGACACTGGTGACGGCATGTGCGTCACATGATAGGAATATGTTGTCGACCCACCTAACTTGTACACTTGGCGAATGGGTAAAAAGATTCTTCTACGTTGCCCGATTTAGGTTTTCTTGTGGATGTGATAATCACTCCCAAAAAAGTGATGAAAACATAAGAGTTTGTCACATAAACTGAAAAACAAAATTAAACTTTTCACTCGAAGGAAGATTTGAACCCAGGACCTTTCGTTCCGCAGCTGCTCACCACGGCGCTCCTGCGATCCATTTATCCTTAAAGTTGCCTATCTTTCCATGAACTACTCAGTTTGTATATTTTGCTTATTTTTTCATAGTCCCGCACAACTTCTTCCTGTTTTCTCAATTGATCTGAGTTCAGTTTTTCAAGGCCTATCCACTGTGCCAACTTATAACTAAATCTGAGGGGGGTGCGATGGGGTGGTTCCCTTGTGAGTAAAATTAACGCCCTTTGAACTAGACGCATGGGAAACTGTATTTCGGAAATAGTTAGGGAAATCAGTATTCTGATATCAATAACGTCAGGGGTGTAAGTATAACAAAGGTCAGCCATTAGCTCTCACCTCGGACAACGCAATGGCCGACGGCCTTCACTTAACGACTGACAGCAGCAGCGTTTGCCTAGAGTTGTCAGTGCTAGCACACAATCAACACTGCGTGACATAACCGCAGTAATCAATGTGGGACTTACGACGAACGTATCCGTGAGGACAGTGCGTCAATTCGCTATGGCATCAGGCGACCGACACGAGTGCATTTGCTATCAGGACGACATCGTCTGCAGCAGCCGGCACGGTAGCTCACCGTGTTCGGCCAGAGACTGCTTGGCCTCTGTAATAAAACGCTGAGTGAAAGGATCAACATCGAACTTGAACGGATGTCATGTAACGTCTGCAACGACCAACAACGAACAGAAGAAAAAGCCGGCTCGGTAGCTCAGCGTGTTCGGTCAGAGGGTTAGCAACCCTTTGTAATAAAAAAAACTGAGTGAATGAATGAGCGAAGAACCTAAACGTGCGTCATCGTACGTTCACCTCTAACAAATTCAACGAACAATATTGAAAAAGAAAAAGAAAGTGGTCAGCGTAAAGGATTGCCGTCCTACGGCCCCGGGTTCGATTCCCGGCTGGGTCGGGGATTTTCTCCTTTCAGGGACTGGGTGTTGTGTTGTCTTAATTACCATTTCATTCTCATTAGGGGCGCAGATCGCCCAATGTGGCGTTGAATGTAATAAGACCTGCACCAGGGCGTTTGGACCTTCCCCCGGCCAATGACGCCAAACGCTCATTTAAATTTTTTCCCGGACTCACGACAATATCGGTTGGAACCTAGACGACTGGAAAACCGTGGCCTAGTCAGATGAGACCGGCTTCACTTGGTAAGAGCACGATGGTAGGATTTGTGCTTGGCGCAGACCTCGTCAAGCCACAGACCCAAGTTGTCAACAAGGCACTGTGCAAGCTGATGTGACTTCATAATGGTGAGATCTACATTTATGTGGAATGGACTGGATCCTCTGGTCCCACTAAACACATCATTGACTAGAAATGGTTATGCTGGGTTGTTTGGAGACCATTTGCGTTCATGGATTTCATCTTCCCAAACCAGGCCACAGTTGTTGGCTATTGGCTTGAAAGACATTCTGGATAGTTCCAGCAAACGGTTTGGCCACCGAGCTTTTCCGACATGTACCTAATCGAATATTTATCCAGTTCTGCTCAATTCACGCGCAAAACGCTGCACTGGCAACACTGTCGCGTTTATGGACGGTTATAGAGGCAGCATGGCTCAATATTTGTGCATGGGATTTTAATCTACTTGTTAAGTTCGTACCACGTCGAGCTGCTGCACTACGCCGTGGAAAAGGAGGCCCAATACTATTTTAGGAGGTATCTCATGACTTTTGTCGCCTCTTTGTAATCATGACACAAAAGTAAAAGAAGCGTGTAACAATTGACACGAAACGAAGTTAAGCTAGCTGCATTTGTTGTTGTGTTTGATTCATGTGACCTTTAAAGCGTACTGTCCTTTAATACGTTCAGTATTTGAACATTTGATATAGCGACATGGCCCTATATTTTTGCGTTGTTTTATTGTTGCTGGAGCTGAGCTCTGTTGCCAAAAGAACGGGCACCACTCATTGAGTGTTAGATTGGAACTGTAGGGAGACACTGACGCTTCGTAAAGCGGAAGGTGTTCTTAAAGACGTCACTAAGCTTCTGCTAACATGAAATGATCTGACAGTAAGTGTAATGGCCAGAGAGCAAGCTCCTTGGGGAGCGTCAGGAAGAGGTCGTCGAATTAGAATCATTCGAACAACACCTTTACACAAACAAAACAGCATTGAGATCACAAAAAATACAAAAGATAAACCAAGCTTCACAGTACAATTATAAATGCTAGTAGACGCCCAATACACTTCTTTTTACAATCTTCCATATGTGGGCTGACCTCAAACCCAGCGCAAGTTAACAGTACTAACGTGACGTTCCTTATGATCTGGCCAAATTGCACGCTCACTGGTATATACTCGTGAAACGTGTAAATGAAATATATATATATATATATATATATATATATATATATATATATATATATATATATCAGACACAATATAAAAGAATTCAGAAAGCGGGCAGGTCTTACAAGATCACACAATTACAAGTTGCATGGCCTGCCCACAGACACGTACTCAGAATGAGTTTCCTGATACTGATAAATAATCTAAACCCCACAGTTAGGAAGAAAAACAAATTAAAACAATAGCACTTTTATGTAATGGCCATTGCTATTAACCTTTCAATGATGTACCACCAACATGTCATGTAAGACCTCATAAGAGCGTAATACAGCTAGGTTCAAACTTAGGAAAAGAGTACTGATCAAGGAAGCCTGATCTATTAGAATTAAGCAAACGTGCAGCTTCAGCTGAGAGATGTTACAAAAATTTACTTAATAAAAGTCATAAAATCAAAGGCATTCACCGACCAAGAGCAAAGCAGCTGTCCCCTTCAAATCTTTTGTCTACTATTACACCAGCGCTCAAACTAATAAATAAGCAGTTTCAACCTTAAGAAAAAAACGTTTAATTCCGGCCCGCGATCACAAGAACCAATTGCGGGCAGCAGCAATTTAACATAAAATAACGAAGAATCAGCTCTTTTCCAGTCTGTCGGAACGAATAACGAACACTAAACCACAGAACCTACTGCAAGTCAGTGGGGAGTTGTTTCCAGTAAATAGTGCTTAACAGATTTCGTCAATGTTAAAGACAGCTTCGTGGCACACGTGCACATAAATAGGAAATATTCTGAAGCGTAATCACCAAGATCCGCTCTTTTTGGTTGATCAGGGGCCTTCCAAATGACAACTGGCACACCAATTCTTCTTTGGCTGCACCTGAAATCTTACGATTGCTTCGCTGGATCTACAGCTGCCATTTGCCCACCTGGGTGCACGATCGCATAGGCCTCGATGCTGACGACGTGCACCAAGCCACGCACTGCTGGGTGCCCACCCAGCTTGTCTCTTTGAAATGGAGACAGTGCTCTCCTTGCCAGACCGAGGGTCCATCTCGCGAGTCAGATACGCCTTAACAGGCCGTGGCACCGCAAGTAAAGCCATTGCTTAGTAGCGCTCAACGAGCGTTCTTCGCGCAATATTGATAAAAGCCACCACCGCGTCTGTAAGATGAAAACATATTTAAACATTTTCACTGAAGTGTATTGGATCCAGTCATGACTGGAAATTTTTATGCCGTGAAGTAATAACATGTACGCTAACATGACTCTTTACGAAGACCTGAGAAACACCCTCTACCCTCAAAAAAATTATACAATGGATACAGCAGGATTACAGGGTGTAGACGACCGTTCATTGTTGAAGATGGGATGTAGGTGTGCAGCAGAAGAAGGTTCTGGCGAGTTTTTCTTTTTTTATTGAGTCAACAGTCTTTTGACTGTGCCAACCAATTCACCTCAGAGTACCACTTGCAACCGAAGTCCTCATTTATTTGCTGGATGTATTCCTATCTCTGTCTTCCTCTATAGTTTTTGCCCTCTATAGCTACCTGTGATACAATGTAAGTCATTCCCTGATGTCTTAACAGATGTTCTATCATCCTGCCCCTTCTCATTTTCAGTGATTTCCACATATTCCTTTCCTCTCAGATTCTGCGCAGAACCTCCACAATCCTTACCTTTTTAGTCCACCTAATTTTCAAGATTCGTCTGTAGCACCACATCTCAAATGCTTCGATTCTCTTCTGTTCCGAATTTCCCACAGTCCATGTTTCACTACCATACAATGCTGCGATCCAGACATACGCTCTCAGAAATTTCTTCGTCAAATTAAGGCCTAGAATTGATACTAGTAGACTTCTACTGGCCAAGAGTGCCCGTTTTGCAAGTACGGGTCTGATTTTGATGTCCTCCTTGCTCCGTCCATCATTGGTTATTTTGCTTCCTAGGTAGCAGGATTCTTTAACTTCATGTACTTCGGTACCATCAGTCCTGATGTTACGTTTCTCGATAGAATACGTCCCTTTCTTAAACCCCTCGTTCCTCTCGTCCACTCGTATTATTCCCTCTTGGCTCTTGTAAATATTCTACATTACCCGTCTCTTTTCTCAGAATTTCGAACATTTTTCACCATTTTACATTGTC
The DNA here is from genome assembly GCF_023898315.1 of Schistocerca nitens. Taxonomy (NCBI): domain Eukaryota; kingdom Metazoa; phylum Arthropoda; class Insecta; order Orthoptera; family Acrididae; genus Schistocerca; species Schistocerca nitens. The sequence continues at coordinate 494,185,078 of NC_064621.1, forward strand.
CAACGCTTTTTACAGCTCGACAAATCCTATTAAATTATCGTTTTTTTGTTTTGCTTCCATTATCAACCGCAACGTCATAATTGCATCTCTGATGCCTTGGTACCTTTATCTTTCTTAAAGCCAACTGATCGTCACCTAATACGGCCTCAATTTTCTTTTCCACTCTCCTGTACATTATTCTTGTCAGTAACTTGGATCCATGAGCTGTTAAGGTGATACTAAGGTAATTCTCGCATTTGTCAGCTCTTGCAGTCTTCGGAATCGTGGGAATGATGTTTTTCAGAAAGTCGGGTGGTATGTCACCAGCCCTATACACACCAACTTGAATAGTCGCTTTGTTGTTATTTCCCCCAATGATTCCATAAATTTTTATGGAGTTTTCGCTATCCCCTCTGCCTTATGTGATCCTAACTTCTCCAAAGCTCTTTTAAATTCTGATTCTAATACTGGATCCCCCATCTCTCCTAAATCGACTACTGTTTCTTCTTCTGTTACATCATACAACATCTTCGCCTCATAGAGGCCTTCAATGTACTCTTTCCACCTATCCGCTCTCTCCACCGCATCTAACAGTGAAATTCCCGTTGCAAATTTAATGTTACCTCGTTTACTTTTAATTTTATCGAAGGTCATTTTGACTTCCCTATAAGATGAGTCAGTCCTTCCGACAACCATTTTTTCTTCGATTTCTATATTGTCGCCATTTCGTCTTAGCTTCCCTGCACTTCCTGTTTATTTCATTCCTGTACTGAATTTCCCTGAACATTTTTGTACATCCTTCTTTATCGATGAAGCCAAGTTCCCCATGGTTTCTTCACACTTACTTTCTTTGTACTTTTGTTCTTCTATCCAACTTCTGTGGTTGTCCTTTTTAGAGATTTCAATTTCTCTTCAACAGTACTGGCTACTGAGCTATTCCCTATTGCTATACCTACAGACTTAGACAACTTCATATGTATCTCGTCACTGCGTAGAACTTCATGTACTTCGGTACCATCAGTCCTGATGTTACGTTTCTCGATAGAATACGTCCCTTTCTTAAACCCCTCGTTCCTCTCGTCCACTCGTATTATTCCCTCTTGGCTCTTGTAAATATTCTACATTACCCGTCTTCTTTGCATATTGATTCTTCTTGAGTAATCTCTTATATTTCAGCCTACTCTTCATCAATACTGTATCGTGATCTGAGACTACATCTGCTCCTAGCTACTATCCAGCATCTGATTTCGGAGTCTCTATCTGACCATGATGTAACCTAATTGAAAACTCCCCGTATCACCCGATCTTTTCCAAGCGCACAAGTGAGATTACAAATTGATTATTAACGCATTAAGCTTGGACAGATATTCAGAAGCGTCTCTCATGTTTGGAGTTCAACTAAGCGTTCTCTAGTATTATTCTGAGGTTGTAACAATTGTCAAGACAGATGTAGTGAGCGGTTTACTCATATAAATGGAAGAAGGTGCTGAGCTGATGTAGTCGTTATGTTGGTCTGAGTCGACAGCAGTGGTGCAGCACTGCATGTGGCCCACTGCGGCATGAGTGACTGGTGGCATCAGCTTCCACTGCTGTAAGTCGCTGTGCTGCCGATCGTCCAACTCTAAAAATCTGAACTGTTGGTTGAGGAGCAGCGGATAGCGCCTTGCAGACTCCCGCAGTGGCGAATGATCTCGTGCCACCGCGGAGCTGCAATTGTTGTGTGTGTGAAATCTTATGGGACTTGAACTGCTAAGGTCATCAGTCCCTAAGCTTACACACTAATTAACCTAAATTATACTAAGGACAAACACACACACACACATGCCCGAGGGAGGACTCGAACCTCTACCGGGACCTGCTGCACAGTCCATGACTGCAGCCCCTCAAACAGCTCGGCTAATCCCGCGCGGCCGAGCTGCAATTCACAGGTCTCTGACTGATGTCCAATGCCATGGAAGTCACTACTCAGCCCCGACCTCGCAGAGGTGGAGATTGCCATGGCATTGGAAGTCAGTCAGAGGTCTACGAATTGCTGCTCGACGGTGGCATGATCACATTGTGGATGTAGCTGTTAAGACCGCAGTAGACTCAGACTGGATGCAGCTACGTTGCCTAGCTAGTTGAATGGTGATGAGCTGGTTCGGTCGTGTAAATGCTACAGCTCCCTGCTGACTTAGTACCAGTGGGTGCCTGTGTATGTCACACCTGCAACGTAGAATTGAGGCAATGACCGACTGTCATAACCAGCAGTGGGTCAGGATTTAGTACATCCTGGACTCTAAAGAAATAGGGGCAGTTGCTTCTGCTGATTTTGCACTTCAGTGGCTGATGCCGGCTGACACTGGTTGTGGCCTGATTATCAATCTGACTGTGTCTTCTGTTCCATGTTCTGCTGTAGTTGTATTCCCTTACAACAAGATGTTTTGGAAAGTTTTATCGAGTTTCACAGGGCTATGTCTTCTACATGAGACTTGGGATGAATTTTAACTCACAATTCAAACCACGAAGTTTTTATTTTCAAAAGAATCACGTGATTTTCTAAGGATACGTCTTTTACATTAATTAACATACAGCCTAGTAGTACTTTTCACCATAATCTAATACAGGATCAAAGATTTTATTTACATTTCACAAATGTTCAATGTGCTCTCTATCGGACACAAGACAAACATATATTTGGTAGTTACTGCATTTGTAATACTCATATGTATAATATACCTTCCTTTCTTTTATATCAAACTTGTACTTGCCTATTGGAAAAGATTATTTTCGATTATGCAGCTGTTAGAAAAAGTATAACCGAATGTGTAGCATACTTTTGGTTCTGCAAGTGTTTTGTTTTACATCAATCATGTGTAGCCTAGACACTCAGATAAGGAAAATCCGATATTAGTTATGCAGAAGAAAGGAAACAGACAACTTGACCAGATAGCCGCTCGCGTTACCTGCCCGCTTCTGGGATTCGGGAGGGTGAGTGTTGTCGGATCGAATACAGCGGAACGACGAGGGCCTAGACGCGGCTTATATGCGATTTCCCGTACCCAGCTAAGTGAATAATGCGTTGCTACACATCTACCACCTCAGTTACACGAATTGCAAACATCATAAGGAATAACATATGTCTCTGAGCACTATGGGACTTAACAACTCAGGTCATCAGTCTCCTAGAACTTAGAACTACTTAAACCTGACTAACCTAATGACATCAGACACATCCATGCCCAAGGAAGGACTCGAACCTACGACCGTAGCGGTCGGGCGGTAACGGATTGAAGAGCCTAGAACCACTCGGCCACAGCGGCCGTCAAGGGATAACACTAGGCTCAGATAGTTGGGAAAAATATCATCGCAGGGTGGGGGTGAGTGGGAAGTGTGGTGAGAAGTGTGGCGAGAGGAAGGCCATTCGGCCACACTCTACCAATAATATCGGCACATCCAATAATTAACGCACCACATCATAAAGATACGGGATAAAGGCAACGAAAAATAGGAAGGATGAGACAACCAGTCAGGAATATACATTATCATTCAACGTCTTTGAACAGTAATTCCGAAGCTGTAGTATGAGTTAGAGAAGATTGTGAGTTCCATACTTTCGATACACACACAGCCTGTTTCATTTGACAGTGGTCGTCAGACGTGTCAATACATTCACTTACATTTACCATTCTGTTGCTCAACAGTGTCTGATAAATACATGTATCTATTACTCCAGTAATGGTTATTTTAAACTTTTATTAACGTCATGACAATGATGCATATACCTCAATGTATACAAAATAACGATTAAACAGTTTAATAACACTATAATTCTTCACACTTGAAATCACTTCCTTAAGCTAACGTTGCTTCATTATCACACTTTATCGTTTTACCAAGATGGCAGAAATTCAACAAATAACGCTGATGTATTTCTGTTAATGACGCTGTTAAGAACACACTGGAATGAATGAACATGAAAAATATAACATACGTAATATTTTCTCCAGCTGTGGAACACATCCTCTGAGGTCGTCCGGCTACTGCCACTGAGGCTCCAGGTACTCTAGCATTTATAGAGAGCATAGAGGGCACCACCATTCGTCACGTGATGCCCACGGTATGCCTGTCTTAGGAAAGCGTCATCAATTTCGAATAAAAGTAATCGATTGTCATTCTGCTGACGCAGCGTCGACATCCATATTTTGTCTTACTTTAAAACTTCCTCTTTTCTATTAAAATTGTTATGGTGTTTGTGAATCTCTATTGCTTCTCTATACATGCGCGCATGATAATTGGATGTTCGTGCTAGAAGGCGTGTCTGAATAAATTTAATTTCGTGATTCCCATCTCGAAAAACGTGCTCAGCAACGGCCGATTTTTCGATGTGTCATAAGCGACAGTTTCTATTATGCTAGGCTAAACGGGTGTTTCACTTCTTTTCGTGGTTCCAATATATACTCGTCCACAACTGCATGGAATTTTGTATACCCCAGGTGTTGCTAGGGGGTGTTGGGCGTCTTTTGTAGTTCTTAAATATTCCTTAATCTTTTTGGTGGGCCTGAAGATTGTTTCGATCCCACACTTGACCACAACTTTCCCGATACGGTCCGTGACTTTATTAATGAACGGTAGGAAAACTTTTGCAGTAGGTGACCGTTGTTGCTCTATACTTCTGGATTCTTTTCTTCTTTGATGGAGGGCTCGATCAATTTATTTGCTATTATATCCGTTTTTCATTAAGACTGACCGTAAGTGATTTAGTTCATCTTGTAAGTAAGCCGGCTCGCAGATTTTGTTGGCTCTGTCCACCAAGGTTTTCGTGACACCCCTTTTTTGCCTTGGATGATGGTTAGACTCCTTGTGGAGGTATCGATCCGTGTGAGTGTTCTTTCTATATACCTTGTGGCCCAGCGACGCATCCACCCTTTTAATTACCGATACATCCAGGAAATTGAGTTGACCGTTGCTTCTTTCTCCATCGTAAACTGTATCTTCGGGTTAATACTGTTCAGATGCACATAGAAGACATCCAACTCTTCGTTACCATGAGTCAATATTACAAATGTGTCATCAACTTAGTGGCACCACTTAGCAGACTTTTTAGTGGCAGTCTGCAGCGCTCGCTGTTCGAAGATCTCCATAAATAACTTGGCAGCAGCTGGGCTGAGAGGGCTTCCCATCACCACCCCGTCGATCTGTTCGTAAAACTCGTTGTTATACTGGAAATAAGTTGTCGTCAGGCAGTGTTTAAATAAAGCCACTTTGGCAGTCGTAAAAATATCTGCTATATATGAAATAGCTTCGTTTACAGGCACCTTGGTAAACAATGACACCACATCGAAGCTCACAAGAATATCACTCGGGCTGACGTTAATCTCCCTCAGTTTTTCAATAAAATCTGCCGAGTTTTTAATGTAACTGTCCGTTCTGCCAATGTGTGGTTGCAGCAAGCAGGCGAGATATCTGGCCACCTCTTGTGTTGGAGATCCTGTGGCACTCACAATCGGTCTCAACGGGACCTGTGGTTTATGTACCTTTGGGAGTCCATAAAGTCTGGGTGGATAAGCTTCCGTTTTGCAGCGTTGTTTGTTATCACCCGAAGAAAGAGAAGATTGTTTTACCAGCTGATTGGTATTTCTCAAAATTTTGGTTGTAGAATCCTTCTGAAGCTTTTTGTACGTAGTGGAATCCAAAAGGCCACTAATCTTCTTGTGATAATCTTCGGTGTTCAGGAAAACCATAGCATTTCCTTTATCTGCTGCAAGTACATTAATGCTCTTATCCGCATTTATGTCCCTCAGTGCTCTCCTTTCCGCTTCAGACAAATTACTGGTAGGTGGTTTCGCTTGGCGTAATATCCTGGCTGGTTCAGTCCTGATTTCATCCGTCGAATGCTATGATAACAATCGAGTTCCTGCCTCCACATTCGCTATAATGTCCTCCGTAGGAACCTTTAGTGGCGTGACTGCAAAGTTGCCTCCTTTCGATAGAACTGAATGATCTTCTTTTGTTGATTCTCTCCCAGACATGTTAAGCACAGTTCGAGAATTGCCAGCGATTGATGTTTCACTTCTGCCTTTCTGTAGGCCATCTAATTTCCTCTTCTGCCTATTTAGTTTCCGTTTCTGCACTGAGCTCCATGGTCCTGAATGTTAGACAGTCCACCTTACTCCAGTCATAACACTGCATTATGTTACTGATATATAAATGGAGATATAACAGCTTATTGCTAGTTTCCGCTAGTTCTCGCCGCGTCTGATGAATTTGTTCCCGAAGCATCGCTAGTTCCATGCGGTTGTAAATACGGTGCGCTTGCGCCGAGTTAAACATTCTCCTCGCCTTCAGAAACTTCGGCACTGTCGCGGTGTCCCGGCAGCGTAGCAGTAAAGTATGCGTACTCAGTTGTGCTTTCTTCTTGCGCAGTCTCTCCAGTTTCCGAACCAAAACTAACACTTCCTCTCCGTAGATGCGTTTACTCACACAGTGTAGGCTTCCCGCTACGGTCGCAGGTTCGAATCCTGCCTCGGGCATGGATGTGTGTGATGTCCTTAGGTTAGGTTTAAGTAGTTCTAAGTTCTAGGGGACTGATGACCTCAGAAGTTAAGTCCCATAGTCCCAGAGCCATTTAAACAATTTCTTTTTGTAGGCTTTCACGGCCGGTGTCGTCTTCAGTTAAAACTTCCGGGCTGCTCGGCCGTGGGCGATGTATAAAATTTCTACCTGACGTTTCGTCTCCAGCTGCGAGAGACATCTTCTGAGGTCGTCCGGCTACTGCCACTGACGCTCCAGGTACTCTAGCATTTATAGAGAGCATAGAGGGCACCACCATGCGTCACGTGATGACGACGGTATGCCTATCTTTGGAAGGCGTCATCAATCTCGATTAAGAGTAATCGATTGTCAGGACTGAAACAGCCAGAATATTAGGCCAAGCGAGACAACCTATCAGCAATTTGTCTGAAACGGAAAGCAGGGCACTGAGGGACATCAATGCGAATAAGAGCATTATCGTACTTGCAGCAGATAAAGGAAATGTTATGGTTTTGCTGAACACCGAAGATTATCACAAGAAGATTAGTGGCCTTTTGGATCCCACTACGTACAAAAAGCTTCAGAAGGATCCTACAACCAAAATTTTGAGAAATACCAATCAGCTGGTGAGACATTCTTCTCTTTCTTCGGATGATAAAAAACAACGCTGCAAAACGGGAGCTTTTCCACCCGGGCTTTGTGGATTCCCAATGGTACATAAACCACAGGTTCCGTTGAGACTGATTGTGAGTGCCACAGGATCTCCAGCACAAGAGGTGGCCAGATATCTCGCCTGCTTGCTGCAACCACACATTGGCAGAACGGACAGCTACATTAAGAACTCGGCATATTTTATTGAAAAACTGAGGGAGATTAACGTCAGCCCGAGTGATATTCTTGTGAGCTTCGATGTGGTGTCATTGTTTACCATGGTGCCTGTAAACGAAGCTATTTCATATATAGCAGATATTTTTACGACTGCCATAGTGGCTTTATTTAAACACTGCCTGACGACAACTTATTTCCAGTATAACAACGAGTTTTACTAACAGATCGACGGGGTGGCGATGGGAAGCCGTCTCAGCCCAGCTGTTGCCAAGTTATTTATGGAGATCTTCGAACAGCGAGCGCTGCAGACTGCCACTAAAAAGTCTGCTAAGTGGTGCCGCTAAGTTGATGACACATTTGTAGTATTGACTCATGGTAACGAAAAGTTGGATGTCTTCTATGTGCATCTGAACAGTATTAACCCGAAGATAGAGTTTACGATGGAGAAAGAAAGCAATGGTCAACTCAATTTCCTGGATGTATCGTTAAATAAACGGGTGGATGCTGCGCTGGGCCACAAGGTATATGGATAGAACATTCACACGGATCGCTACCTCCACAAGGAATCTAACCATCATCCAAGGCAAAAAAAGGGTGTCATGAAAACCTTGGTGGACAGAGCCAACAAAATCTGTGAGCCGGCTTACTTACATGATGAAGTAAATCACTTACCGTCAGCCTTCATGAAAAACGGATATAATAGCAAGTAAATTGATCGAGCCCTCCATCAAAGAAGAAAAGAATCCAGAAGTCCAGAATAACAACGGTCACCTACTGCAAAAGTTTTCCTACCGTTCATTAATAAAGTCACGGACCGTATTGGGAAAGTTCTGGCCAAGTATGGGATCGAAACAATCTTCAGGCCCACCAAGAAGATTAAGGAATATTTAAGAACTGCCAAAGACGCCCTACACCACCTAGCAACACCTAGGGTATACAAAATTCCATGCAGGACAAGTATATATTGGAACAACGAAAAGAAGTGTAAACACCCGCTTAACCTAACATAAAAGAAACTGTCGCTTAGGACACATCGAAAAATCGGCCGTAGCTGAGCACGTTTTTCGAGATGGGAATCATGAAATTAAATGTATTGAGACAAGCGTTCTAGCACCAACATCCCATTATCATGCTCGTATGTATAGAGAAGCAATAGAGATTCACACCATAACAATTTTAATAGAAAAGAGGAAGTTTTAAAGTTAGACAAAATATGGATGTCGACGTTGCGCAAGCAGAATGACAATCGATTACTCTTAATCGAAATTGATGACGCCTTCCTAAGATAGGCATACCGTCACATCACGTGACGAATGGTGGTGCCCTCTATGCTCTCTATAAATGCTAGAGTACCTGGAGCCTCAGTTGCAGTAACCGGACGACCTCAGAAGATGTCTCCCACAGCTGGAGACGAAAAGTCATGTAGAAATTTTATACATCGACCACGGGCTCTCAGCCCGAAAGTTTTAACTGAAGACAACACCTGCTATGAAAGCCTACACCTTTTTATACAATAATTACAAAATTTTAAAAGGGAGCTTACATAAGCCCTCGTATACCTTTTTTAAAAATCTATTGTTATGATACTTAGCTTCAGATTTGAGGATGTGGATCGCAAACCAATACCAAGTAAAATAAGATCGGGTGCTCAAAACCTTGAACAACACGTTCAAATAAAACTATTTACGTGCGGATCTTAAACTCTTGTCACTGCATACACAAATCTAGCTGGTACTTTACCATACAAATCTGGTACTTTCGTGGTGAGGCGATTCGTCGAGTACAGTGTCGACTGAATACCAGTTCCATTAAGCTTCTTTGTAATGATGTCGCCCCCATGAGACCAGTACTGCGCAGCATTCTGGTTCTTATTTGTAGTATTATATCTTGCAACAAAACATTCAGCTAAATGTGTTTTCTACTTGCAACACAGACACACGGTAACATATATCTGAGGCTTTCCTTTGGATTCGTTGATATGAAGATAAATCTTCTTACCGTCAACATACAACATGATGCTGGCACATTTCTCTGCGACATCATGCTGCTTAGACTACAATTCTCAGTCGGTGATAACCAGCACTCATCTCTACTGTTCACTGGTGACGCCTGCAGGCTTGGTACATACTTATTTCCTCCTGTCCATCATTTTTTTTTTTTTTTGAGACCTTTATACCTGCTGAAACCTGAGGGCCTTTCGATGGTTTCCTTCTCAAACGTTACATTGCTACTACAACTTACATATCCTATATACGGTCCAGTAATTTTACATTAGTGATCAGAAAAAATTATACATAAGACATATATAATTACAAATTATTGATACGATTATTATACGAATTTCCTTAGAGGTCCTTGCGTATTACATTTACCAAACAGGTTTTATTCTTTTTCCATTTTTGTTCTTATGCTTGCAATATTCCTCGTTATTAATGTCCATCCCAAACATGGTAGAACATTATTGTCATTCTGATCCACACAAAAGATGAAGTCGGAGACTGCAGTAACTACAGAGCAACAATATTACTCAATATTAGCTATAAAATTTATTCCAATTTCATAAAAAGATCATTATGTTCTATGAACCACTCTTGGGACAACAATTCATTCCGTAAACATGGATCATGCACAGATGGTTACTTCACACTCAGTACGGCAATTGAGAAAAGGAAGAATTTAGTCTGGAAACACATGTAAAAATTATTTATATCATGAAGGCTTTCGATATAGTTGACATAATACAACGCTGTAAAATCCTGGCAGAAAGAAGCACCACATCACACATCACAAAAACAATTCTGTACATATACAGCCAAACATAGATTGCAAACGGGACTAAAATAATAGCAGTCGTGATGGAAACACATTGACCAAGGAGTAATACAAGGATATTGCCTCTCACCGGTACAGCAGTGTGTCCCGAAAAACTTACAGAGGATGTAGTATGCACCAAGGGAAGAAAAAATTATGCTACATACGTTCGTCGTAAATGTAATATTTTTGGAGTTATGGTGCGCGTGTGTACGAGGAGCTTATCTTGCGCAACGAGCACTTTTACACGAGACAAATGAGGAGAATCTTACGTACTAGACTTTTTACAGCTCAACGCTTTTTCATTGGTATCAAGTACGTAACCAACACAAGAACACGCACAATATTCTACAGCTTACTACAGTCCGTAGTGTATCGGGCAGGTATGTTATTTTCATCTGGTACGCCCGCAGTGTTCACATATTGTTGTGACACAGTATCACATTACTGTAATTTGTTTCCGTATCTGTTACTGGAGGTACAGCACCCAACTGGGCATATTGTCCAACACAACGGATGACAGATACAGTCTTCTGCTATGTGCAGGCAGATGAAAGAAGCCTACGAACACGTGACCTGTATGTTGCGAAATATCCAAAACGCCGTACTCCGTCTGTAAAGATCTTTCGTAAACGGTATCCTTTGCACCACGAACACGGATTGTGAAAGGCCTTGAACACCTCGCATACCTGATAGTGACTGGCAGATATTAGAACATACGGAGGAAAACCCTGTAAAGATTTCTGCTGGAGACTCTAGCACTAATTGAACTATTGCAAATGTGGGACAAGCATTATGTGGCTCCGGCGACTGCAAAGGCGGTACAAGCATGATATGGCTCTGGCCCATTTACAACTTCGGGTGAGGCGACACCTAACATGAGTCCTTTAAGAGCATTGTATTGGTTGAAGAGGGCCAATACCTAGGCCTGTCTGTTATCCTGGCCTTAACCCTGTGGAGTTTCGGCTCTGAGGACGTATAAATGGTGTGTATACACTATGAGAACAAATATTCAGTGCCTGCGATGCAATGTGCCAGTAACCAGAGGTGTTCCAACGGATGCGTGATTCCATGAGACGTAGGTTGGAAGGCTACTTTGCAATGGATGTCGGTCACACAGTGTGAATGTTTGAGAGTAGCACAGAGACTTGGTGATCCTTGGCAATTGTGGTAGTAGGTAATACCTCTGAAAATGTGAGGTTAACGACGGATGTTTATAGGATTTTTTTGTTTCCTTGTTGTACAGGGTTGTCCACTTATCGTGACCGGGCCAAATATCTCAAGAAATAAGCGTCAAACGAAAAAACTACAAATCACGACACTTTTCTAGCTTGAAGAGGTAAACCAGATGGCGCTATGGTTGGCCCGCTAGATGGCGCTGCCATAGGTCAAACGGATATCAACTGCGTTTTTTTTAAATGGGAACGCCCATTTTCTATTACATATTCGTCTAGTACGTAAAGAAATATGAATGTCTTAGTTGGACCACTTTTTTTCATGATAGATGGTGTTGTAATAGTCACAAACATATGGCCACAATTTTAGACGAACAGTTGGTAACAGGTAGGTTTTTTTAATTAAAATACGGAACGTAGGTACGTTTGAACATTTTATTTCGGTTGTTCCAATGTGATACATGTACCTTTGTGAACTTATTTCTGAGAACGCATGCTTTTACAGTGTGATTACCTGTAAATATCACATTAATGCAATAAATGCTAAAAATGATGTCCGCCGACCTCAATGCTTTTGGCAATACGTGTAACGACATTCCTTTCAACAACGAGTAGTTCGCCTTCCGTAATGTTCGCACATGCATTGACAATGCGCTGACGCATGTTGTCAGGCGTTGTCGGCGGATCACGATAGAGAATATCCTTCAACTTTGCCCACAGATAGAAATCCGAGGACGTCAGATCCGGTGAACGTGAGGGGTTCGACGACCAATCCACCTGTCATGAAATATATGCTATTGAATACCGCTTCAACCGCACGCAAGCTATGTGCCGGACATCCATCATGTTGGAAGTACATCGCCATTCTGTCATGCAGTGAAACATCTTGTAGTATCATCTGTAGAACATTACGTAGGAAATCAGCATACATTGCCCCATTTAGATTGCCATTGATAAAATGGGGGCCAATTATCCTTCCTCCCATAATGCCGCACCATACATTAACCCGTTAAGGTCGCTGATGTTCCACTTGTAGCCATCGTGGATTTTCCGTTGCCCAATAGTGCATATCATGCCGGTTTACGTTACCGTTGTTGGTGAATGACGCTTCGTCGCTAAATAGAACGCGTGCAAAAAATCTGTCATCTTCCGGTAATTTCTCTTGTGCCTAGTGGCAGAACTGTACATAACGTTCAAAGTCGTCGCCATGCAATTCCTGGTGCATAGAAATATGGTGAGGGTGCAATCGATGTGAAGTAGCATTCTCAACACCCGTGTTTCTGAGATTCCCGATTCTTGAGCAATTTGTCTCCTACTAATGTGCGCGACAGCAGCTACAACACCTACGTGGGCATCATCATTTATTGCAGGTCATGGTTGACGTTTCACATGTGGCTGAACACTTCCTGTTTCCTTAAATAAGGTAACTATCCGGCGAACGGTCCGGACACTTGGATGATGTCCTCCAGAATGCCGAGCAGCATACATAGCACACGCCCGTTGGGCATTTTGATCACAATAACCATACATCAAAACGATATCGACCTTTCCCGCAATTGGTAAACGGTCCATTTTAACACGGGTATTGAATCACGAAGCAAATACCGTCCGCACTGGGGGAATGTTACGAGATACCATGTATTCATACGTTTGTGGCTATTACAGCGCCATCTATCACAAAGCGATTAAAGTGGTCCAACTAAAACATTCATATTTCTTTACGTACTACACGAATATGTAATAAAAATGGGGGTTCCTATTTTTAAAAAATGCAGTTGATATCCGTTTGGCCTATGGCAGCGCCATCTAGCTGGCCAACCATAGCGCCATCTGGTTTCCCCTTCAAAAAATGGTTCAAATGGCTCTTAGCACTATGGGACACAACTTCTGAGGTCATCAGTCCCATAGAACTCAGAACTACTGAAACCTAACTAACCTAAGGACATCAAACACATCCATGCCCGAGGGAGGATTCAAACCTGCGACCGTAGCGTTCGCGCGGGAACGCACTGTAGCGCCTAGAACCGCTCGGCCACTCCGGCCGGCCTTTCCCCCTTTAAGCTAGACAAGTTTAATTCTTTGTAGTTTTCTCATTTGATGCTTATTTCGTGAGATATTTAGCCCAGTCACTATCAATGGATCACCCTGTATACTACATCCACTGCGAATATTGAAAATTCCGTATAAAAATAAAATGCCGGTCTTGGTGGTTGCGGGATCGAAACCTTCTCAGACCTTCCAGTTGTTCACTCGGCTTTTACCTCTTAATGACTTAGGGATATGCCTGGAATGACGCTTTGTTGGGATTCCAAGTTTAAATGTATGTCTGCCTCCGCTTCTAGAACTGAGAGGTTGGTTTAAGGGCAAGTAATTCGCCAGAGTGGAGCCCAGTTGAAAGGCTTGCACTAGGCGGTTTAACATCGCTTTTTAGGGACTCCCAGCCGCTCACGCCGTTCGACTACAAATTACAGATTGTCAGTAAATGGAGATGAAAATACCCGCGACGGGCTCAATAAGCACACAGTAGCTTACCTAGGCACGTTACTGTTTGCATATGACTGGGCACTTTTCGTAGAATGCGAGGATGACCTATAGAGATCTGTGTGTAGCCTACACAAAACAGCGAAGCAAATACCACTTGGAGGCAGATATAGGCACCAGGTATGTTCAAGCTGATGGCCGTAAACACATAGGGGTCGAATTGCTCAGCCCCTCGGTATCTCCAAGTCAGCCGACGTCATCATCAGCCCGCGTCCTGTACACCTAGGTGTGGAGTTCGGATTCGGCACCGTCATGCCTTCATGCTGCTGCCTTCATCTAGCTACCTTCGGCTGATCACAGCCTGCTGTAATGCCTTTCTAGCTTCACTTGGACGCCGTCGCTACGTGGTGCGCTGCGTCCCAGCAACTCGTGTGCCCTACATTCTACACCGATGCCACCACACAGTGTACCGATGCTATGGTGCGCACAGCTGCCGAGACATCAAACATATATCTGATGCAGATCAAGCGTAATGAAGTGGTTTCCCGAACTCCATCTATTTTTGCCGGCTGCTGTGGCCTAGTGGTTCTAGGCGCTTCAGTCCGGAACCGTGCTGCTGCTACGCCCGCAGGTTCGAATCGTGCCTCGGGCATGGATGTGTGTGATGTCCTTAGGTTAAGTTAGACTGATGACCTCAGATGTTAGGTCCCATAGTGCTTAGAGCCATTTGAGCCATTTGAACCATTTACTTTTTTTTTTTTTTTTTTTTTTTTTTTTTGCAGAGACCTTCCCCTCCGACGGAGATCTGTAGTTCCCACCAGCCCCTCGAACCTGAACTCACAACATCCAGATGGGAGACCAGAACGTCATCCTGATAACAGGAAAAACGGCTCCCTAAGCCTCTGCAGTGGTCGTATCACCATGGGAACGATTCATTTCGCGCAAACACGAAAACTGTGCTTCTACAGTAGCGTGTGTGTCTTGCAGTTGCAAAGCTGTTGCTTTATATTTGATGCGAAAACGTCGCCGGTCGAACTTCCTTGTGTCACAAAACACCGTGGGATTTGAATCGCCAATAATTACGAGACATGGCTGTGCCCATAAAGCATAGGGTTTATACTCTGTACGTGTTTGTTGTGCAGTATTTGTTTTGCCCATAACTTCGTTGTACCAGTGTAAGCGCATATACGTGACTCCTACGAAGTAGAGTAAAAAAAAAAAAGTGTGTGAATCTTATGGGACTTAACTGCTAAGGTCATCAGGCCCTAATCTTACACACTACTTAACGTAAATCATCCTAAGGACAAACACACACACACCAATGCCCGAGGTAGGATTCGAACCTCCGCCGGGACCAGCCGCCCTAGACCGCTCGGCTAATCCCACGCGGCTACGAATTAGAGTGTAAAGTTGTGAACTGGTGTAGCGTTGAAACGCGCTCAGGTACAACATAGACCGGGGTACATCTGTGAAGAACTTGCGAAGCACTACTAGGGCCCAAAGTAAGACGAGAGACATATTCGCCGGGTTAAAATGGGAAATTGGTATTGTATTTGAAATAACAAAATAATGAAATGTATAGTCACATACGACTTACAGATAAGCTCGGTATTAAGAAAAACGCGAGTTGCAGAAAAGCTCGAGTCGAAAGAAATCCAAAAAACCTAAATTGTCGAGAGTTCCGAACGAATGCGGGGACAACAACAACGCTGAAAAGAAAACGAGAAAAGGGGCAAAGCGATTATGTAGCTCGCCTATCTGGCATACAGCGACAGTAATATCTTGGGATATTTTTTATTTTTGTTTTTAATCTACTTTATTGTCACATGGAAATGTTAATTACCATGTATAGTATCATAGTTTTTAATAAAAGTATCATTTTTCTATTTCTAACAATTGACTATGAATATGTGAGTACTCACAATAAATGGAAACTGGTTAAAAACGTGATCCTTTAAATATGAAATAAAATGCTTATTGAGTTCTAGAGATTGAACAGTATTACTGATGCAATTAACTTTTTTCATTGAACAATAATGGATTTTGTATGTCTGCATCAAATTTTATTTCCATTCGATTAGTACTTACAGATGTTACTTTTGCTGAAAACCTATGGTTCGGCATTAGCTAATCGGCATTTTCGTTTTATAATAAAATGGATCTAAAATAATTTAGTTAGAGCGAGATACGAAACACCGACTTTATAATTACATGTTCTGTACATAACGCACTACGCTACTACCTGACTCATTAGACGGAGAGCATAAAGTGCACTTCCCAAGTGGTACAGGAATCGGAGGAAAGTCGGATCGAATCCTGGACATGGAAAACTTTGACTGCCAGTATCTGGTCGGCTAGTGGAGGAGAGTTGACAGTGGTAAATTCCTGACCTTGCCCTGGGTTAAATTTTCAACCTCTCCAGAGAGTCTCACGAACTGCGCGGGTGTGACACTGTTGCCTGTAATCCGTCCGTCGAATGGAGACGTTAAGCGTGGTAGCCTAGTTGGTACTAGTTCTAGACCAGAATAGGAGAATGATACAGGGGTTAGACAAAACTATGGAAACACCGTGACAGCTGTGTGCTTGAAGATAAACGCAGATGCTAGCCAAACCCGCAAGTTGCACTGATGAATGCGAAGTTGCAAGTGCCATTCAAAGAGGTAACAGTGTTCTGAGTAGTTGCGAACTACATTCCTTCGAACGTGGGCAAGCTTTTGATTCTCTTACGGTGGACGGTTTCGTAACCGAGGTGGCGGAAGTGTTTGGTGCTTCGAGAGGCATCGTATCGAAGATTTGTACCGCATACAGTGAAAGCGAAGAAACGTCACCGTAAGTCACAACACGAACGGGAGTGTGTGTTGAGTGTTCGTGATATTTAGTCATTGAAGTTACTTGTGACGAAATATAAGAGAACTGCAAATCCAAACGTGTCCGCCCAGATAGCTGAGTGGTCACCATGGTGGACTGTCATGCCAAGGGTACCGGGCTAGGTTCCCGGCTGGGTCGGAGATTTTTCTTTGCTCAGGGACTGGGTGTTGTGGTGTCTTCCTCCTCCTCATCATCATCTCATCCCCATAGACACGCAAGTCACCGAAGTGGCGTCAACTAAAAATATTGCACCAGGCGACCTCTCTGCCCGACGGGGGGGGGGGGGGGGGGGGGGGCTAGCCACACGACATTTTTCATCTTTCAGATCCAAACGTCGCTACACAACTGACTGTTGCACCCACGAAACTTTTCGGCACCAAAACAAGAAGAAGCGAGCACCACAAGTTGGAAATTGGAGGGCGATCAGGAGTTCCAAAACCAATTAAGCAATTGTCCATCACAGGGAAATGCGGCGCCGAAGCCAGAAAAACCAATCTATGGAACAATGAAAGGAAGTCATTTGATCTCATGAGTCTTCATTCACACTGTTTCCAACTTCTGGACGAATTTTCAGCCCAAGAGGGAAATATGGAGGGATCACCTTGGGTATTAATATGTGGTTGTTCTACCTACAAGTTCGTCCGCAAATATGGAGACGTTCAGGGGTATTCTGGGCAGCGATATATTGTAGTTGGTATGTCCCACAACTATACTGCAATATCACATTACCGCCAATCATTACGTGAACATGCTTCGTGATCAGATCCATCCCTTGGTACAGTGTGTTTCCCCAGTCTTGAAGCTGTGTTCCAAGACGGCTGGGTCCCTGTTCTTCCAGCTCACGTCGTTCGGTCTGTGTGATCCCTATCCACCTCCAACATCGTCATCTGAAGTCGCCATTACTTTGCAGGCTTCCTGGGATAATATTCCACCGGAAAAATGCAGAACCTGTATTTATCCAATCCGTGACGAATGGAAGATGTTTCGAGTGCTTAGGGTTTTCGTACACACTATTGGGAGTGATCAAATGTGTTACGAGTTCGATGTTTCCTCATTTATTTCCACCCCTGTATGTGCCAACACGTTAGTCTATAACGACTTAAATCAAACACTGTACAAGCACTCGACACATCATTTACAAGACTTACACCCTTGAGACCTTGTAAAAGATCGAAAGAAGGAAACCGCAAAGGCAACTGCAAATCATATCCACCAGAATCTGGAAAGCCACATCTGCTCCCACACTCCCATTCTCAGAGCATGAACCACTATGACTTGATTAAGTTGCCAGCGACTACATTAATGAGCTACAAAGAAGCATGTACCCTTAAAAGCGCTTGAAAATCTGGCACTTCTCAACATCGATTTTTTCATGGTCTTTTTTTCTACTGAGGTTTTGTACCTCAGTTGATAAAAATGAAACCCTTACGGAACCACTGTGTTGTCCGCCATCAGTCTGTCCCGCTGAAAGGTCTCTCTTAGATTCCTTTCGTGCTATTTTGCTCGATTTATTGTTGTTTACGTTGTTCTTTTGCACCTCTAAATTTAATGTGGTATTTCTAAATTTATCTGGGAGAAGACTGAGCAGTGAAATATGTTATATTGACATATAAACACGAACAAAGTGTCATACAACACTTTCAAACAAATTTTTTGCCGCGCGCGATTAACCGAGCGGTCTAAAGGCGCTGCCGTCATGGACTTGCGGCTGATCCCGGCGGAGGTTCGAGTCCTCCCTCGGGCATGGGGGTGTATGTTAGTCCTTAGGATAATTTAGGTTAAGTAGTGTGTAAGCTTAGGGACTGATGACCTTAGCAGTTAAGTCACAAAAGATTGCACAGACATTTGAACATTTGAACACATTTTTATATGTAATTCCTATCATACAGAGTTTCCAATGAAACCCACATCCGCCTCCTTTACGTAGTGTATATGATGTTCTTAATATATTGTCGTCTCCTTCCCTTCTGGTGTCAAAGGATGAATGAGTGTCAGTATTTGTAGTTGCATGCTCGGTGCCAGCAGAGAAGCTCTGCCTGCTACGAACAGTTGTACCTACGTCTGAGTAGGTAGATTTGATTCCTAGGTTAAGAAGTTTGTTTCTTCGGTGTGGTTCTGTCCGTCCCTTGTCAAATTGGAAAAGGAAGCTACGTCTCTGGTCACTTCCTATTGTTTCAGTGGGATGCCCCAGACTTGCCCCATGCTAATCAGTCTGCGGGCAGTTTCTCACGTGAGAATACCGTCGGGTAAGCGCGTGTTTGTTGAGTCCGAAGCACAGTGAAATTCACAAATTTTCAACCTAACTTAAATACTAATTACTTTTCTTACAAATGCATAGCGAAAATGTTTTTATATTAATTTAAATCGCGATGCAGTGCGATTTCAGTGTTCGTTTCGGAGTTTATTATGGTAGTTGCTTTGTTTCCACTCCAATAAAGGAAAGTGGAAGCACATTAAGTCATGAGGCGTAATTCTAATTAAAATCATCGGCCTTTAGTGTGAATGTGCGTATAAGCGTGTCTTCATACGATTGTAAGGTTTTCTCTCGTTGAAACTCTTCAAATTAATAATTTCTCATTGTGTTCAACCGAACTGGCGTGTGCTTTGTAGTAACAGTATCACGTGCTCGTAAAATTCTTTAACGAGCCTTCAGGTCAATACTATGGCGTTATTAACGCAGTTCGGAAGTTTTCTGTAAGTAATGTGTTTAATTTTTATTCATTCATTAAAATCGTTGTGGAATTCCATATTTTCTGAAAATGTGCTTGTGTACGTAGAACATGCGTTGTAGTAACAAAACTAGCCTTCAGCTTCTCTTATGCTTAATATTTCACTTATTCAAATATAATTAATCGCTATCGCGAGCAGTTTTCCTACTTCACAGTTGTAGAAAGATTTTTATAAAGCATTTTGGTAAGATCATGGTTACATCGAACCACGTGATCTTTGTCTTAACTTCCAACACCAGTCTGTGACTATCCACTGGAAACACGACTACGCTACCAACGCAATTTGTTTGCCTTAAATAGAGCGGATTGGTTATGGTACAGTTCCTTTTTTGTGTACCCTTGAACTACCTTAGTGTACATGTTTGAATGCGGTATCCCATTCTGTTTCGTATTCTTTGTTTCCTGTTCTTTGAAAATCACGTTTTATGTTAATTGAACCCCTCTGAGTAACACTCTTTTCGTAAGTAATTTACGACAGTAATTAAGGCACCAGCTTTGAGACAGACTTAGCGTGTGTTATCCGCTTTATTGAACATTGATGGATTTTAAAATAAATATAAAAGTTGAAACTCAATTTACTTTTCTTTAATCTAATTTTGCCCATCGTCTGTTTGCTTAGAATAATAATAAAGTGGTGAAAAAAGACGTGATAGTGTTGGTGACTATTGGATAGACTAAAAAATTTATAACAGTAATAAATATGTGTATATAAGTCACCCATGCATGCCTTCCACACTAGGTTCGGAAGGTGTTTAAAAAAAACTAAGCTCATTATACCGTCTGACTTAAGACATCTTTTCCTCACACACGGATTGAGGTAAAAGGTTGAAATTTATGTCAGGTATTAAGCACTACGGCCCATTGGCTATGTTTCTAATTTAAGCTTGCATGTGAACGCGACCAAAAAATACGGCCATATTTCGATAGTCGATGGCTCACTCTTCTAAACCTCTAGTTGAGCTATCTAGTCGTATATGAATGTTGTGTGTGGTGGACTAGCAGTATTGCGTGTGCACGAAAATCGAGAAGCTACTGGATCAAATCTCGGTCGGACCACGGATTATTTAATCTTCGTTCTCACATAGTATTCTCCTGTCAACGGTGAGGGAGTCGCGAGGTAGCACGTGGCTCTGATTCCACTTTAAACTGTAGGCCCCCTTTCCCCTGTTGGACAAATGGGAGACTGGTGCCCAGGCCATTGAGCAACAGGATAATATTGTTATTATTATTATCATCCATAATTAACTTTCCACTGAACCCTCACTGTGCGAGTCGTTCGCGCACATCCCCTGTATTTATAACACTACTGATCATTAAAATTGCTACACCACCAAGATGACGTGCTACAGACGCGAAATTTAACCGACAGGAAGAAGATGCTGTGATATGCAAATGATTAGCTTTCGAGAGCATTCACATAAGGTTTGCGCAGGTGGCGACACCTAGAACGTGCTGACATGAGAAACGTTTCCAACCGATTTCTCATACACAAACAGCAGTTGACCGGCGTTCTCTGGTGAAACGTTGTTGTGATGCCTCGTGTAAGGAGGAGAAATGCGTACGATCACTTTTCCGACTTTGATAAAGGTCGGACTGTAGCCTATCGTGATTGCGGTTTATCGTATCGCGACATTGCTGTTCGCGTTGGTCGAGATCCAATGACTGTTAGCAGAATATGGAATCGGTTGGTTCACGAGCGTAATACGAAACGCCGTGCTGGATCCCAACGGCCTCTTATCACTAGCAGTCGATGGTGTACTCAACGACGAACCTGGGTGTACGAATGGCAAAACGTCATTTTTTCGTATGAATCCAGGTTCTTTTTACAGCATCATGATGGTCGCCTCCGTGCTTGGCGACATCGCGGTGAACGGACATTGGAAGTGTGTATTCGTCATCGCCATACTGGCGCATCACCCGGCGTGATGGTATGGGGTGCCATTGGTTCACGTCTCGGTCACCTCTTGTTCGCATTGACGGCACTTTGAAAAGTGGATGTTGCATTTCAGTCCCGTGGCTCTACCCTTCATTCGAACCCTGCTAAACCCTACATTTCAGCAGGATAATTCACGAACGTTTGTTACAGGTCCTGTACGGGCCTTTCTGAATACAGAAAATGTTCGACTGCTGCCCTGGCCCGCATGTTTTCCAGATCTCTCACCAATTGAAAACGTCTGGTCAATGAAGGCAGAGCAACTGGCTCGTCACAATACGCCAGTCACTATTCTTGATGAACAGTGGTATTGTGTTGAAGCTGCATGGGCAACTGTACCTGTACACGCGATCCAAGGTCTGTTTGACTCAATGCCCAGGCGTGTCAATCCGTTTCTACGGCCAGAGGTGGTCGTTCTGGGTACTGATTTCTCTGGATCTATGCATCCAAATTGTGTGAAAATGTCATCACATGTCAGTTCTAGTATAATATATTTGTCCAATGAATACCCGTTTATCACCTGCATTTCTTCTTGGTGTAGCAATTTTAAGGGCCAGTAGTGTATTATTGTTATGTCGTATTACTTTAGGACACTGATGTCCCGGCGCTGACCTTCAGATCCTGTAAGTACGGAAAAAACAGAAGTGGTTCAAATGATTCAAATGGCTCTGAGCACTATGGGACTTAACAGCTGTGGTCATCAGTCCCCTAGAACTTAGAACTACTTAAACCTAACTAACCTACGGACATCACACACATCCATGCCCGGGGCAGGATTCGAACCTGCGACCGTAGCAGTCACACGGTTCCGGACTGCGCGCCTAGAACCGCGAGACCACCGCGGCCGGCAACAGAAGTGGGGGAGGGGCAGGAGAAAGTCGCTTTGTAACACTGGATTTGGTGTGCCAGCACATAAGGAGGCAGATAGGAACGGCGCAACCCCTCTGCGGTCTCGGCTAAAATCCAGTACGGTGAGAAGGGCGGCCTACAGCACGCTTGGTAGGCGAGCCGCTTTAGGGGTGGTTGTGACGGCACGTACGGTCCCCCGAGAAGCGCCATGCATTTCAAATTAAGGCGGGCGGCGTGCGCAGGTGGCAGCCTGCAGGTGGGGAAGAAGCGGCGCAGGCGGCTTCCCGGGGGAACGGCAATCGGTGTCCCTGACCGGGCGGCTTCTGGTGGCTAGAGGCCTCACGTCCGCCGCCCCCGCTGGGAAATCGTGCCGAGCATCCGGGGCCCCGCGTTAACGCCGCTGTGGTGCCGGCGCCAGGGCCGACTGCCCGCTCATTTCCCAACACCAGGTAATCATCTCTCTCTCCTCTGCTACGTCGTGAAATCAACGACCTACAGAGGGTGTCTTTATAACTTTACACTGTAATCACTGAAAAACTGCCGGGTGCCCATAAAGTCTTGTTACTGCATCTACGTCTATAGGTGCACGATTTCTCTGAAATTCACACTCAAGTGCCGGGCAGAGGGTTCATCGATCCACCTTCAAGCTATTTCTCTGATGTTTCTCTAACAGCTCGCTCTCATTTCTTTTGTTTTATAATGGTGATCACTCCTCTCTACGTATTTGAACTCCAAAAAAAATTTTTCCCATTCGGAGTAAAACGTGGCACACTCTTCTCTACTTCGTGACGATGCAAAACGAACTTCCCTTCTTCGTAAGGTTTCGATCTCCTCCTTTCATCCTATCTGATGAAGGTATCGCAACGCAGAGCAGTACTCTAACACAGGGAGGACAAGTGTAGCGTACGCAGTCTCAGTAGCAGACGCATTGCATTTTCTACGTGTTCTGCCAGTTAATCGCACTCTTTTGTTTTCTTCCCCACAACAATGTCTATGTGAACATTCCAATTTGAGTTATTCGTAAATGTAATATCTAAGTACGTAGCTGAACTCACGGCCTTTAGATATGTGTAATTTAACGTGTAACCGAGATTTAGAGGATTCCTTTTAGTACTCACTTAGATGATCTCACACTTTTCAATATTTATCGTCAATTTCTAGTTTTCGCACAATACAAATATATTATCTACATGATTTCGGAAATGGTTTTCATCATATGACGACATTTGAAGACGCTAAATGGCAGAATTAACTGCAAACATTCTAAGAGGGCTGCTCAGGTTGCCTCCTAAACCATGTATGTAGATCAGGAACAGCAGAGAGTCTCCAACACTTCCTTTGCGAACTCCAGATATTGTATTGTATTGTATGTTAACTGGGGACCTAGAAACGACTGAGAAGCTCTGTCCCTGTCGCAGCCGTAGTGGTCCACATCCCCTGTCCACTTCACCCTTCCACCGCCCCAAATCGAACCAAAGGTTATTGAACAGATCGGCCCCCGGTGGACCCCCTCAGAGAAAGTCTCACACCAGACGAGTGTATCCCCTATGTTTGCGTCAAAAAGTAATGGTGGTGTACGTGTACGTGGAGAACTTGTCTGCGCAACAACGTCAACATAGTGTAGCTGAGGCGGAATAAGGGGATCCAGCCCGCATTTGCCGAGGCAGATGGAAAACCGCCTAAAACCATCCACAGACTGGCCGGCTCAACGGACCTCGACACAAGTCCGTCGGGCGGATTGGTGCCGTGGACCAGGCGCTTCTTCCCACTCCGAAAGTCATGCGTTAGACCGATCGGCTAACCGGGCGGACCACTCCAGATATTATTTCTTTTTTCTCGATGATTTTCTGTCAGTTACTACGAAATGTTACGTTTCTGACAGATCAAGAACCCAGTCTCACAACTGAGACGCTATTTCGTAGGAACGCAATCAAATTAACAGTCGCTTGTAAGGAACGGGGTCAAAAAGCTTCAAAAATGTAGAAACATGGAATCAATCTGATATCCCCTGTCGATAGCATTCATTACGTCGTAAGAACATAGTGGAGGTCCGTAGTAGTTACATCTTTGCAAAGTTAAATACACCAATTGACTCATTCATACTCCCTCAACTATTCACCGTTTTTATTTTTTGTAGTAATACGTGAGTACAGCAGCAGTTCAAGGTTGTCTTATTAAATTAGTTAATTTGAGTTGTGAAAGTGGCCCCACACATAGTCAACAAAAGTGCTATGAGTAAATTCACTATTTTCATAAATAAAAAATTAAGGATGACGCTCACGATCTGAAGGTTATTGAGAAGATAATGCTTTTCTTTATGAAAAGACAGCAACATTTATTTGATGATTAGAGCAAGCGACGGCTTCCAACCTCTGCTGCATACTGCAACTCAAACAATAACTTTGGGTGAAGTCAATGTTTTTACTTTACGCAATAGATCACTTCTGGAACCTCGTAATTGCCCACTTTGTGTATTCGCGAATCCATTCAGGTGGAAGACTGCAGTCAACATGAAATCTTTATCTTAGCCATTTATGAATACCTGTAACATCTGACTTTCAGTTCTACATGACAATCGCAGTTCCTGTGGGGCAGTTCAAATAGGTATATGGGAAGACACATATGTCGAAAGTTCCCCCAATACTTGCAAGCTAGCCTGTGAGAAACTAGATGATTACAATACTTTTATTTAAAAAAGAATTACGCCTGTTATTTGCGATTGCCGAAACACATGTTGATGACTGTCGTTTTCTGTAGTTTCTTTGTAACGACGTACACAATCTCGTTTCTGTACAACGCTTCCTACACTACTTTTTTCCTTGTGATGGGGTTATTGTACATAAATCCATTAGGTAGCCACATAGAGGAAATTTTTGTGATTGTACGTCTGCACTTATTACAGAATTATGTTAATGTTAACATATTCATTTATGAACTAAGTATATTGGACAAAAAGGGAATTAAGGCGACCGAGAAAAGGAAGAGACGTCATATCAGCAAGTCTGAAGAGACAATGTTACCTAGTACATAGAATAGCTCAGTATGGTGAAAGCCCTAGAAATTGAGATGCCACGAGAAAAAAAGAAGACAGAGGTGTCATCACCAGCATACTCATCGCCGATCACCTGCTCACCACTTATTATTAAAAACATGTCGTCATCTTTCTTGGAAACCAGAAAGAAGCTAAATAAAATTACTCGGAAACGCAAAGGGGAATAAAATCACTGAAGATTAGGAGGGTACTGCGTAAAATAACCACGAAACATGGACAAATTTTCTTTCTGTGAGAATTAAAGAAAGAATCAGTTCCGAAAGAAAGTTTAGTATGATCTGTTTTATTTCTGTTAGTGTGGGAGACCAGTTCTAAAAACCTGACGATGTGTGTTTCTTATTTACTTCCTGTAAATTAAATGCTGTGCATCCTGTCTTGATGTAGAGTCGTTCCCGTAAGATGCAGTACGGTGCCTTCTCATCTTTCGCTCCTTCTGCACGCCTACTCAAATTGTTCTCACTTTTAAAAAATCTTATTTCTTGTCGTTGTTCATTCTGACAGTGATCGACTGTAACATTAAAAAAGAAGGCACAGAGTGATGGACTCCGCCTTTTCAGAGAATTCATAAAGAAAAACTGTGAGTGATACTTTACGGCCGAGATTATGGGCGTGAAGAGCCTTTAAAGGGGGGAAGTGTAAAAAGTATTACTTGATAAAGTCTTTGGTAACAGAAAGAAAACATTATCGGAAGTTTTCTTAAAAAGACCCCATTCAGTATCTAGAATATCGAATATCAATAATTACGCGTATGATGTTACAACATTTTCTCCTGAGTGCGTGTATCTGAATTTCTGTTCGGCATCATTTCCAGCAGACCACGATTAACAACAATCCACAGCCCTAGATGATCTCTCACTGCATGTAGAGGAACAGAAGGCAGCTACCGATACATACCATTTTTGAGGTAATCCGTCGTAAATTGATAATTTCCAACACGGATCATTCAGAGACAAAATTTGTCAACTTTGACACAATTTTACACCTTATTTACCTATACATACATCGTGTTCGTCTCATTGTTTCTTCCTATGATATACATTAGTCCACTTCATCTTCTGCATACGGGTTAGTTTCACAAGGGTGTCAAAATAATTTTAATCTTCATAGCATAATAACGTCTTGGTTCAAATGGCTCTGAGCACTATGGGACTTAACATCTATGGTCATCAGTCACATAGAACTTAGAACCACTTAAACCTAACAAACCTAAGGACATCACACAACACCCAGTCATGAGGCAGAGAAAATCCCTGACCCGCCGGGAATCCAACCCGGGAACCCGGGCGTAATAACGTCTTGTTTCGATTATTTATATCATTAGTATGCCATACACAGGAATTTTCTCACTAATTGATTATATTTCTTCTGAAGGATTCTGTTGTATGTTTATACCCTTAATTTTTAAATCCTCTCACTGAACTCCACTACGCAACGACGAACGTTCGAGTAAGAACTACAAGCAGCTCTGTTGAGAAGGTCTTCCTTACCTGTGTGCTGCAGTAATCTACCTTTCTCATCTAGTTATAACCATCTTTCGGCGAGTCGAGAATGGGTGGAAAGTAATGAGAGGTTCTACCGGAGTGAAGTTGCATGTGGACGTGGACAGAACTGTGAGTTCGAGAATTGCCGCGAAAGGTGAAGTTCTAGATTCGCATAACCGTCCTGCACACAGATTCAGTCTGCCAAGAAGATTACAAAATATCAGTAGATCATCAGACGATCACTACAACAGTTCGAGTATTGTCCTTTTTAGATTTAGTTAGTTCAGATCGTCACTGCTCATTAATGGGAAACATAGCGTCCACATTCTCTTAAAACAGTATAGAGGAAATTATATATTTCTTCCAATAAAATACGAACAGAAGAATTATAGTACATAAAAAGTTAATGAACAAATTACCTGTAACAAGCAGACATTTTCTTGATTTGCTTCCTGCTGTTACTGCTTATTATTTTAAAAAAATAAAATTGCTTCCCATTTGTTCTCAGAAGACTGATACGATTCCGGTGCTATATATCATAATGCTATAAAACAAACATTTAGTCTCCGAAAATCCATTACAGCATCAGCAGATAGCGACACTAATATTATTTAATTTCTTGTCGTGCTTACTGAGCACCTCGATCGAGAATTCTTAGTGGTTTGGAATGAAATGTCAGCACCACTTGAAATTTCCATTTAATTTTAAAAACTACGACCGATTTCAGCCCCGAAGGCGCCACTATCCAGTGGTTAATGTCATGTGTTCTGAGTGAACACAGTATGATTTGAAACATTGCAAGTGACTGTCCGCCAGTGTGAAACCCTGCGTGTGATATTGTTAAGAAATACGAGAGCTGTTTGAAAAGTCCGAGAGATGGTACCACCGGCACGTATCGAGGTCATGTTTAGTTAGTAGCATCTTTGGAAAGAAAGCACACCAAAGTTCTGCCATATTGGTCATTTCTTTGTGTTTGGCATTCATGTGAATCAATGCAGTCGGTGGTTGTCAAAAAATGGACGAAGAAGAATTTCGTGTGGTGATTAAACATTACATTATGAAAGGCAAAACGCCTCAGGAGACTAAAGAGAAACTTGATAAACATTACGGTGAATCTGCACCTTCGATTAGAACAGTTTATAAGTGGTTTCAAAATATTCGCAGTGGTCATATGGGCACAAGTGATGCTGAACGTTCTGGACGCCCTGTGGAGGTTACGACTCCAGAAATCATTGATAAAATCCATGATGGAATCCAGATGAGTTAAGGCGCGTGAGATTGCTAGTGCTGTGGGCATATCGAATGAACAGGTACATAATATTTTGCATAAACATTTTGACATGAGAAGGCTATCCGCATGATGGGTTTAGCGATTGCTAACGCTTATCCAAAACCTAAATCGTGTGAAATGTTGCAAGGATGGTTTGCAGCTGTTCATGAAGAATCCGCAGGAATTTAAGCGTCGTTTTATCACTGTAGATGAAACATGGGTATATTACTATACTCCTGAGACCAAACAACAATCTAAACAATGGGTTACCAAGGGAGAATCTGGATCAAAAAGGGAAAGACCAGTTCTTCAGCCGGAAAGGTTATGGTGACTGTCTTTTGGGATTCGCAATGGATAATCCTCATCGACTATCTGGAAAAGGATAAAACTATATAGGTGCATATTATTCATAGTTATTGGACCGTCTGAAAACCGAGCTGTAAGAAAAACGCCGGCGACTGGACCGCAAAAATGTCCTTTTTCATCACGACAATGCACCAGCACACACATCAGTAGCTGTGGTCGCAAAATTAATGGATATAGGATTCCAGCTCGTTTCACATCCCCCATATTCTCCAGACTTGGCTGCGTCGGACGACTATTTGTTCCCCAATTGGAAGAAATGGCTGGCGAAACAAAGATTTTATTCAATCGAGGAGGTGATTGCAGCAAGTAATAGCTATTTTGCATACTTGGACAATTCCTATTATTCGGAAGGGCTCAACAAATTAGAGCAGCGTTGGACGAAGTGTATAAATCGAAAAGGAGACTATATCAAAAAATAAAAAAGGTTTACCCCAAACACATAAGTAGTTTTTAGTTTTGCACGGACTTTCAAACTCCCCTCGTAATTTTTTTTTATGTTTTTCCAGTCGATGAATTTAGAAAGTGCTTTTGGCTTCGAGAGTTTTCAGCTCTTAAGCAAGTTATTAGTGGTATTGGTGCTATAACAGTGAGAGAAAGAGTTGCTCTGTCAGCGCGACATGAACTGTCAGAAATGATTATTTTCAGGAACTTTTTGTTACTAGTGCTATCTGTCGTGTGAATTTGTTTTTGCGTAAAGTGAACAATAAGACCCGTCGTTGAAGCTTAAGTTAGTACTCGTTTATTTCATGTCAGTTCACGTGCAGATTTGAGAGCTAGGTTAATATTACGAATGGGACTAAATTAGCTTCATCATTAACCTGATAGTTTACGCTCTGGCACCCGGAATAGTATGGAATTTTGGTTTAATAAACTATTTAAATGCGAGAAAAGCGGCCCTGTTACGCGACAGTGACTTGTGAACGGTGTTGCAATTGTGTGACGTCACGAATGTGGCCGGCACATCGAATTTTTTCCAGCATTCCGAGCGAGCCTAGCGAGAATGCACGGGGACGCATTGTTGTGACTTCGGCTGTAGCAGTCTAGGCATCTCGCCATTCATACCGGCGTCCACTTTGGCAGAATGGCACCCGGACTGACAGCATTTTTCTTTCGTCTCCTCCTCCTCCTCCTCCTCCTCCTCCTCCTCCTATCCCGGGAAAAACCGTTACGATGCAGGGGTTGGCATATCGGCGGTAAATAAACATGCGAGGTGCAGCGGTGTGTAGCTAGACTTAGCACGACACTTCGGTCAATATGAATATGAAAGGTGGAAATGTTTGTGTGGATAAAATAGACTGAGGATAGTGGGTTATTAAACAAGGTTTAGAAGTAGAAGGTAACTGCAACGATGTTTTTGTGTGGCACGAAAGTGACAGTGGTGAATGGTATCTCTATCTAATGCCGGGCAGCTGGGTCTAATGTGGCAAAATTACGGTCGTAAAGTTTGGGAAGTAACATTGGTTACAAAATGAGATAAGCTTGTACAGATGCTTGATAATACTGGCAAGCAGATAGGCTCAGTCAACTCTGATTTAAATTCAGGTAAATCTGATGTCAGTTCGGTTAAATCTGAGGTTATTTCAGTTGATATGAAAACGTATGGATTCACTTACGTATAAGATCAAATGTGTTATGTTGGAGCCGAATTCCGTTAGCGTATAACTCAAGAAGAATACTGAGACTCTCAGAGAAATTATCGAGAACCGGATGGGGAACAGACGCTGGGGCACAGGCAACCGGGAAACCGTCATTTCTGGTGATAAGATAGACTGTAATTGATAAGCAGTATGTTATCAATATCGTATCTACCCGTGATCTGGTTATAGCTATTTTATCTCAGGATCAATGATAAGTACTTCCTGTGTCAGCTTATACACTTGTAATAATTACACTGACGGTAAAAAAAAAAAAAGAAATTGCAACGCCAATAAGGATTTTCTCGACATAAACAGAAGTTGGTAGGCGTGTTTCTACTTCTGACATACGACTTTGGAAATTTGTCGTAAGCACCATGGGACTTAACTGCTGAGGTCATCGGTCCCTAGGCTTACGCATTACTTAATATAACTTAAACTAACTTCTACTAAGAACATCAAAACACAAACACACGCCCGAGGCTCCCTCGAACCTACGACGGGGAGAACTGCGCCTACCGTTACAAGACTCCTGATTCCGCACGGCTTCTGAAAGCAGACTTCTCTTAAGTTTTGAATCCCTAGTAGCGCCAGTATGCGGATGCAAATGAGGTATACTTTAAAACACACTGTAACGGTCGTCGTTTTATTTACATTTGAGATTGGACGTAATGAGGTGATGCTAGTCAAGAATGCCTTTAAGTCGACTAAGACGCCATTATCGGCATCAAATTGAGTTCAAACGTGCTCATGAGTTAGGGCTACGAGAAGCTGCATGTTTATTCTGCGATACTGCAGGAAGGTTTGGCCGTAATGTATCCACTGTATATGATTGCTGGTTTCGGTGGTTACGACAATTTAAGGTCACAAGGAGATTGGTGTCCGGACAGCCACGTGGCACTACAGAGAGGGAAGACCGTCGTGTTTGGTGTATGGCTCCGGCGCATCTTACTGCATCTGCAGCAGCAATTTCAGCAGCAGGTGGCACCACAGTGACATAAACAACATTTACAAATCGATTAATGAAGAACAGCTCCGAGCCAGACGCCCGGTAGCATGCATTTCACTGACCCCAAAACACCGTCATTTCCTACTTCACTGGTGTCACGCGAGGGCTCATTGGAGAGCGGGTTGGAGCTGTGTTTGTTTTATGATGAACGCTGGTTCTGCTTCGGTGACAGTGATGGCCTTGTGTTGCTTAGAAAGAGGGGAGTTGAGGATCTGCAACCGATCTGTCTGTGTGCTGGTGATATTGGACCTACACTTGGAGTTATGGTCTGCGGCGCGGGTTTGTGTGACAGCAGGAGGATACAACGCCTACATATGGACTTGCAAAGTCATGGTCTATAAAAACTGCACTGGACAGCGATAATTACTAGTTTCATCGTTTTTCCTAAACATGAATTGCAGTTCTACGAAAGTCGGAGGAAGGATGTGACTGATGTAGTATCAGTGAACTCTATAACATCTTTGACGGACAATAAAAAGCGACTACTGACTATTGTTCTATTCCTTTCGGTATCCTGAGCCAAGGAAGTAGGCGTCTGCTGTAATTCACGAGTGTAGTTCATTAGTTGAATAATAATTGATTCAGAAGACAACTTGTTTTATTAGGAGGAGGATGACACTGTATTTTATCGATAAATATAAAGAATAATCTCTTGGTGACTCATCAGTACTTGGAAGCATTACGTTGACTACAACATTCGATCAGACGCCAACAGCCTCAGATAGAACTTTTTGAAGTATAAATCTTGTCCTAAAAGTAAATTTAGTTTTCATGCAGCAGATAATAATCAGATATTTGTTAAGTCAATGTGCATACAGCGTGGCAGTTTACATTTCCTGCGCGTGATCAGTTGTTGATATACTATAGACGATGTGTGCTATGCCCGGACAGGCTTAAATGAATAAAAATTATACATAGTTTTCATTCTAAATTTCAATGAAAATAATCAGTTGAGGAATCATTTTACATTTTAGCAGTGTGTAACTGAAGCCAAATCAAGTACTTTGAACTTACGTGACGAGACTGCTAATTGTAACCTTTCCGCCCTTCCCATAACTTAAATACAAATTCAAACATCACTTAAAGAAAAGTTTGCTTCCCCATTCTTCCGTTCACGAAAACGTTATAAGCACTCTCGCGGTTATCCCACGAAGCCTGACTGTAAATTTGAAGCTCTTGCTGGTGATTAGATCTGTTGTGCTGCCATTCATGAACAGCATTCTAGATCGTGTTTTCCAACAGCGTAACGCTCGCCCACACACCGCTGTTGTAACCCAACATCCTCTATAGAGTGTCTATATTAGATCTGTCTCCAATGGTGCACATATGAGACTTCATCGGACGACAGCTCCAATGTCATTTACCACCAACATTCACTGGCCCTGTTTGACTGAAACCGTGCAAAATGTATGGAACTTCGTCCAACAAACTGACATTCGGCACCTGTACAACAGAATGCATGAGCTGTAACGTGCTATTATTCAACAATCTGGGAGTCACACCGTTTATTAATGAAACAGTATATCAGATTTGCCGTCACTTACCTCACTCTTTAATTAGTGTATGATTGCATTGTTGATCACTTGCGTATGTGAGCGAGACATATGTATTCTTGAAACATCGTTATTCTGCGTTATTTATTTCTTTGCTTTTGCGACTTTTCTCCTGTCGTGTATGTTCAAAGTCACCCGCCCTCCCGCCCCCCATTCACACCCCACCCCTCCTCGAGGAAGTCACATTCAAGTCGCCCCAGAACCTTTCCTCACCATCTCACCCTCACCCTCTGCGCGCCACATCACCAATAAGATTTGAGCTCCCCCTTCCACTCTTCATTCATTGTAACTAGTTCAAGTGCATGGATGGCCTCAGTCTTGTGTTGAGCACCACAGGGAGAGATTCAAGATCGTTATAAAGAAATCATTATTAACAATAATTCTATGAGGTAGTCTGAAAGTAATAAAAATGCTATAGCGAATTAGCCAATGGTTTAATACTAACAAAACTTTTGGTAATACAATTAGTAAACAGTATTTTTTGATGTTTTTATAGAAATTTTTCCTTTGTTTATTTTACGAATTGCGGATCACATACATAACTTTTTTTTTAGGTTTCTGTTTGTGGTTTATTTACAAAGCTATTAGTTTCATACATGTAATAAATTGCAAGGATCCTTTTTATGACGTGTTTACGTTGGCTTACTTGCAAAGGTACTATTTTTTTCTGAAAACTGATATACTTTAATTACAGATTCAGGTACGCTACAACTTAAATACTTCATTCCCTGTGGATATTATTGTTTTTTGTTCTGTATACAATACTCTTGTTTCCAATCATTTCCTTTCTGATGTTTATATATAAAGTATTTATATTTTAATTGTGATCATTCTGTAGGGAATATAATGTTTTAATGAATGATCACTCTTATATATATATATATATATATATATATATATATATATATATATATTTTGTGTGTGTAACTACATGAAAATTGAGGACTGGGAGCAGCAGGTAAAGATAAGGCACAAATGTAGGAATATATATAATATTTATAAACAAACATAGTGTACACATAATTAAACACATACATTTTGTTCAGTCATTCATACATTCTCATAGACAAAACTATGGCAGGGGGCTCATCCAGTAATTCCACATACAAACCCACAATTCACGACTAAAAAATACATAGCAACACACTGAATCACTCAAAGAATATTATGAGTACTGTAGGGTCCCAATCCCACCCCCACATATGAAACATTTTGTATCATGATGGGACAGCCCTACATTCAGCTGCAGTAAACGGTGTACTTTGCGGCTTCCTGATGGTACGCCTACCTAGCACAATGTATGTGGTGGAGCACCAACCGTCACGAGGTGGCACCTCATGGAATCCTCGATTGTGAGAGTCTTGAAGTCGCTCAAGGCACACTTTAGGCCACCTCTGTGTGGGATCAGCGTCTATGTTGTATGGATACCAAAAAAATGGTTGAAATGGCTCTGAACACTATGGAACTTAACTTCGGAGGTCATCTGTCCTCTAGAATGTAGAACTACTTAAACGTAACTAAACTAAGGACATCACACACATCCATGCCCCAGGCAAGATTCGATCCTGCGATGCTTGCATTAAACGTAGTTAATTCAGAAGGTAGACCAATATCTTAGGCATGAGTGTCTAAGAAAAGGAATGTAGATTTCAACAGTATCACGAATGACACTAGCCTTATCATCTGTGAAACAGAAATCATCGAGTTGCTCAACGAGCAATTGAGCATCATACCCGCTCAAATTGAGAAAGAATTTGAGTGTCACGCCAATTGATGCTTTAACTTGTGAACTGAGTTCTGAGGTGAATTGTGAGCTTCACAGATGAACTTCTCCGTTAGATGACACTGGTTTCTGCTTTTATATAAAATGCAGCCAACAAATACGACATTTAACTGCCAGCTCAGATATGGCTCCTTCTCCTGCGAGTCGGTCATGGGATGTTGTTGCAATAAATTCCATCAACTTTCCCCAGACGTTTTTCGAGTTCCGCGAACAATCACCTTATAAGATTAAACCGCAGTGAATGAATCGAAGGTGATGTGAAAGGCATTGCTATCACATTCATAACGCGCCACAAGAGCCAGGAGGCATCTGAAGTCAGCCTATGCCACGAAGTGTTATCACTCTTGGTGATGGCCGCTCTTAAACATCAAGAACTTTTTGTCCTTGATAGGAATTTGCACACGTACCAGTTTCTGTTTTGAGGAGTCAATGGCGTCCTCCTCTAGAACCTCACTATTGCTAAAATAATACCTTTCATCAGTAGAGAAGAAAGTAGGTAGGGTATGCTTTTCATTCACAAGTGTTGTTGCTTGTCATCCTCAGAGAATGGTAGCTTTTAAATTTAGAGGGATCCATCTACGTCATGCTTCACATATTTGTTCTCTATTGGATGTTCATTATCACCTTCTTGTTCAGACTTTCTGTCATCAGTATCCAGGGTGTATACCTGAACTGAACGGTCTAGATACTGCCTCTTGACTTTTTGTAGGTCCTAGAGGTTTCTGAAGAGTGAGATGCCTTTAAAATTACACTGCTTGTGGACGTCAAGTGTGTTCCATGTACTCAAATACTATAGATAAGTTAATTTCTGTCAAAAGCCAGAAGCCACCAAATGAAGGAATATTCATCCTTTTCATCTAGGTTCTGGATATTAATGCGTCCCTGTTTTGCAGTAGTATCTTCCCGACGAGAGATGAAACTGAAACCCCGTTACATGGATCGTAGACATGCAAGTGTACATCGAAGTGAAATGCACTGCTGAGCTTATTACCTGACCGTCTTTCATGCATTTTGGAAAAATGGCTGAGTATGACACTTTTGACAAAATTTACCACACCACTCTGTGACTGAAACTCCCTGTAATATCTCACCAGTCCTCCCTCAAATTTAGACAACGCTCTTTACCTCGCCAGCATCACTGCCCTATTTTGGGGATGCATGATCTCACAGAAGCTGTGTTTCGCTTAATGGCTGGATACATAGGTCACTGAGGATTTCAGCCCATATTCATGTTGGCAGTACAGGCTCGTGAAATCCTGTGCCCAAGAGCATCATCCACCATACAATAGCCCAATGAGGCAGCAGGTCTTACTTGATCAGTAACAAAGTGTATAGAGTACTGGTGCTGCTAGTCCTAGAGTCATATCAAAGCATTATCTGAAGCCATGAAGTTCCACGATGATTCGAGATAGTTAATGATGTGGCTGCATTCGCTAATGTGCTGGTGTCATCAGCCCATACCACACTGACGATAATGGTTTTAGGCCCAAGGTTGTGAACACATCATAGCTGTGTCAGGTGGTGGAGTGTAGTTGTATGTGCTAGCCCATGTCCGTATATTGCCTCGACCTCATCTGCAACGAATGGTAAACAATGATAAGTATCATGCATAAAAAGATGTATGCAGTCGTATGTATTACTTACATTCAAAAATAATGGCGTCCAAATACGTCCATGAGCACTTGTCACATTGTTTGCTGCAATCTCTAGTCATATCATAGTAGGCTCATCCACCTTAATATTATCATCAAGTGCATCTAAAAAAGTGTATTATGATTGCAAGATGGTCGGAGGGCTGCTGCAGTGTGAAATGAGCTGATTTCAGTAACCCATACCATAGTGATGATGATGGACCTGCAGTAGCGGTGTTTCCAGCAAAGACCTTGTTGATGAACTGGGGAGGGACAATTAACACATCATCCTCATCATGTCAGATCATGGAGTAGCTGTTGCAAGTGAAATCCCAAGTTTATCGACGTTCATCACACCCGCAACAGAAAAAGAAGAAAAGAAGAAATTAAACATCAGATTGCAGCCATAAATGGAACACAAAAGGAACTGAAAACAAAGTCATCTTAAATATGTGTCTGCTGGATAACTAGAGTCAAATGAGGGTCGCTTATTAACTCTTGATGAACCACGGTCTCCATAATCTGTGATGTACTGTTAATGCTGCTGATAGCAGGTCTCACCACTGTTATCTTACTCTGCTTCAAGCACTGTTCCTAAATATAAGCTGGTATTTTAGTGCAGATGTGCAACGTGGTCCATTACGTCGATGGAGCATCTGCTGTTGAAAGAGAATTATAGCGTTTTGATACTTCAAAACTTGCCATTAACTGCCAGTTGTACCTGTGGAGTGCAATACATACATACGACGCCGCTGCGGTGTCTGTTCAAAGAATAAGATACATATTTTAGTGGTGCACATTTTGCACCTGTTCACTATTGCATAAACCTTCGATGTACAACATGCTCTTATGAACGATGAATGATAAACAATAATGTGAACCTTAATCTAACAACATTCACAGAACGTTGAAAATCAATGTGTGTTTAAAATGTACGATGCAAATTATTTATCAATAATTATTTTTCCTAAGTAATGTAATCATCAAAGAATAACAACATTTTAGTAAAAATATGTATCTTATGGTTAAATTATAATAATATCTGAGGTCATGTTAACTTTTCATTGTTAAAAGAGCGCCATTACAGATTTCACTCTCTTCTGTTTACTTTCGGTGTTAATGGTCTAACTGTGCCTATTTATGTAATCAGGTGTGTGTGTGTGTGTGTGTGTGTGTGTGTGTGTGTGTGTGTGTTTGTGTAAATCTGTTGACAATATATAGAGTATTTGTTGGAATTATTTAAGTACTTTAAATACCCTTCCATGTCAAATTCATTAAGATTTTACAACATTTAGCATTTTTAACTGTTCTAGCATCATCCCTGAGTGCTGCAGCCGCCGTCATTACGCGGAAAATATGAATCTAAACTAACGGCGCCAAAGGTGCGCGATCTTCAACGCGTTTCATTTTCAGGACAACAGATTATCTGAGCAGTACAATTTCTGAACATTTTACTACCGTATTTTAGCTTAAAGCCCACCTTCATTTGGCCTGGACCCGTAATATTTGGCATCTGTAATATTTTTGTGAGCAGTAAAAGGTTTTGTTATATAAAGTTAATGAAAGTCAGAAAATTGGAAAACAGTAAAGTATTTCTCTGGCAGTTGTTATAAATACAGATGCTAAATAAGTTCTTCACGGGCCACTGAGAATTTTTGTCTCTCTCCAACTTATGTACGAATTGTAATATGTGATAATCTAAATCCAGTATAGCTGAGCTTAGCTGGCATTTAATAATATACCTTATTAATATCACTATTGTGGTCAAACAAAATTGGACTGAAGTTATTTCATTGCGATTTCTGAACACAATATGCAAAAATTTTAACAGTTCTAAAATCTCACTTTATAGGAAAAATATTTAAATGGAGAGACGGCATAGATGTAAGCATCAGGTGTCGCTCAGTGACAGGTATCTGTCATAGTACGCAGTGTTTCAGTAGGGAGCTGTCGTACAGAATAACGTAACTGAGCTATGCGTGTGATTACAACAGAGCAATGTCAGCAGTCAACCTCAACAGGATTACATGTATGAGCGTATGTTTTAGTACTTGTTTGGGCACTTAGTGTTATGTAGGTTGATATTTACAAGAATTACAGTTTGTAGGTACCTTGCTTGGGTTGGGACTCTGTATCACTATTGGACGGTACAAATAACAACGCACGCCTTCTGATGTAAGCATTAAGAGTAGTTATTAACTTTTATATTTTCCTGTTGAACATGGAACAACACGGAAAAATCGGAATACATTGTAAAATACACGAAATGGAAAGAAATGAAGAAAATATGGAAAAATGGTGATAAATATAAAAGAATTTGGTAAAATCGAAGCATAACATCGTCATACAGAATGTCTGTGTTTATACGTAGGACGTAGTCGACATTTTGACATGAGAACCAGATCAAAGTGTCTGGAGATATACTGGATACTTTCCTAGAAAGTTACATGTTTGTACCCAGGAAGAGAATTATTAGAATCACACCATATAGCTCCAAAATGCCAGAGATTTGCACTAAAGGTTGAGAGAGCTCGAAGAACCCTTCAATAACGATTGTGGTTCGTTATTTATACAGATGGTGTCAGTCATGACGTCACACACAGTTGGAAACGAAACAGCTTTATACGTATGGTGTACTCGGAACAAGCAGTGAAAAGGGGCTGTAGGCCTTTCATATAACGGCTTGATATAAGAGAGGGATTGGCGTTGCATATTCTTTAATAGCTCACGTTTTTTATGCTGATTCTAAATGACGTGGTACTATCATCTAATACAGGAAAGTCACAAATTACTGGAATCGTTTGGCTGCGGCGTAATGTGACTTGATTCCACAAACGAAATTTGGAAATTTGTGGTAAGGTCTTATGGGACCAAACTGCTGAGGTCATCGGTCCCTAAGCTTACACACTACATAATCTAACTTAAACTAACTTACATACATCCATGCCCGGACTCGAACCTCCACAAACGAAAAGCGATACATGTCGATCAGTACTGATGCTTCTAATACAGTTCCTCTGTGAGTGTACAATGTTTTAAACAGCTTATGTTATTCTTAACGATTTTTTATTACTCTCTGCAGCAGATTCATTTGTGGGGAAACGTACTTGTTTCGACACATACGCAGTAAAGTTTTGTAGAAGAATTGACGCACTGTGAACAGACTGGAGTCTGGAGATGGTGTCAGATTGATTGCTGTTCATATCTCTAATCACTACGCTGAGGAATGATCAGTCTGCCTCTGCTGATTCGACAGGGCCACCCGTTATCGTTATCAGCTGCGAGCTCATGTCTTTGTCCTAGGGTTTTTAATGTTTAGCATTTCACCATTGTGCATTAATTTCTTTAAAACATAAGCACCTACACTCGTGCTATAAAGTGGCCCTGGGCACGTTAAAAATTATTTTCCCTCATTAGTGCTCGTTTTAGGGCATTGAGTAACTATATGCATACGAACAGCACCATATCGACCACCAGCCCAAGAGTACCTGTGTCGTAGCACATATACGAAACTATGTAATTTCGTCACACTTAGAGGGTATAGTTAGAAGTGCTGGAATCTTGTGTCTTTACTCAGAGGGTTTTACCGCCTGTGCGAATAATCGATTAAACTCTGGTTGACAGGTGGCGGTATGAGGCAAAATATTAACTGCCTATAAATTTAATTATTTAACGTGGAAATCTGTTATGCAAACGTGTGCGGTAGGCGTACTCCTACAAAATACCACTGAAACATTTCTGAACACTCCTTGCATAGTGCTTTGGTAGAAACATTTTGGTTTTACAGCAAGTATCAAAGCATAGGAAAATTATTCTTCTCTTCAGCAGCAAATGCTCCGTCCATGTGATGCACACTGCACGCAGCTGCACTGAAATATAGTCCTGTATTTACGAACACCACCAGAAACAAGATTACGTTTTTCAGGCACAGCCATGCTGATGCTACCATGCCTAAACACTTATGTCTCGAGATAATGGCTCTGAGCACTATGGGACTTAACATCTCAGGTCATCAGTCCCCTAGAACTTAGAACTACTTAAACCTAACTAACCTAAGGACATCACACACATCCATGCCCGAGGCAGGATTCGAACCTGCGACCGCAGCGGTCGCGCGGTTCCAGACTGAAGCGCCTAGAACAACTCGGCCACCATCGGCCGGCTCTCGAGATAATGATACTCGATTTGTACTGCTTAAAATAAGCAAAGGAATGTGGTTTTCGGCTATAAATATGAGTTTTTTCCGTGTGAGAAGTCCTTCCAGTATGAGAATTTCTGGCATCAAATTCAACAGCGCAGATATAATCAGAAGAAACTATACTAATTATCCTCTTCAAAGCGATTTCAATCTTGAGTTCTGACCTGCGATCGCAGGTACGAATAACGTGTGGAAGCCATTTAACATGACACATGGAAAAATCCACTCTTTATAGTCCATTAGAACCAATAACGAAGTAACAAAACCGATTGAAACTCAGCGGGGCGTCAGGTTCATTAAGAATACAGGTTATTTTCATGGCTCAGTTGCTGTTTTTGTTGTTGTTGTGGTCTTCAGACTAGTTTGATGCAGCTCTCCATGCTACTCTATCCTGTGCAAGCTTCTTCATCTCCCAGTACCTACTGCAACCTACTTCCTTCTGAATCTGCTTAGTGATCTCTTGGTCTCCCTCTACAGTTTTTACCCTCCACGCTGCCCTCCAATACTAAATTGGTGATCCCTCGATGTTTCAGAGCATGTCCTACCAACCGATCCCTTCTTCTAGTCAAGTTGTGCCACAAGCTCCTCTTCTCCCCAATTCTATTCAATACTTCATTAGTTATGTGATCTACCCAACTATTCTGGCTCAGTATTAAGTAAAAATCAACACCTATTTCCTTCAGACACAGTTTATAATGTATATGTTTTACAGATTTTTGTTGATATCAGGTAATGCAGCCCACTTTCTAAACAAATCAGTATTTTGAATATTTTTGAACCTGCTTAGTTTTAATACAAAAAATTAAAAAGAAATTGATGAAACTTATTTTTTTTCCCAAAATGCTTCCTCAAATTGAGGCACCATTTAATCCAATGTTATACATTTGAATGTGACCACATTTTTACCAGATATTCATGGCATGATGGCTGTGGTACTAGACCTATTTAATTCCACCTACTCTGTATATTACAAGATTAAAAAAATCACATCTTACATTTTAATTTATATATTTTTTCCTAATAAAAATATAATTTTTTCTATAATTTAGTTGATCCTGCAATAAAGCTTAGGTCTGCTACATAATTAGTATGGACTACTGCAAATTACAGAAAAAGATAGAGTAATGCTATGCTTCGTAAACTTTAGGAAATGTTTGTACCTGAATTCTGAAAAATACATCTTCCGGGAAATTGCGAATAAAGATAAGACTCCTATTAAACTGTACCTCAGAATATTCCTGAAGCATAGTCTTCATCCTGCAGCACTTCATTTTCAACTTTCCTCTCCGCATTTCTTTTGGCACTTTTTGCTTCTTTGGTAACTTGAAGAGCGAATCTTTCTGCTTTATGCACCCATTTCTGTCACATGCAAGCAATCGGTCTTCCATATTAGAGTCACATTTTATACCTAAATTTCTCAGGATTTCCTATCACTCCGTCACTGAAAAATATCACTGCATATATTAGACTAACTTTTAAGGGTATTTAGTCCTACAAAAACATTTTTGGGTAATCTTTCCCATATGCAATGGATGAAACATTGTATTCTGAGTGCCCCCATGAAGACATTTACTAACCAAAACAGGTTCACTCAGTTCCGTAAAAATTGGTTTTAGTTCATTCCTAACCGGCTCAGGAAGAGAATGCTTGTGACGGTATATTTGACCACTAACTTTTGCTTTTGGGTAACGACACCAAGAATCTGCTCCTTTATGGCAACGTCCGTAAACAGGGTGGTCATCTGTGGACGACTTATGAAAGTAGGTGGCCCATACAGCTTTTCTCATTGTTGTAACATCAGTCAGAGGTACAGTTCATATAATGGCCAGTGCATAACTCTGAAGGAAGTCTGTTTCAATTTCTGTCAATCTGCCTCGGCAAGACAGAGATTTTCCATCAGACAGCAACTCTCCTTTATCTTCGTAGCTTCCTCAATCTAGCACCCATCCTCTTTCGCACATGTCCACAACACTCCAGTTTTGTTACCAGGGTATCACCACAAATATTCAACTCATTAATTTTATTGAAAGCTTTAGAGGCCCCGCTGACACCGTAATTCGTAGATCTAACGTTAAAAACTGGCACCGAACTCTGAAATATTTTTAGAGCCCCATCGCACTCCATACCTCCACTGTAACCATCATAATTCTTAGAACACTGATGTTCAATACGCCCTTCAGTGTTACCATGAAAGGTGTGGCAGTACTTAGGTAAGCACTTAACATCAACAACTTTTCCATTCTCCAGAGAAGTAGCACTTGCAACACCATTCAAGGAACGATGTCCTCGACGTGACATATCTCATGAAGTGCAACAGCAATGTCCCTGGTTCCACTAATATTTACAGTAACTTCTACTACACGTTTCATAGATGCTTTAGACACAGTCAAGGCACCTATATGTATTTTTATGTACTTGCTGAAGCTGCTGGGAGGAGGAGGGAGGTCCATCAGACCATAAAACGTTTGAGCAGCGTTGTTTCCTCTTCCTGTTGCATGCATTCCATGCCGGCCGGAATGACCGAACGGTTCTGGGCGCTACAGTCTGGAACCGCGCGACCGCTACGGTCACAGGTTCGAATCCTGCCTCGGGCATGGATGTGTGCGATGTCTTTAGGTTAGTTAGGTTTAAGTAGTTCTAAGTTCTAGGGGACTGATGACCTCAGCAGTTAAGTCCCATAGTGCTCAGAGCCATTTGAACCATTTTGAACAATTTGAGCCATTTTTTTCGATTGCATACGCTAACTTCAAATTCACATCATATGAAATATGCTCAATGTTCGAAGTCATTTTCGAGGTATATTTATTGTAGGATCTACACAGAACCATGAAACCCTTCCTGCTCATTTGTTGTTCAGTTATTTCCAGACAGCCTACACCATAACGTTGTTTACATTTCGCCGCTTACTTTATCAAAGAAGATAAGATGGCTACATCAACAACAAATCCACTTCAAGCAGCGTCACTGTTAACACAAAACTTTGAATCAGCAGGAGGCGTGCCATGTGGGAGTTTCTCCCCTGAAGAACTGATATATAGGTTACTTTCAACAGTGTGGCTTGCTTTGTGTGTGAACTTATTATCACTGAATTTCCTTTCACTGAATTTCTTGATGCTTGATATAGTTTTTATTTAATGCACACTGAAGGTTGCGTACTTCCACAGATATATGTAGCACTTGGGCAACAAACATTCAGTAATACGTGAACAAACGGCTTCTCCGGAACAAAAGTAAATACTAGCAAAGATAACATTTACAGACACTAGAAACCTGCACTGTTACCAACATATACAATGTATCATAAGTAGAATCACTGAAAACAGAAAGTTCACAGTTTTTTCGAAATAATACTGGTTTCTGTAACAGAAATAAAGGGGGCGTGGCGGCATACATTACCGTAACTTTAAAATTTGGTATGTATAAGTCATTTTTCACTTGAAACCCTATAATGTGTATATCAATGTAATCAGGAAAGACTATAGAATGTAACAAATTATAAAAAATTTAGATTTTTCCACCATTTATAAGTACCCTGTATCTTTAAATAGCACAAAACAGATGGAGCTGTGTGTGAAACTCAACTCCGTTGCACAAGTGCCCAGACCGACAATTTTTTGAAATGTGCTCCTAATCAAGTTAAGTTCCTTTTGGTTGAATAGGAGCTGTACCAAGTGGCAACTGGTGTCTCAAACTTCCTTTGGCCGCTCCCCACCCCCCTGCCCGCAGCCATCGCTTCCTTCACGATCCGTAAACATCCTTCCTGAACTCCAACTCTAGACCAGTCAAAAATGATAATCAGATGCCTTTATAGATCCCCTGGGTCAGGATTTCTAGTGGTAGAGCGCTTCAGACAAAACTTGGAGAATATTGTTAGTAATCTTCCTGATCGTGCCGTTGTAATAGGGGGGTGATCAAGTTCCGAGGCATAAATTGGGAGTGCCATGCTATCAAAACTGATGCCAGAGGCTGGGTTTCGTGTGACATTGTTCTGGATGTCTTCTCCGAAAATTATTTTGAGCAGATAGAGAACCAACTCGTAAGGCTAACGTCTTAGACTTCCTGGGAACGAACAGATCTTAACTTATCGAGCCAGTTAACGTGGAGGTAGGTTTCAGATATCATAAGACTGTGATAGCATCTATGACAATTAATCTGACAAGCAATGTTAAGGTAGCAAGATACTTTCGCTTAGCATGATTGACAGGATCGAGTCAGGTAGCGCAGAGATTAGCATACTGGACGCCGGTTCACTCCCGCGTCCGGCCATCATGATTTAGGTTTTCCGTGATTTCCCTAAATCGCTTCAGGTAAATGCCAGGATGGTTCTTTTGAAAAGGCACGGCCGACTTCTTTCCCAATCTTCCCTAATCCAATGAGACCGATGACCTAGCAGTTTGGTCTCTTCCCCCAAATCAACACAAACCCAAGTATGACAGGATACGAAGTTCAGAGTATCTGAGAAGTCAGCATCAAGTATTCAGTGATGAGAACGAAGATGTGGAAAGGAGATGGAAAAATTTCAAGGGAATCTTACAGTATGCTCTAGACAGATATGTTTCGAGTAAGGTCTTACGGGGTTGGAAAGACCCACCATAGTATAATAGCCGTGTTAGAAAACTGCTACGTAAGCAAAGAGAACTTCACGAGAGATTCAAGAGAATTAAAAACATACCTGATAAAGAAAAGCTGAATGATGCGAAAATGAGCATAAGGAGAGTAATGAGAGAAGCGTTCAATGACTTTGAAAGTAAACCTTTGTCAGCCGATCTAAGTATAAACCCTAAGAGTTTTTGGTCCTATGTAAAATCAGTACTTGGGTCAAAATCATCTATTCA
Organism: Schistocerca nitens; assembly: GCF_023898315.1. Lineage (NCBI taxonomy): Eukaryota > Metazoa > Arthropoda > Insecta > Orthoptera > Acrididae > Schistocerca > Schistocerca nitens. The sequence continues at coordinate 494,230,056 of NC_064621.1, forward strand.
TTCACTCAGTGAAAAGACTGGCACCAAAACGGAAGACAGAGAGAAGGCCAAAACACTGAATTTGGTATTCCAAAATTGCTTAACTGTGGAAGATCGTAACATGGACCCTCCTTTCAATCGTCGTACGAATGTCAAAATGGCAGATATTGAGATAGCCGAGTGCGAAGTAGAAAGACAACTACAATATCGTAATAGTGGAAAGGTGTCAGGACCAGATGTGATGTCTATAAGACTCTACAAAGATTGTGCGGCAGAACTTGCTTCCCTTCTGGCAGTAATTTGTCGTAGGTGGCTTGAGCAGCGAAAGGTACTTAGCAACTGGAATAAATCGCAGGTAATTCCCGCTTTTAAGAAGGGTCGTAGGACAGATGCGCACAAATTATAGAACAATATAATTGACGTCAATATGTTGTAGAATTATGGAACAAGTTTTGTGCTCAAGAATTATGACATTCTTGGAGAAACAAAATCTCCTCTATAAAAATCAACATGGATTCCGCAAACAGAGGTCCTGCGAAACTTCACTCGCTCAGTTACTCCACGAGATCCCCAGTGCCGTAGACAATGGCGCTCAGGTTGATGACGTGTTCCTTGACTTCAGGAAGGAATTTGACACCGTCCCACACTGCCGTTTAGTGAAAAAAGTCCAAACTTACCGAGTATCGCAGCAGATTTACGACTGGATTTAAGACTTCCTTGCAGACTGAACTCAACATGTCACTCTTAAAGGAACAAAATCGACAGATGTAAACGTAATTTCCGTTGTACGCCAAGAAAGTGTGATGCGACCGTTACTGTTTGCAGTACATATATATGGTCTAGTAGCAACCGTAGGATGCTCTCTAAGGCTGCTCACAGATGATGCGGTTATCTGTAACTAAGTAGCTACGTCAGAAGATAGTAATGATTTGCAGAATGACCTCCACAGAATTAATAAAAGGTGAAGGCTCTGATAATTGACCCTGAACGTAAATAAATGTAACATATAGCGCATACATGCGAAAAGAAATCCACTACTGTATAGCTAAGCTTCTCATAAGAAACTGCTGGAAAAAGTTCTGCCGTAAAATATTGAGCGACCTTAAGTGGAATGACCATATGAAACAATTATTGGGAAAATCATCGGAGAAATGTTTAGTGGCAACCCGGCCAGGCTGAACGCCTTGGACATACTGCCGAACGAGTGCAGCAAGGTGGAAGTACCTTGCTGTTTTGGGGTGGCATTATGTGGGGCCGACGTACACCGCCAGTAGTCATGGAAGAAGCCGTAACGGCTGTACGATAAGTGAATGCCATTATCCGACCAATACTGCAGCCATATCGGCAGCATAATGGCGAGGTATTTGTCTTCATGGACAACAACTCGCGCGCCCATCGCACACAGTCAATGACTTTCTTCAGGATAACGACATCGCTAGACTAGAGTGGTCAGCATGTTCTCTAGACATGAACCCTATCGAACATTCCTGGGATGGGTTGAAAAGTAATGTTTATGGACGAAGTGACGCACCAACCACTCAGAGGGATCCATGCCGAATCGCCGTTGAGGAGTGGGACAATGTGGACCAACAGTGCCTTGATGAACTTGTGTATAGTATGCCACGACGAATACAGGCATGCATCAATGCAAGAGGACGTGCCACTGGGTATTAGAAGTACCGGTGTGTATAGAAATCTGGACCACCACCTCTGAAGGTGTCGCTGTATTTTGGCAGAACATGCAGTTTGTAGTTTTCATGAGCAATAAAAAGGGCGGAAATGATGTTCAAGTTGATCTCTATTCCAGTTTTATGCAGAGGTTCCGGAACTCTCGGAACCGAGGTGATGAAAAACTTTTTTGTGTGTGTATATAAAGGGAGAGGTTGTAACTTGAATTATTCAAGAGCTAACTGGCCAATAGAAGGAGAACAGTATGAAGGAAACAGCAGGGAGAAGGAAGAGTTGGCCCTACAGTATATTGAAACTTATTGTATTTGATATTGGGAACCTGGTTTTCGTTAACAAGGAACCGTCGAAGGAAATAGACTCCAAAATGAAGAAATTATGGCGTGTGGACCATGTATCATTTAAAGTAACGCAAAAACCATAGGAAAATGTGTATTTGCTGACACACAGACAATCCAAGAAACAATGTAGATGTGAAACAAATTGTAGAGGAAGGAAGTTGTGATGCCGACAGCTGTATTTTTTTCTGCATAAATTATTTATGGTAGCATAGTTATACTAACAGGTTAGATACTTGTAAAAATATTGTGTAAAACACGTACTAATAGAATGGGGCAGAATGAGATTTCTTAGAATACTGAAATTACTTTGTATATAATTTGTTGCAACCATTTCATATTGTGTTATAGTCCAAGTAAAAAAGAAGTGACAACTGCAGTAGCTGTACTTGAATAAACGTGGTAGTTGTAACGTTGTATCACATGATATGTGAGTTATGAGCTGAGTTTAATGAGTATCTTTGTTGGAGAATTTTGGTGACGGTTAGTTTCCTAATGCAGACAGGACCGCTTACCAGATGGTGAAGCGAATATTTTTGTACTTCACATTGCACCTATAACATACGTAAAACAAAAGAAGGAAAGATTTCTAGTAGGAATTGTAAGACATTTCGTTAACAGTGATGCGACAATCTTTCACGGTCACACTTCTATTTTGCTATCTCATTTCCGTTGAGGAGGGTTAAAGTAGAGCATATTTTGGAGAGAGATTTCATGTGTATAGGCAGTTTTATGAGAATGATAACGTATTAGTTCTTTCGTAGCTATTTTCACTCTATCCTTGTGCTTAAGGGGATTCAGTTCATTAAAAGTTTAGTGAATAACAAAGTGTATATCTTTTCAGAATGAAAATTTCACTCTTCAGTCCGCCAACTGAGCTACCGAAGCACGAATATTTCTTTCTGCAAATATCCCACAGTCTATGGCTAAGCCGTGTGTCTGTAGTAACCTTTTTTCCACTAATGCTAGTCCTGAAAGTCTGTGAAATTAGGAAGCTAGGAGACGTGATACTGGTTGAAGTAAAGCAGTGTGGACTGGCCGTGTGTCGTGCTTAGGTAGCTCATTTGGTAGAACTGTTGCTTGCAAAAGACAAAGGTCGCGAGTTCGAGTCTCGGTCCAGCACATGAAATTAATCCGCCAAGAAGCTTCAAGTGTATACATTGTATAACTAATATTGCTCAAGAAATGTCGGGCTTGGAGAAGGGAGTTACCAGGCAAAGGAGTTTTCCATTCAACTGTGTTACCGATCTCATAAGTGGGTCCGATACGATTGCCAGTGATAACCTTCGTTAACTGTATTTCATGGTTTTGGCGAGCAAGCAGCTACCACAACACCGATGACACGGAGATGGGAACCAAAGACTTGGGTGTGGATGACGGAACTTGCCAACATACACAGGAAAAGAGGGCTATTAACAGGGAATATGGTAAATCGATTTTGCCATATTTGTTTAAGATTGATATTATCACTAAACTGTTTATTACAATCATTGATCTACTGTATTTTTTGTACTAACAGTATGTCTAATCGTCAGTTAGGTGAAATCTCGAACGTTGGTAGGAAATTTTATATTATTTAAATTTCCTTTGACATGATAGGTGCTATTTTGCATTGCGATGTTATTCCATGATAACTATGGAATACGTTTCTTTGCACTGACTCTTACAGTGTCCTATGTGCAACACTCAAGAGTTAAAGTAAAAAAATGGGAAGTGCTGAAACATCGCAAGTGGCAGCCCCCCCCCCCCCCCCCTTTCACCAAAGTATGAAACCTTACGTGAAATATTACTATAATAGGTTTTTGTGCGATTTTTTATTATCATTGCAGCTAATAAATTTAGAGGGTTTCTTTGACTCCGCACACTACCAGCGCATAGGCATTACTGCCAAATGTTTTGGCACTCTGAAAGAGAGAGAGAGAGGGAGAAATAGTTCTTCTGTGAGCGCCGAATACAGTCAGAATCAAATACCTTTAAAAAGTTTGTGTTACTACTGTTATTTTTGGTGTGATTTAGCGTTTACATCTCCAGAGCAATGCATTCAAAGTTGGTAACCGGAAAGAACCACAAAATCGCTCAGCTGTATAGGCTATTCAAATCAAGATAAATGTAAGATTCATCAATTTTCTCACCACAAAAAGTTGTGACCATTTGATAGGACACGTTCTGAGTCATCAATGGATCACCAATTTAGCACGGGAGGGAAGTGTGGGGAGTTAAAATTGTAGAGGGAGACCACGAGATGAATACAGTAAGCAGATTCAGAAAAATGTTGGTTACAATTGTTATTCGAAGATGAAGAGGCTCGTATAGAATAGAGTAACATGTGGAGCTGCACAAAACCAATCTTAGGACCGAAGACCACGACAACAACAATCGGTCATGAATCTGATGTTGGCAACGACATGTCTGCAAGAACAATGGGAAATACCACCTCTGTTACCTCTTTCAGCAAACTGGACGGGCTCTATATTGATTGCAAGCTGCAACTCCTCTCACCAGTTACCAAAGCTATCGAAGGTATCTCTCATGTAGGAATCCAGAATTCCTCCAGATAACATGCCCTATCGCATTACGTGAGCTAAATTTATACTTGTACATACCAAGAGTTTATACTACTCTGAGCATTGCGAATCAAAGTTAAGTTGCTAAATTCAACCGAATTACTATACGACGGGCACTCACAATGCTGTAGCCGTTTTGTAATGTTTTAGAGATGCCATCTCACACTAATTACACTGTTATATTCAGAGAATAAGGTTATGCGGTGAAGTACGTTTCAGTTGAGGAAAGAGAATTGTTATAACGGCATCTTCCCATAAAATGTTTACCGTACTTTTCCACATAAAACTGAAATTTACATTAATCTGACACGACAGAAAGATCCATACGTGTATAATTGACAAATAAATACTCCTCAAGGAATTGAGTGTACTATTTTGTCAACTGCCATTTGCAAGAGGTGATTAGATTAGATATGAGTTTGTCAGAGTCCTGCCACGCACGAATGAACAGAAAGAATGCACTGCGCTCCAGTTATGCCAATGTTAATAGGACACATGCATTAACTCTTGACTAACAGCTACAATGATGTCATAATAGCTGTCAAGGATGAATATAAAAATCGCAAACAATACTGAATCAGTGGCGACTATGATTGCGATCCTGTGCGGCAAAAGGTTAACTTCAGTTGTAAGACAGACAAGTTATTTAACTGTCGGAATCCAGCTTCAGGAGGAATGAATGACGTATCCTCCATATATAAATGAGATTATCGTCCGGGACCACCAACGCCTTTCTTTAATTAACACATTGATGCAAATCTTAGATGAAAGGCATCGAGATTTAGGTTCCAAACCAAATGCACGAGGAATATCTCGTCAAACATACGCTACAAAACCTCCCCTACGGCTAAATATGTAACTTTGACGGACTACCAATCTTTCACAAAGCTTTGCAAGAGCTCCTGTGTGTGTGCGTGGTCTTTTACGGTACACATTAGCGGCGAAATGTTTCTGATGGAGGGGAAAGATAAGTAGAAACAGGATGAATGCTCGGAAATGAGGCCTCGCAAACGGGAAAAGACCTCTTATCCAGGCTTTCAAAGACGCAGAGCTTTCTACAGCAGCAATATGCTTAATTCACCAGCTTCAATGCGATGACCAAGAGCGTATTTTCGTCTTCAGTGCACTAATTTGTATGAATTCAAACACAGTTTTTGCACTCATCTTCTCCCATGGAAGTGTAAATTTTCATCTGTTAAGGTGGACCACGTAATTAGTTAGGCGTTCTCTACTAATAATTCCAAAAATGCACATTCTATGTTGTTCGACATTGTTCAAACAGGCTATTGGATGTACGAGATTTTTAAGATCGGCCATTTAATCAGATCCCTCAACAGTTTAGGTGGAAACGCGACTTTGTGATATTTGTCCTCTGTTACTGAAACAACGAGTGTACAACTGGTAAGCAAAAGAATGAGCGCCAACAGAGAAATTCGGCTCTCACAGAACTGTAACCAATGACACCAATGAAGGCCATTTTTTTCTTGGTAAATGGTAGGAAGAATGTAGTTCGATGCAAAGCGCTGCTGCAAAGACGAAATTTTTCAATTACTTTTATGGCATAACTTCTTAAGAAGGCAGTCGTGGTGAACTGAGAATGGGCCGCAAGAATTACAGAATTTATCTTGCTGACTGTGCAGAACTTAGGCTCAGGAGACAGGTTTTTCTATGGCCTGATTTAGTTCTGACGTCATTAGTGTCTCATTAGCTCTACAGCTCTTTTACACCTAATTCCGCCTCACAGTGGGTAGCTAAGAATTCTTTTTTCATGTTTATCACTGCAGTCGAGTGCCTATGATAAGTGGGTACTACGACTACAAGTCAACGTTCCAATAAACTGTAATTTACGTAGCTTTACCATCATTGTTTTTTTGCAAGATGTGTGAGGGAAGAAGTATTACATTACGATACTTTTCTTGTAACGAATTCTGTCGTCGTTTTGGCAGTGAACTAGTTCCCAATGCTGAGCGCCTCCAACTAAAGTTGGATGAGGATCCCAGTGACGCTCCATAGATCAACAAACAAACACGTATTATGTGTACTCTACTTCTATGCAACGTATTATCTTTCTTGATTGTGATATAGGTCGCAGACTGAAGGGCGATACTCAAGATTCAGAACAAGAAAGATTTGGTAGGCTACACCCGTCGCTGATAAGAGAAATTTCAGTAGGCTTCTTCAGATTAATTTGAACCAGGCAGTACGGCCTGAATGGCCGAGCGGTTCTAGGCGCTACAGTCTGGAACCGCGCGGCCGCTACGGTCGCAGGTTCAAATCCTGCCTCGGGCATGGGTGTGTGTGATTTCTTTAGGTTAGTTAGGTTTAAGTAGTTCTAAGTTCTAAGGGACTGATGACCTCAGCAGTTAAGTCCCATATTGCTCACAGCCATTTGAACCATTTTTGAACCAGGCAGTAGCTTTTCTTAAAACTTGTAATAATTGGTTCCAGGCGGATACTATTAGATATTTAACGTTCGTTGCCCATTCCAGTAATTTATATCGAACTATATCCTCTAAGAAATGTAATTTCCGTCTTTTTAACTGTTTCTTGGAACACAGCAGTAAGTCTCTGCAACTGACTGTAGATCGTCTACAGTTTTCCCCCGTATATCTCTACTATTTCTTATATTATCACTTTCTTATAGGGATGGTAGTTATCGTTCAAACGACCGGTGTTCAGCTATATCAGCTTTTTTCAACACCACTTTGGCCGAAAATTTAAAACCGCGCAAAATAAAGGGTTTCTGAAATAGCTTATTTTCTGTTTTGTATTCCTGTTATTTCCTATGATAAACGTAGGAATAGATCAAAGACTGAAAAATTGGGACTACCTTGGTTTCAAGATACACAGAATCAAAATATTAAATTAAGTAGGCAAATAAAAGAAGACTTAGTCCGTGCACCATTCACTGCTTTTCTCAAGGAGTGGTAATTGGTTAACAACTGCAAAAAATCACAACTATTCTCCTGTCGATTCTACTTTAGTGTCGTCGGAGATCGTACTACTATTTGGACATTACGATTAGTCACTGCTAAAGAGTGAAAACTGAGTTTAAAGGACTGTATTTCTCGTGTTAATTTTTCCGTTTCCAAGGCCTACAAGCAGATAAAGCCATGTTATGTAGACATGGGAATCAGATTAGTTGCTTTCTGTTTAATTGTACACTATAAATTAATGTTTAATTTTTAAGGGCTCTCTTCATATAATATCACAAGTTTGTTGTTGCTTCTCTAGTTTTTAATCAAAATGGCTCTGAGCACTATGGGACTTAACTGCTGAGGTCATCAGTCCCCTAGAACTTAGAACTACTTAAACCTAACTAACCTAAGGACTCACACACATCCAAGCCCGAGGCAGGATTCGAACCTGCGACCGTAGCGGTCGCGCGGTTCCAGACTGTAGCGCTTAGAACCGTTCGGCCACTCCGGCCGGCAGTTTTTAGTCATTTAAAGCAAATAGAGCATTGTACTTCATTGATACCACACTTTGTAAAATACTTCGTCATTAGGGATGGTGCTATTCTGCAATACAACTGATGTCTGACGACTGTCAGCGTTGTTATTAAAATAGCGCTGATAGCTTTCCCCATTTTCTATAATAACTCAATATTTCAAGTCAATATAAGCCTTACTAAAACAATTTTCTCTTTCTTTAAGAAAGGTTTATTTAAAGACGATAAATTTTTCCGCTGTGCTATGGCTGATAGCCATTTCGGCTTTTTTACCCGGTTATTTGTAAAAAGTAAAACACGTGTCACACCCGACACCAAACTAATACTGAAAAATACCGGTTATTCAGAACTAAAAAATCGTTATCAGTTTTAACTGGCCGGTTTCTCTCATTTCTACTTTCTTGTGAACAACTTTATCCGCGAACAACATCAAAGACTCTCCGAGTTCATTGAGCAAATTTTACTCTTTACCGAATTTGGTCGAATCTAATTATTGAAGGTAATGGTGTTTTGGCACATAATACCACCAATATTGGAAACCTTGCCGATCTATGCATATGTATCACAAGCTACTAGTTTTCATGTTGTAACCACAGTGCAACTTTCTGCTTTCGTCTAAAGTAGTGATTCTCACTCTGGAGGTATTACGGTAACGAAAAGTGACCCCTAGGATGTGGGTGGGGGCTCGGGCGGTCGCTCTCTCTGTAATTATGATGACTGCTCCTTCAGTTACAAACAGGCAAAACTTCAAATGAATTAGGTTTCCTAATTATTGGTAGATAATACACGAGAATTTTGTGATGAAAATTATATTTTTGTAACCAGTAAGTTCAAAAATGCAGCCAGAAGTCCTTAAAAATACTTACGAATACGAAAATACGTTTAAATATTATTTTGAAATAATTTATACCTGCCTTCCAGATGTGACTATAACTTCAGTTGGTGTTCTGTCTTGTAAATAGTAAATAGCATGTAGAGGACGAGCTCAGACATAGGCAAATCTCCGCCAAAGAAATATCACAGTTCAGCTCGACACAGACCACCCATTTATTATTATATCCACAACTATTTTTATTGTAAATTCATGGTTGCACACAGCTATATTAATCAGGTTATTATTCATTGCCCTGTCACATTGTGACCATCTTTCAAATGCCGGAATATCCACGTATTGCCGCGGGGGCCGCTGAGAAGCTTGTAAGAAGAGAGTCAGTGAAGTTTTGGAATGTACCGGCAGTGTCGTGGAGCCACGCCGACTCCAGTGGTGTGGCCAGCTACACTGGGTATCTCGGCTGATGATCCATAGCACTAACATCCCGATTGGGACAATCCCGCAGACTCTCGATTTTGCTTCAAATCGGGGAGTTTTGTGGCCAGTAGAGTACGGTAAAGTCATCTACGGGCTCTTCGAACGACGCACTTGCTCTGTGAGTTGCATGAGATGTTGCATCGCTATAAGGCTGGTGGAGACATGTCGAGGATAGGGGCGTACTTCCTTTAAGCAACTGCGCTTTCTAAACTCAAGGGACCACAAAGGGAATGCCACGAAACATTTCCTAGAACATAACGCTGCCTCCTCTATTCTGGCCCCTTCGGATGATTGTTGCAGGTTGTTTGCTTTCAGACGTTTCACCTCGTACACGCCAATGGTCGTCTGACCAATGCAGCATAAAACAGAATTCATCGGAATAGGCCACTTATCGCCACTCAGTGGACGTTCATCTGCTGTACTGACTTGGTAATTCCAGCCTTCGTCGCCGATGTACAGCAGCAAGCATGGCTGCATGAACCATATGCCTGTTGCGGTGGCCCATACGCAGCAACGTTCGCCGAACGATCGTTGAGGTGACACTACTGGTAGCCCCTGGTCCATATGGTCTGTCAGTGGCTCAACGGTTGTACGTCTTTTCGCCTGCACACATCTCAGCAACAGTCGCTGACCCCTGTCATCTATGGTGCGTGGTGTACCACTACTGCCTTGACGGTGGTTTAGGTCAGCGCCATTTTTCCATGCACGGTAAACTTAAGCCACGGTATCACGTCAACTCTTTACAAACTTATCCGTTTCGGAAATACATCCAGCCTTGGCTCGACGCGAATGATCATTCCCTTCTGGACATCACATAAATCGCTCCGTTTCCGCATTACACTCTTATCCGCCTTACCCCGACACTCTCTGCTGATAGTGCTGCCAACTGTGACTGGTTATTGCACATGACCTCGAGCATAGGCGGTGGTTACATTAAAGTGACTTGGTGTGCAAGCAGTATTCTCACTGGACGCTGAATGTGATCCTGATTAATAGTCACGTGGAGATTGTAGTTTGTACCATGATGGTTAGTAACGACTTTGTCTTGACACTCACCAGATTTTGGTTCCATAATACACCTGGAGACGGTTGTGTAATAAACTGATTACTGCAGCAGTGTTTAACCATGAGTTTTAACCGATTTTTACGTCCTATAGATTTGGACTGTTTTTAGTTATTCAGCTGTTTAAATTACATCTGTGGTCATTTACACAGTCAATATTACTCTGTTAAAAAGCAAAAAAATTTACAACATTGTATTTAATGTTTTGAAATATATGCATTAGTTTTATAAAAATAGACTTTATAAATTTTTATTTTAATAATTAAATACGTCTTTGGGCAGTAGTAAACTTCACTAGTCCTAATGTATAGCTATTATGGAGGTAAATCTGTCCCATTTCTCCAGCTGTCGTTATGGGAACACTTCTGCATTCTTCGAGTGAACTTAAAGAAGGAAAATGTGATGTGATGTGATGTGATCTGGTAGGGCTTTGAGTATGAGGATGTGAGGAGAGAGTCGAGAGGGCAGGGGGGTTGGAACGGAGGGCGCTGCGACCAACTGTTGCATCCATTACTGGTTAATAAAAGTCTTTTTCCTTCATGGAATTCACGGCAGTTACGTTGCAAGAAGGGCTGTTGATTAATGGGGATATCCTTCAGTTATGAAGTCAATGTTAGCGCCATCACTTTCGTCGAATAACTAGTGAATACATCTAAGTCTTTTTTACATCATGTGTCAGCAAAGGCGAAATAGTTCTTCGGTTGAACCACCAACTCTCGCTCAAAGGCGAAGCATATAAAACATTCCTTTTTCTGATATAATTTCTATCGCTAGCGGCCATAACTTATAAAATTTTTAATTATTTCCTTGCTTGCAAAGTTCTAGACTTTTCGGGGCTGCACAAGTTTTATTAACGAAGTCTTCCACTTTCCACGCGATTAAGGTCATCGAAGTCATGTTACATTTTGAGGAAACTCTCTTTCTTTACCGACGTCCGAACTAGTCACAATTGCAGCTTGTTTACGCGAATACAGACTGCTCTGTTGCCCGTACTGTTTCTACAATTTATGAAGCATTCGTAGACTGCTTTCCGGATATTGTGCCAGTTAAAAAAACCGTAAATTTACTGTCATCACAGACAGTTTTTGCTTTCTAATAAAATTCCATCACAAGCTACTTTTCTTTTTATTGTAAAACCCATGACCTGTTTCAGCCCCTCGGCTATTAACCAGTGGCATATATACGTTAGGTGCCTGAGAGTCTGGAAACTATCCGGTCAAAACTCCAGCTAGCTCACTCTCCTTCGTAATATTTTTGCGACCGAGAGCTGTTATTGCTTCAATTTTAATTTGCAAACGGTCGCTGACCATGCAGCCATGTTTAAAAATTTATTATCCCAGGTCTTCAGTCACTCTGCACATGACCTAACGCAAAATAAACTGACACTAACTTAAGTTCCAACGTCACTACTTTAAACCTACCAGACGATTCCAACACTGGGTCTCATGATTTAATAACCTGCACTCTGTGGATCTGAAGAGGGCTGCTTAGTCCTGTAGAAACCAGTAATCGAGTGTACTTACACGAGATCTAGACAATAAAACACTTTACATCAGAACCTTTATTTACACTGATTTGATTGATCACTCTCCAACCGTCAATACAGGATATTTAAAGTAATGTTGGGTTTGGAATACCATTAAAAAAATGTCAGCGACATACGGCACATAAGACTTGAAACATCTTGGGAAGGTAGATTTCGGGCAGCTGGATCAGATGCCAACCGAAATCTTTAAGGGGCTTTAATCTCAACGAAAATTTACTCGCCATTCAAGTGGACAAGCTTGACGTAGTCTTTGACAGACCCATTTCATTTGGAATGGCCATTCTGGACATTTCGAAAACGCTTCTTTTGGACACCTATTACGGTTATAAATTAAACAAGTTTCCGCCAGATCATCTAACGTTATACTACAAAGAAACCGATAGCTTAATCTGTCACATTACTATCCTAATATCTATGACGATGTGAGGAGTGATATGCATACAAGTTTCGAAACTTCGAGAAACCATTCAAATAAGAGATACAGTAGTCTGCGGGTGAATAGAAAAGAGGTTGATTTAATTAAAGAGGTTCTTAATGGTGAACGATTCACAACATTTTAGGCTTCCGAGGAAGACTGTGTGCTCTTGAGACTGAGTCTGTGTGTGTAATGCGCAGAGCAGAAGGTATAAGACAATCATCTATTAATAGATGAACCAATGACAAGTACAGACATTGTGTGCTGAAATTGGAAGCACAAGCGACTGCACAGTAGATGATCCGGTATAATCAGTAAGTTGTTTCTACTATTAAACAACGTTAACTTGCTTTATCTGCACAATCCGATAAAAGTTCGGTACTTAATGACAGAGTGAATACAGAGCCATGGACTCTCTACAGCATGGAAAGTAACATATATTTTATTGCAAATACCTGTAAAAATGCAAAAGTAAAAATGTAATTAACGCAGATTCCTGATAATGTAAATTGTTGGTTGATACTGTAGTTGTAGATTCTAATTTGGGGTCACTGCCGTCTTTGTAAGTGACGTGAATTCAGTGGAAGTACCCGAGGAATGCCAGTACAAAATTGGAAAATATAAATTATGGACTGTAATATGATATCCGTAACGGCTTTTGAAACTGATGTGTGAGTTCACTCACTCGTTACTCACGTTCTCATTATCTTGATGTATTATTTTCTATAGAAATTTTGTAACCCACTGTAATTATCCGGATAGCGAAAAACATCGTATGTAATAACATTTTACGTAAAGAAAGTAATTTATTTTCAGTATAACAAACTGGTTGTAAGAATACCAGAGCACTTGTACGGTGTGAAAGAATATGCAAAACGTAAGAAATGTGTGAAAATTGTAAAAAAAATTGAATGTAAAAAACTGTGCCGTGTTCACCTGATATCTTTGCTGGTATGGATTCTACCCGCCTTAGCTTCCCTCTGGCCGTTGCTCGACCACGAGAGGATGCTGGGCCGCAAGCGATGCTCCTGAGCGGTCGCTGACGGGATGTATTCCCGTGCTTGGCTTGCGGCAAATGAAGTGACTGGCTCGCAGCAGGGCAGTTCGTCCACTCTGATGGAGGACGTGTGAGTGCTCCACGTTGCCCAAACATTGCTGGAATTCGGTGGCCTCAGCTGTGAAAAGTTTCTGGCGCTATCACAAAGGGTTTTGAGCTGAATTTGTTCTACCTGACCTTTAATGGAAGCGAGTCTGTTTGGGAAGATGTAGCCTACTAATATTGCGCACTACTGTGACGTGTTTGATTACTGGCCTTAATTTCATCCATCCTGCGTCCTCATGCTCCTTCTTCCCGTCTTCTGTTGTGGGCAAAGCCATCCATTTCTTTTTGATAAGAAAGCGTATACTAGCAGCTTGTGGCGAACATGCATTAAATGTGTAAAATTTATTTATTGAGAATCGTGGCTGCTTTGTGGTGTGTAGAGAATACTTTGTTATCTCTTTTGGTAGATTGCCTGCAGTTATCTTTGTCTCACGTTGCCAGTGTTTTAAAATGTTTACTGTTTTTTTAATAGTGTGCTAGGTACCAGCTGTTAAGATTACCTATCCTCCCTTGCTTCAAATGTTATACAGTCTCTTGCATTTTATAAAAATGTTTACGAAAATGTTGGTTCTATTGGTTTTGCTGGTGCACAAGTGATTATTCAATTTACTGTATGCCTTGGCTCTGAATCTCATACGGTTTAAATTCTGTGTGTATGTAGCAGCTATATCCATTTAGTAAAGCTCTGTTAACAGACACCTCATTGTACGCGTCATTTAATACTCTGACAGACGTCAAACAGAATTGCTAATACGTTCGTCAATAGTGATCAGGTTTTGTAAGGCAGCTGGCCAGCTGATTAGATCAGTGTTGCTTGTCGTTCGTTATTTTCGTGAATTAGCCTTCTGTCTATTAATTGTTTGTCTGTTGTTTATTTCATCTTGATATCTGGGCCTCAGGTCTCCATCGATCTGAAGAGCTACTGCCACTGCTTACAGCCCTGAAGTTAAGCGCTGGTTTCGCTTAAGGGCGTCCTGTAGCACAAACGTAGCCTACTACTGTGCTTGGCCATTGGGCAGTAAGAACTTATTGTGTAGTTATTTACGGACTTCTTGTGTTTTCATCAAATTTCCGGGAGAATTCTGTGGCACGTCTACCAACTGTAAAGCCTGCATAGCTGACCGCCGGCCTTCAAATCGGTTCATGTCATGCATTTCTTCTAAAACACTGTTAAAATTCCTCGTAAATCTTAACACATGGTACTGACTGTAATTTTAGTTGTAGTATTTACGTTCTCAATCTGTAATTGTTCTTGCTGCACTGCCTTAAAGAGCCTACCTCACTTCCATTTGTCAACTGTCAAAATAGTATTGATTATGTAAAAAGTTCCTTTTCCTTAAAAAGTTTAAATAAATGGACACCTCTCATAAGCACTCTGTAGTATAAACTCCACTTATTGTTTGCTTGGTCACTGTGCTGTGGATCTCACTATAGTTACTAAAGGATTTCTTAGAGATTAAGCGAATTTCATGCAGAACTTAAAGCGCCCTCACTGACTGTAAAATTGTTTCTGTTTTCACCTGCTGTTACTTCATTTAACCTGTACACGGACTGACTCACTTGAATACTATTGGAGCTCAGTGTTTGTAAAATTTTTAGTCCCCTTTAAATTTGGCGTTGCCTTTGACGTGGTTAGTAAGTCTGTTTGGCTACATGTTCTTTCATGAACCTGTCAAGTCAGATTCAGTGATTCGAGATTTTTCGTTTTTAATCTGTAATTTTTCCTTGTATTTGCATGTTTTATTGTAATGCATCTTTACCGTTGGGCTGGAAGCCACTGATGCAGTAGTTCGGAATAATTTTATATTTATATAGTTAACTATAGCGACTAGTAAGAATTTTTTGTTGGCTTTCCGAACATCGTTCATTGCAGCTTAAGGTAGTTTTGTACTTGCTAAGTTTCTTATTTGGTTTTCTTTACCTGCCTATGGACAAAGCTACAAGCCGATTAACTATTTAACAGCACTTTTATTTGTAATTCTTTGTTTGTAATAATCCAAAATATAAGTTTTTTTGTGTGATACACTTCTTATTTACGCCTCGTATTTGTTACTGGTTTAACTCCTTAATATTTACTTGTGATTGTGATCCCCTTGTTAGTGTTATCTTTTTTTTAATGTTTTTAATTGTTTTAATAAACCATCGTTTACAGATATTTTATTTTTCATCGCAGCCCCTTTCCACTCCCCAACCAGCTCCCTACAGATTAGAAACATTGTACAATTTATTATTTGCGTTTCTCTCCTTTCCCATTACACAGATTAAATGTACTGATGATTTTACTTGATATAAGCAAAAAAAAACTTATAAAGGTGTTACAAAAAGGTACGGCCAAACATTCAGGAAACATTCCTCACATAGAAAGAAAGAAAATATGTTATGTGGACATGTGTCCGCCAACGCTTACTTTCGATGTTAGAGCTCATTTTATTACTTCTCTTCACATCACATTAATCATGGAATGGAAACACACAGCAACAGAACGCACCAGCGTGACTTCAAACATTTTGTTACAGGAAATGTTCAAAATGTCCTCCTTTAGCGAGGATACATGCATCCACCCTCCGTCGCATGGAGTCCCTGATGCGGTGATGCAGTCCTGGAGAATGGCGCATTGTATCACAGCCGTCCACAATACGAGCACGAAGAGTCTCTACATTTGGTACCGGGATTGCGTAGACAAGAGCTTTCAAATGCCCCCATAAATGAAAGTCAAGAGGGTTGAGGTCAGGAGAGCGTGGAGGCCATGGAATTGGTCCGCCTCCACCAATCCATCGGTCTCCGAACCTGTTGTTGAGAAGGGTACGAACACTTCGACTGAAATGTGCAGGAGCTCCATCGTGCATGAACCACATGTTGTTTCGTACTAGTAAAGGCACATGTTCTAGTAGCACAGGTAGAGTATCCCGTATGAAATCATGATAACGTGCTCCATTGAGCGTAGGTGGAAGAACATGGGGCCCAATCAAGACATCACCAACAATGCCTGCACAAACGTTCACAGAAAATCTGTGTTGGTGACGTGATTGCACAACTGTGTGCGGATTCTCGTCAGCCCACACATGCTGATAGTGAAAATTTACAATTTGATCACGTGGAATGAAGCCTCATCCCTAAAGAGAACATTTGCACTGAAATGTGGATTGACACATTGTTGGATGAACCATTCGCAGAAGTGTACCCGTGAAGGCCAATCAGCTGCTGATAGTGCCTGCACACGCTGTACATGGTACGGAAACAACTGGTTCTCCCGTAACACTCTCCATACAGTGACGTGGACAACGTTACATTGTACAGCAGCAACTTCTCTGACGCTGACATTAGGATTATCGTCAACTGCACGAAGAATTGCCTCGTCCATTGCAGGTGTCCTCGTCGTTCTAGGTCTTCCCCAGTCGCGAGTCATAGGCTGGAATGTTCCATGCTCCCTAAGACGCAGATCAATTGCTTCGAACGTCTTCCTGTCGGGACACCTTCGTTCTGGAAATCTGTCTCGATACAAACGTACCGCGCCACGCTTATTGCCCCGAGCTAATCCATACATCAAATGGGAATCTGCCAACTCCGCATTTGTAAACATTGCACTGACTGCAAAACCACGTTCGTGATGAACACTAACCTGTTGATGCTCCGTACTGATGTGCTTGATGCTAGTACTGTAGAGCGATGAGTCGCATGTCAACACAAGCACCGAAGTCAACATTACCTTCCTTCAATTGGGCCAACTGGCGGTGAATCAAAGAAGTACAGTACATGCTGACGAAACTAAAATGAGCTCTAACATTGATATTAAGCTTTTCTTGACGCATGTCCACATAACATCTTTTCTTTATTTGTGTGTGAGGAATGTTTCCCTAAAGTTTGGCCGTACCTTTTTGTAACACCCTGTATACTGTTGTTGTGGCAGTGCAGTGGTTTGGCGTAAACATTAGTGAGGTACAAAAAAGCAAAGAGAGAGAGAGAGAGAGAGAGAGAGAGAGGAAATTCACTGATGAAGGAGATGGGAGGTGAAATCTAAACGCAAACATTATGCAGTGGGAGTTGAACTTTACAGCATGTGACAAAAATATTTGCGCGCATGTGTGTGGTGTGTGTGTGGTTATCTAATTCCCTATAAATAAACTAATACTTATGAAAAGGTCACCTGGGGAAACTTGTGGAAATAGTGTGGTACAAGTGGATATAACACAGAAAATATGTGCTCTGTTTTACTCCATCTTTAATTTTATAAATTCTCTCCATCCAGATTTTTTTAAATATTCCATCACCTTACGGGTTTAATTTTTAAATTTCCCACCATCCATCACCTTGATGATATGTGTTCAAGGACTTTGATCTCATCTGATGTCACTAGGGTTTAAGGGTTTTTTTTATGTCATGTATAACCTTCAAGATCACGTAATGGCTTTTAACGGGGAAATGAGGGTAAAAAAGCACATTAGCATACTACTCATTGCCAATGCAAGAAACCTCTGTAATTACCAAAAGTGGCCACCTACTTCTCCTTACAATTATTTCTTTCATTATTCCACATTACTGCATTCTTAGATAGTCTGGGCAGAGAAAACTAATACAAAACGAAATGAGTCTGCCAGATAGCTGGCGCACACGTTTCACGGGGTGAACCAGAATTCCACCGATGAACTTTCGTGGGTGGTTCGGAAATACCTTCTGAGTACTCTGGGACAAGGGGCCCACGATCTCCGGCGGCTAGTTACTGAGTAATAATAAAATTATGGTTTATCTGGTTTGCTACCACAAAGTTACTATTGTTTTTGTGTAAATACCTTCACAACTATAGAAATAGCTGTAATACACAATTACCCTAATGTTCAAAACACAAGATGAAGTTATGTAACAACCCTCACACGAAATATTTACACCCTTATCGCAGTTCGTCAGTCTGTTCAATCAGTGCACAGTACACACCACAACAAATGCAAAATTGTTCTCTTACAGGTATCGTTAAAAATTTCGACCACCGTGATCAAGACAGAGTGTATAGCAACGCACCATCGACTGTCTCACACTCTCAAGAATTTCAAGAGTTTGGAGTACTACTTCCGCGTCTGCGAAAGTCCTAGCAACCAGGCCCACGTGTGTTACGGTCAAAATCTCACAAGTGAGAGAATGGAAGACGTTTGTTTTCGAACCACACACACATGGCATACCATCGACAGTTGCACTGTTGTCCACTACTCTCTGTGCAATGTAGATAAAAAGCTAACTGGAGCAAGAAACCAAACGAAATACAATAACTCTCTAATGCACCGACGGGGACCGTTGGTTACCGACGCCAAAATATTCAGGAAGTGTTTCTGAAAAACATTTAAAAGTTTATCTTCGGAGTCCCGGTTAAAGCTGGACGCATCTCAGACGCAAAGATGGAAATAAAAGAAAGATTGAAGAATGGGGTTAAAATTCATAGTGAAAGGATATGTCATTGCTATCCTCAGTGACAGTATAAAAGAATACTTGATGTGCTGAATGTATGGAAGAATGTAACGAGTGTAGACTGTGGATTGATAGTAAATCGAAGGAAGACAAAAGTATCGAGGAGTAGTTGAAATGAAATGAGATTAGCAATAAACGAAACAGACTACGTTAAGGAATGTGGTACCTCGGAATCAAAATATCACTTGACGAACGAAGAAAGGAGGACATAAAAAACAGTTTAGCACAGGCAAGGTAGCCATTCCTGTTCTCCTAGCGTCTAAAATCGTCATTCGTCTGAGAAAATAATTTCCGATGGTAGCGTTGTATGGTAGTGAATCATGAACTGTGGGGAAATCGGAAGAGAATAGAACTGAAACAGCTGTGAGGTGGGGTATCAAAAGGTTGTTGAAAATTAGGTGGACTGGTAAGATAAGTGTGTTCTAGCAGTAGTGGACACCAAAAGATCCTGAGGAAGATCCCAGCAGAGGCGTCGAAACGTCGAGCATTTTAGAAGAAACATGACGCGGCCTAACAATCCAGAAGATGTTAACTTCACTTAACTTCAATGATAATGTTCTTCACAGAATCTGTGAGGAAAGGAACATACAGACATAGGAACACTTACGAGATGAAGAGACAGGATAACAGCAAGCGTGTTAAGGCATCTGGCAGTTGCATCTGTGGTGCTACAGGAGCTTAGAAAGTAGGAACTGCAGGAGAAGACAGAGATTTGGAACATATCCAGCAAGTAATTGAGAGGAGACTGATGATTTCAAGGAAACTGAAGTAAACATTTTGATCAATAAAATGACCATTACTCACCGTAAGACGCCAGCTAACAAAAAATTTCAATCTCCTTCATTAGATGTAATTTTGACATCTTCGCGCTTACTCTGCAGTTCTCAATTAAGCACCTGGGAGAGAGTTTATCGAACCACCTTCAAGCTATTTCTGTACCATTCCAATCTCTAACAGTCCTCGGGAAAAACGAACAATGAAATCTCTCCCTGCGAGCCCTAATTTCACTCACATTATTATGATGATCATTTATTCCTATGTAGGTGGTCTCGGAAAAATGTTTTCACTCTTTGAGGAGAAAGTTGAACTCTCACATGAAGATCATACCTCAACGGTGTAATGCCTTTCTTTTAATGGTTGCTACTCCAACTCGAGTATCATATCCGTGACCCTCTCACCTATTTCGGGATAATACAAAACGAGCTGCCCTTCTTTGAAATTTTCCACCGTCCTCCGTCAGTCCTACGTGATGCATATTGTTCACCACACTTCAGTACTCCAGAAGAGTGCCGACTAGCGAAGTGTAAGCATTCACTTCAGTGGACATGTAGCATTTTATAACTGTTCTGCCTATAAATCACAGTCTTTGGTTTGCTTTCCCCTCAACATAACCCATGTGATTAAGTTATTCGTAATTCTTATCCCCATGTATTTAGTTGAATTTACAGTATTTAGGTCTGTGTGGATAATAGCGTAACTGAAATTTTCCGGATTCCTTTCATTCTTTTTATTACTAATGTCCATCATTTCACGCCTTTCATGATATAGAGTCAATTACCAGTATTTATGCACCATACAGATATCTTATGTAATTTTTTTTGCAGACTGGTTTTGAATATCTGATGACATTAGAAGACGATAAATGACATCATCATCTGTAACCAATCTAAGAGGGCTGCTCAGATACCTAAAACTTTTATACAGAGCAGAAACGGGAGAGGTCCTATAACAGTTGTTTGGGGAGCAATTCTATTTAATCGATGACTTTCCGTCAGTTACTACGAACTATGACCTTTCCCACAGGAAATCACGAATCCGGTCTCACAACTGAGACGACAGCCCATAGACACGCAGTTTGATTAGGAGTCGCTTGTGAGGAACGGTATCAACAGCCTTCTGGAAATCAAAAACTTCGGAGTGAATTAGAATTCCGCTATTTATTTCGTGAGAATAAAGAGCTGGTTGTGTTTCATAAAAACGATATTTTTTAAAATCTGTGTTGGCTGTTTGTCA
Source organism: Schistocerca nitens (assembly GCF_023898315.1). Classification (NCBI taxonomy): domain Eukaryota; kingdom Metazoa; phylum Arthropoda; class Insecta; order Orthoptera; family Acrididae; genus Schistocerca; species Schistocerca nitens. Next base: position 494,250,976 of record NC_064621.1, read on the forward strand.
ATAAATAGCTTTCTTCGAGTTAGCCCATAATGTCAGAATGCAGTACGTGTATGTTACAAAATCCTACTGCAAATAGACATTAGGGATTTGGGTCTGTAAATCAGCGGATTACTCTTGCTCCCTATATTTGTGTCAGCTCTGCAACTTTCGAGTTTTTAGATGCAGGTATTTCGGCGAGCGAGCGGATATGTGTGATTGCTAAGTATGGAGCCACTGTATCAGCATACTCTGAAAGGAACTGGTACACATTCTGGACGAGAGGCCTTGTCTTTATTAAGTGATCGCATATTTTTATGTGTTTAATCATCGAATAACCATTGTAATTTATTATAAATCACTGTAATCGTGGAAAAGTTTAGGAAATTCATACAAATAGTTAGCATGTTGCCAGGTTGTCATGTTTTCACTGAGAAAGCGACTCCTTTTAAGCGATAGCGGGAGAAGACAGTTCTGGTTCCTGTAACATAGAAATACGTAAACTAAACAGAAATGTATTAAGGAGAACCGCCGGTAGTAGAGCGGTTGGCTAGCAGCCCGTTAATAGACCTGTTACTGGGCCGCAGGTGCCCGGGTGCTCCTGCTACACGGCAACCAGGAGAGCACTGAGTGGCGCGCCGCCCCGTTAACACAGGCGACGGCGCCGGCGAGGGCCGTGTACTGCCAGTGCGCTGACGGCGGGCCCTTTGTCTTTCCCAGCACGGAAACAATGTCTTGGCGTGTGCGGACAATGGCCCGGCTAACCCGTCACGCCTCTTGTTGCAGCGGCCACCCACGTCTCCACTACTGTCCCACCACTCAGGGCTTCGATCCGAACACCTAGTTCCAGACCCCTGGAGGAGATACGGCAACTGCTCACGCTTCCAGCACATCTTGACATGCGAGTAACGTCACTGTGCTTCCTGGGTTGTCCTTATGAATTCAGAAGTGTTGTCGCTATTTTTTTAACTCGCTGTTGCTCTCGCAGATGCTCACTGGATGAAAAGTGTCACCAAAAGCTATTAATTTCTTTAAAATTTCATCCCGATAACACTGTTACTGCAAAAGAGGTTTTATCACAAACGTATAAATGGTTTTTGCAATTAAATGGAACTTGTTAATGAATTCTACCGTAACTTATTGGAAAAATTTCGTGTTTAAAGATGGAAAGAGAAGAGTGCTTTCCTTTCCACTAGTGTTTGCTTATTACAAACTCGTTTCTTAAGCTGTCGCCAGGTAACAGTCAGTCTTCGAATGATACTTTTTAAAAGAGCACACTATTAAATCATGCTGAAAACTGAAATCGGGCCAGACAAAATGACTGCTAGTCAAAATGGCTTTCAACCTATAGCCGATTTCGTATATAGGACGGCTTTTAAAATCACTAAGTAAATTATTGGTTACTTAATTATTTGTATGTTTATACTTAAGATATCTTCCTATGAGTCAGTTTTGAAATAATGACATATCCTCTAAGCAAAAATATGGCAACATTTTGGCAACTTACATGATATCTCAATTACTTTTCTTGCACATAGAGAGTTATTCTTAGGAATACGCAATATTTTTATCTCCCTCAAACACACCCACACACACACACACACATACACATGTGAGTGCCGAAAAACAATCGTGCTCGTAGACAGCCCGATTTTCTTCCACGTAGTGGAAAGAGTTATCAAGTAGACATGATTTCAATTTATGTTTGATGTTAACTTTATTAAATTTATTTTACCTTCTTTTTATCACTGGATGGGTAGTGAAAGATTTTTAAGACTGAATACGTCACTCTTTTCGATGACCAGTAAGGCTCAGTGGTGGATAGTGGACATTATTTCTCCCATTAGTGTCATATTTATGAATACAAAAGTTTCCTCTTGTTGTTATTGTGGTCTTCAGTCCAGAGACTCGTTTGATGCAGTTCTCGATGCTACTCTATCCTTTGCAAGGTTCTTCGTCTCCCAGTACCTACTGCAACCTACATCCTTCTGAATCTGTTTAGTGTATTTATCTCTTTGTTTCCCTCTACGATTTAAACTTTGATTTTCTGTTGACAACAAACTTCATAAAGGAGTAAATTTACTGTGCAATAAATTTTTATTTTTGTCCAATAACGAGCGACCCAAGTAAATGATGCCATAAGACACTAGTGCAAGTCAGTTGGTAATATCAGTCAAATGTTTACCGTTTACATCTCCAAAGACTCACATAACCAGCAAAGTATAATTTGCAGAGCTGAGGCGTTTAAAAAGACATCTAACCTGTGAAATTCAGTTCAGTTTTCTATGAATGTAAACTTGGAAGGATTTAGGGTAGTCTGTGCCTGTAACATGCATTATTTCTTAAGTTTTAATAAGAGCTTATGCTGTACTGCTTTCATATAGTGCGTTTCATCTACATTCAGTGATAATCAGTTTGTAGAGACCAGCCATTAATTATCAAGAAAATGCTCCACTGGACTTACAGGAGAGAACAAATTCTTCTTCATGGGTATATCATAGAGAATCGTTTAATATAACAACAAGAAAATCGTAGCCAATATCAGTGTCTGTATTCCCCAGTCTACAGATTCTGATTCATTGTGTGACCTCTCTAAGTTTAAGACACGCTTCATCGTTTAGTTATATCGCATAGAAACCAGTTACCATGAAGATCTCCTATTTGAGCTTCTATGGGTCAGTTGTGTGAATTGCAAAAACCTTCTTACAAGTTATAGAAGTTACTGTACAAACTTGAAATATTTTAATATTTAAATTTTGTCTTATCTGACTTCTTAATTGAAAAGTAGCGTCTTTTTTGGTGAAACCCTTTTGGAATTGAATTTGAGACTGACTTATTTTGAGAGAGTTCTGTTATGGTTCCTGTATAAATAACTTTTTTTCTGTACCTTGGAGAAAGAGGTAAGTAGTGTGACTGGCTGATTATTATTACTATCAGCCTTACTGCCGTCCTTGTAAAAGGGTCTAACAGTATAATATCCGAGTCTGTCTGGATATATATCCTATGATACTTAAGGGTGATTATTAAATACGAAAATAATTTAGATTATTAAATACTAGCTATGATTCAATCGCTTTACTGCAGCTATTTTATGATCGGTGGAGGACCGCTTATTTCATTACGTCAGACAATACAATATTTTCAAAACAGTCAGTTGCTTAAGTCTTGCTGTGTCGGACAATAAATTATTCTCAATAAAATCAATCAGTGTTGTCTCCATCTTGGCTAAAACGTCGCTCTTCCCAAAACTGCTTTTAAATATGTTGGATGCCTGACTGCTACGATTTATTATTTTGCAGTTTTCTTATAACAAATTAGTCACTCTCATTAACTGAATTACTCACTTTTATTTTAAATTTTACCGTTAAAGATTTAAATTTATTAGCTGAGTAATTGATTTCATACTATACGCAGAGATTTTTTTTAAGTCAATTTCTTTCAGACAATACAGTATTCCTTGTAATACAAAGTCAGCTGTACTACTTCGTTTGTCTAAACCAATTCGAACAATTTCCTTTCTCGTGATAGTGAATATTTTATTGCTTTTGTAATCCAAGATTTCTTTCATGTGTTATTCCCACCATACGTTCCTGTTTTCTTTGGAAAGCAGATATTGACGACTGGCCGCGAGTGGTAGCCGCGTGGTCTCAGGCGCCTTGTCACGGTTCGCGCGGATGCTCCCGTCGTAGGTTCGAGTCCTACGTCGGGCATGTGTGTGTGTGTGTGTGTGTGTGTGTGTGTGTATGTGTGTGTGTTGTCTTTAGCGTAAGTTAGCTTATGTTAGATGAAGTAGTGTGTAAGCTTAGGGACAGATGACCTCAGCAGTTTGGTCCCATAGGACATACCATTAATTTTTTTAAATTAACGATTGGCAGAAACGTTGATGTAGAAGAACCTGTTAACGCAGAGATCTTAAAAAGCCCGACTTATGTGTAAGAACGCCTTCTGCAGACGAGTTTTCTTAACATTACGAGCTACACAGCACATTACACATTTTGGATTGTGACTGATTTCCTTTACCAAATAAACATGAACGAAACTGACATAGTTTCTTTATATTCTTCTTCTTCTTCCGTATCCGGATGCACCAATTATATCTTCCCTTCCCAGTAATTAGCAACGTAGTTTGTTTTGTCATTGACTTTCAAAATATCATCTTTAGTGCATGTTATAGACATATCTGGCCAAATCAATAGGTGGTCCAAGTCCTGCATAGCTCCGCATTCACACCTATCGCTATCACTGTAACCCCATTTAAATAGGTTTGATTTGCACCCAGTTACTCCAGTGCGCAGCCGGTTTAATGACCTCCAAGTTGTAAAAGGTAGCTGAAATCCTGCAGATCCCTCCTCAAGTAGTTCCATTGTGGAGTGTGGCACCATTTCTTCCCAAAGAGATAGCCGCCTTGCGACGGGCTTGGTGGCGAGCTCTTCAGTAGTTTCAATGAAACTCCTGCGGGATTTCAGCCGGACACGTTGTTTTCGGTGCATATGCATCGGGTGTCGAGGATCATTCGTTTGTTTTGATATTTCGATCTCGGCGGCTACTTGTCTGCGGATAGTGGGTGGTGCTATGCCTATGATGGGATAAATGATGCCTGTGGGAGTTGGTTTGAGGCATCCTGACATGTGCAAACGAAAAAACTGTGATGTTTTAGTGTTACAAGAAACACACAGATCTCCAACTAGCCATAGCCATTCTTTATATTAATAGTAGCAAACTGGCCCGGCTTCGCGAGGGTAGAGCTGAATGTCTACATCTTATTCACTGGGATTTGTGTAAAATTCTCAAGGAAAAATTAGGCAGCTGAGTATCATCACTTTCAAAGAACATAAATGATGTGAGCAGCCAATGGGAAGAAGTTTCTCAGGAGGCACGAATGTTAAGTGTTTCCTACTCAGGTGTAGTTTGGAGTGACATCTCTTGTTAATGACGCGAGCTGCCAGCTAACATGCTGCCCACTCCACCCGACTGCAATGCCAGTTCAGCACAAACTACGGTTACTTGCCAGCCACCAATCTACAGCACCAGGACGAAATGTACAACATGAATTCATTGATGTTCAGTGCAAGCTATGCCTACTTGTGGCCTACCTGACTCCAACGTCAGTCAGACATAAGCTACATTTTCTGTGTAACCTTTTCCTACATTCCACAGTATAACATCGGTACGATGCACTCTCTGCCATACAACGTTGGTAGGCAGCACACTCAAGCATCAACAGCTACGATGCACCCTTTGTCTCGAAATATTAGTAAAGACCACCCTCTGCTACTCTGCACCCTCTATAATGACATTGGTGTGAAATGCCCTCTGCTAGGAAAAATCTTCACGAAACTCCTACTGCTATATAACTAGTAAGAAGCCCGTCTAACACAAAACAACGGTACGAAGCACTCTTTACTAAATAATATTGTTATGAAAAACCTTCTGCCACGTAACTGCGGAATGAAGCACCTTTTGTCAATAAAAATTTGTGAAAAAGCACCATCTGCTACGCAATACCGTTAAGAAACAGCCTCTTCCATGGTACAATAATATGTGTGGACTATTCCATGGAGTTCTTTCATTCACTACTAGATGCCAATAGCATCATTTTAACTGTGATTCATCAAAGTTCGGCTAATTTCCATGATATTTACTCAAACCTTCCTTAAAAATGCATCAGAATCACTACAGTAGTTCCTGAGATTAGTCCAAACATTAAGAGAAAACTATTGTGGGTATACGTACGTATAGACAGATGGATAAATAGACAGATAGAAGATGCAAGAAGAATAATTCAGTAAATAGTAAACCTAGTAAAATTCGACTCTGGTATATGAAATGTGGCAAAATTTAAATATTCTCATTAACGTGGAGATTGACATTTATTGCGTTTGCTAAATGCACTTCAGCATAAGAACGTGCTGATATTCGTCAAAACGTCACACATACAAACAGCGATCGAGATGACGTAGTACTGACACGCTGGAGGGTTATTTGTGGAGGACGCAAGTCCCCAAAGGTTCCGCTACTCATCTGTATAGCCAGATTTACGTTTTCTGTCATTTCCCTAGACTGTTTAAAGCGGGTCCTGGGTTGGTTCCCCTGACATAACACGATTGATTTCCTTCCCCATTCTTCCCCAGTCCTACCTTGGGCTCCGTCTCTAAATATCTGTGCATTGTCAGTGTGTTGAATAAATTTCCTTTCTTACTATTTATTAAATTCACAAGCAAATATTTATCTACTCATCTTCTCAAATTTAGTTTTCAGGGGTGAAAATCACCATGTACTTCCGCTAATAAAAAGATAAAGCTTAGTAGGAGAGACCTATATTATTATAAGGTTGTTATCAATGGACCGGCTCCATCGAAGGGGGAGCTCGAGTTCTCTCTGAATGCTGATGAAAGGCGCGTGCTAACGGTCATTCCGCCCAGGCTGTGTTGCCAAAAATCCGCACGCTGAGAAGTGAGATCCACACAGAGACACAAGAAATAGTAAAATAGGTAAAATTTGTAGTATGCTGTTGTAATCGATTTGTATGATTATTGAAAGGTCTTAGTTATATGGTAACAATGATTAACTTTCTGCAGCCATCGTTGTAAAGTAGGAGGAATTTAAACTATATTATCAGTTTACAAAAAAAAATTTCAAATGGCTCTGAGCAGTATGAGACGTAACATCTGTGGTCATCAGTCCCCTAGAACTTAGAACTACTTAAACCTAACTAACCTAAGGACATCACACACATCCATGCCCGAGGCAGGATTCGAACCTGCGAGCGTAGCGGTCACGCGGTTCCAAACTGAGCGCCTAGAACCGCACGGCCACACCGGCCTCCATCATTCTACAATATAAAGTTACATGCTGTGGATAGAGTTAGGTATTGTCAAGCAATGATGTGTGAGTTGGCTTGAATGAGCCACCTCGAATCTTGTCTAACCTGTGTAAAAAATTTAAGGAGTAGTGTTCTTGATATCTCTTCTAGCAGTTTATAGGTGTGTTTTCACAGTCAGCCACATGTGTTATTTTTTACCTTCAAAGGCGACAATTCTACAATTGGCCTCCTTGATTTCTAAAACGTGTTACGGTGGTTTCAGATGCCAACAAAAGCCCCTAACAAATAGAAATAAAGAAAACGAATAGAATGAAACGTATTGACACTTGCAGGGTGACAATTATTGAATAATGTGAAATAAGATCGTAATAGCTGCTGAGGTGTTAGCGTTAGGACGTTCAAACTGCACGGTTGGCCGCGGGTCATGATGGGAATTAGTATGAGCATGCACTGTTTGGTTTAGTGACGAAGCCCACTTTCATTTGTAGGGGTTCGCCGATAAGTGAAATTGGCGCATTTGGGGAACTCAGAATCCGCATATCATAATCTAGAAGTCTCTGCACTCTCAACGGGTGACTGTGTGGTGTTCAGTGTCCAGTCGCGGAATAATCGGTGCGATGTTCCTTGGCAGCACGGTGACAACCGAACGTACTTGAAGCTTTCTGAAGATGATTTCATCGCCTTTATTCAAACTGACTCTGATTTCACCCAGATGTGGTTCGTGCAAGATGGAGCTCTTCCCCATCGACGGAGGAGAGTGTTTGATGTCCTGGAGGAGCACTTTGGAGACCGCATTCTGGTTCGGGGTTACCCAAAGGCTACTGCAATGCGCCTCGATTGGCCGCTATATTCTCCGGATCTGAACACACACGACTCTCTTTTGTGGGGTTATATTAAAAACAAGGTATACAGTAATGACCCCAAAACCATTGGTGAGCTGAAAACAGCCATTCAGGACGTCATAGACAGCATCGATGTTCCGACACTTCAGCGGGTCATGCAGACGTTTGCTATTGGTCTGCGCCACATCGTCGCCAAAGATGGGAGGCATATCATGCCATAACCTGAATACGACTATTTGTAGTGACGTTTACATGTTGAATAAAGTGAGTTCACGTCTTAGTTTGTAACAGATGTACGTTTTTTCATATAGGTCAATAATTGTAGTATTTAACAGCTATTACACTACAGTCAATTCACAGTAACTGCTTCGCCTAATGAAGGAAACCAGTCCCCATGACTGGAGCGATGTAATCATTTTTCAGAAATTTCATTAACAGTGCATATTTATGTCTTTTCTGTCTGCTACGGTGAAATGAAAAAGTTACTGTTCAAGTTACACTGAAAAAAAGGTTCTTACAATAGCCAATATTCTTATTATACATATTGTTTAAGTGGGCTATTACAGAAACCATTCCCAAATTTCAGTTATCTGGTGTGAATACGAAATGTGTCTGTAAGGTCAACAAATTTACTTTTACAAGTTAATCGAAAGTAATAAAGATAAAATGACCTTATCTTCCTGATATGCTCCGTCCATGCTTTCATGCAAGAGTCTCGTTCAGAGTTATTGGACGCATGGCATGTAACGAGAGGCTTGAGAACACTACATGTTTAAGATGTGGTGATAAATTACTCTTATACGAAAATAGGGAACGGCTAGTTTACGTATCACTGAAAAGCATATTGAAGATGTCAACTCTTTTTTACTACTACGTTCCACCTCCTCACTTAGGACATTATTTCACTGTTTAGCTAAACGCAAATATATTGCCTCTTGTTCCTAAATATTCAGTTATTTGCACTTCCATACTCCATGATAAACTGGAAGATTTCTTCCTACTATAACCTTGCTGTGCACACGTATTTTATAATGTTTGTGCCAATTCGTAGAGACCTTGTTTCCATTTTTACACAAGAGTTTCATTTACACTGTATATGACCTATATAAAAGTGTTACAAATGATGCATCCAATTCTATCCATATGCGCTTGGTTGAGTGTATTGTTGTATTTCGTAAATACGGTTTCATTCATCTTTTGCGCATGAGGACTTCAAAAGCCGGTACAAAGATTCACTATACAGCTAAAATGGTTATCGTTCGTTGTTGACTATCTATCTGATAATATTATTACAGCAAACAGGAAACGCAATAAATGTGTGAGTATAGCATTGTTGGCCGTATGTCCCCTTTTCGCATGTTTAGGCACCTGATGTCAGTATTTTTATTTGCTGCCATATTGGTGGCTTGCACGTCGTGATGGTAACAACACGCATTCCCAGTCCAGCGATGAGGTTATCCCCGACCAGGCCGAGAGTCGAACCCGGGCTTTCGTCATCGAAAAGTCAGTAAAGTTAACCACAAGACTGTGAACTGCTAAGCGAATACCCAGTAATAATGAGTGATTCTTCAAACGAAGTGAACCGGTGATTAGAGTAAAGACAAAAAATCTGACCTGTTACTGTTGAAACATTTAATGTTCTCAGATATGCTATTAAAACGACAATATGACAGTGATACAGGTATGTTAAACATCCTTAGGGAACAAATTTGCCTTAAAACTTCAAAATCTATAGAATAATTACTGAATGAATTTGTTTGGCATGACTGCATTGTTTTTGTGCCTTGAACGAAGTATACCAACGAAAAGATGAGAAAACTTCTATGCGAAATGAAAATACTGATTCGTATGTACTATTGTCACTGTATCCTGCACGCATCAACGAATGCCATGATGGCAGCATTGTGTAGATGGCTAGTGAACCCTCATGTGCTTGTAGTGCATTGAGAAAACTTCAAGATGGTTTTACCGTTCCAAAAATTATATGCTTCTGACTTTTAATATGAACAAATAATATATTCTATCGGTATTTAAACAGTAACAAATTGAATAATATACCGTAACTATCTAAAAATATATGCCACAAGGTACTGTAATAGTTTTGAGAAATGATGTCTGTTGTTGTGGACTGTTTCTTAAAAAGAGGTCAAATGTAAGATGGTCATATTTTCCTCTCCAACAAGGCTATAATAAACTGTTTTTTACAACAAAGAAAAATGTTAACATAAATCATACAGTAAATAAGTTGCAGTAATACGTTCATTTGCTAAGAAACGGGCTCAGCTGCAGTTATTTACTCCAAGAAAGTAATTCACGGCCGAGTTCGCCAGTTTCTTTTCTTTGATGTAGCGAATACACCAAAGTATTCCACTGGAGTGACATGGTGCCGTAGGACGGTTTATTACAACCGTGTATCAGCGAACGCGAAATTGGGAGTACAAAGTTTAATGTGCTAACTTGTTACGAAGAAAACTTGCGCAAACTCCTCGAGAAAATGCAGGCACAGCAAAAACTTGGGACAGTTTCTTATTTAAGAGAAACGGAAGGAAACACCAAGAGCAGCATTGCGCCTTTCGTCGCAAAGCTTTTGCTAATCAGTTCATATAGCAACGTGACTCGACGTACACTCCTCTTGATTCAGCTTTAGGGAAATGTAATATCACAAAAATTTTAAAAATTAAAGGAACAAGTATATATATCTGATACTATAAGCAATGGCATATTATCAGTTGAAGTACATTAGAGACTCTATTTCAAACTACGAGTAATTACGGTTACGGTAAAAAATTAAGCGATTCAGCATACTATGTTATGGCTGACCAACCCATCACCGCCATATTTCACTCTTTGCGCGTAAACTCGACCAGAAGTAGGAAACAATTTGAAAGAAGACTCATCCTATCAAATATTCTTCCATTGCTCCATGGTCTTGGTTTTATGGCTTCGGCACTATGTTCTCCGCGAACAGTCGTTTTACCTACGAGATGAGACTCGTTTTGAAGTTCCAGTTCGCCCAGCGATTCCCTGCTTATGTAGCTCTCACCTTGTTGTTTTGGTGCTGACAGGGTTCGCGAGAGTCACATTCAGTTTCGCAGTGGTTTTTTCCGCTGTCGTTCTCTTATTTTTCGTCACAATCATTTTCAGTGATCCTCTGTCACGATCATTCAACATACTTTTCGTCCTCGTTGTTACTATTTGAATTACGGTATTCCGTTTTCCCTGCATGCGTTATAAATCTCTGATACGATGCCCCTTGAAGCAGCCACTTTCACTTAGATCCAACATAATGAACTCACAGCTACACAGAAAACTGTTTTGACGAGGACCGCCACTGCAACGTACTGGGTACATTGCACAGGTGCCATTCGTAGTCAGACACAGCAAGATACAGGCTTAAATAGCAACTCCATTTATGTTCAACTGTGCATTTCTCGCGGTGTCTCCATATTTTTGAACATCCCCTGCAAGTCATCACTGGATTAATAGAGTGGACACCGATTACACAATCCCTTGTAAACACACTGCCTCTGTATCACTAATATCCCCGCAGATCACACATCATTCTACCTGTAGCTACGACATTCCACTGTCATCTGACGATGGCATAGGAAAGGGAAACGAGTCTGCATTTATATAAATAGTAGTGGCAGAACATCAAGAGGGTATTTCCTTTTTCGTACTATGTGTACAATTAGTACTCAAACAAAGTTTTAGAATGTATGAGGACGCTTGCTAGGACGTGAAAGTACTGAAACGAAAACAAATTATCGGAAAGTCCGTCGCTGCAGCGTTCGACGATGAATGGTAGTTGGTAAATGTAACGAGGACTCATAATCATCTCATATGACGTTAATTTCAATGTCTACTTGAGCAGTACCACTTTGGGAAGCTGGACGCATGCCTCGTATGGTTATAGGCGAATTGATACTCAGCCATTGTCTTGTGGTGAGGTATACGGCAACGCAACAATGTACGGGGCCCAAACGTTGTTCAAATTGTTGACAATGAGACGAATGTGATACATCAAGTTTTGAACATGGCTGTGTTTTCAGCGACGGTTTAAAATGTAAAATTAAAGCAATAACAGACCTCCGTCGCCAAAATGAAGTCTTTTGACATAGATTTCGGCAACTACTAAGACCGCCTTAATCAGAAGTACCAAAACTGCCCTACAACGCAAGTACAGAATTTTAGGAAAAGAAATTTTTTAAGTGTAAGTACTGACTATCAGTACAAAATGAAAAGAAACAGTACCTATATGTCACATATAAAATAAATATCAAGCGATCAAGTTTTAGTCACAATATTTTTAAAATAGAAAACATAGGAAACAGGCCATTTGGGCTGCTCACACTTGTGAACATTACAAATAAGAGTGCCATCTAGTAGCCGCAAATACAAACAGGCAACTTAACATTCAAAATATAGACAGATGAATATTATGAAACAACATTATTTAATACATGAAGTAAGAGGCAGTATTTTATCTGACAGCAGCAGATATGGTAACAATTTTCCTACATAAGAACTTAGAAGTACAGTTCGACGGCTGGAAACAACATTACAGAATTACAAATGGAGCTGAGTAAGTCAGCGAGTAGAAAAACGGTATAACATGAAATGTAGTTAGTATAAACCATTTTTAAAAAATTACGAATCGACTTAGATAGAAAAAAATACTGCGGTAACTGCACTAGGGAACAGGAAATCAAATATAAAGTAACGGCTTTATACCGTTGAAGAAGCTGTTATTACATAATTGTAGCTGTTCATTAAAAATGAGGCCATTATTTCGAGAAAGATGTTTAAAAATTTCTAATTCTTCGTTAACATCTAAATTACGCCCTTTCTTCTGAGTGTGCGTAATGTTGATATCGTGAACAGCTTCAGGAACGTGACATGTAATCAGAAGATTGTCGGCAAAATACGAATTTTGAGTGCTAGTACCACTTTTTCTTAATATATGTTCTTGGTATCTGACTGTAAAGGCACGTCCTGTTTATCCTATGTAGTAATAAGAGAAAGTGTCGCCAAAACATTTATAGGCACCAGAGTTTTTCAAAGGCAAACGGGTCGATTTTAAATTATGAATAATATTTTATTTTCAAACTATTATTGGTTGAAAAGGGCGACATTACAGTTGTATTTATTACGAACAAAGCGTTAAATCTCATAGGAGATGGGCCCAAGAAAGGAATGGAAAAATTTCTTCTTTAGGCTGGACTCAATGAAAGAGAGGCCGAGTGTAAAAACTCTTTTAGCAGTTTTCATTTAATGGCAGCATCGTATTCGTTACTAACTGCTCCCGTTTTGCTTAAGTTAATTTCTTCTAGCTCTGTGAATAGCAGAGTGAAAGAAAGCGTTTTTATGAGATTGTTGGTGTATGGTAGACGCAGGTACGATCTGACCGGTATATGTTTCTTTACGAGAAGCCTTAAATGAGACTTTATTTTTGTTTACTGTAAGCGTCAAGTCGAGAAAATTCAATTGACAGGCTTCGTTTTCGAGTTTTCTGGTGAAGCGTATTGCCTCGTGAAGTTCATGAACGACATTGAAATAGAGTCAGTGCCATCAACAAGTCCTTTGTAGCTGACTAAAGTATCATCAACCTATCTGAAATAGGAGAGAATGCCTAGCACTTTAGTTGAGAAACACTTGAAGACCTTTTCTTCTAGAGAGTTAATTCTGTAATGTCGTTTTCAGGCTGTACTTCTAAGTTCTTACGTTGACAAATTGTTACCATGTCTGCTTCTGTCAGATAAAATATTGCCTCTTACTTCATGTATTAAATAATGTTAATCATAATATTCATCTGTCTACATTTTGAATGTTAAGCTGCCTGTTTGTATCTGCGGCTACTAGATGGCACTCCCAGTGTAACGTTCACCTGCCCGCAACTGCTGACGCCGGCACCTTAGTCTGATGCTACCGTAGCTCGACATGTGTGAGCAGCACATAGTGGCTTGCCTTCTATGTTTCCTATTTTAAAATTTTGTGACTGAAGCTTTATCGCTTGATATTTATTTTATACGTGACATGTAAGTACTGTTTCTTTTCTTTTTTTTCTAAAATTTTGTACTTATGTTATATGCTAGTTTGAGTGTTTTGCTTCTAATGAAGGCACTCTTAGTAGTTGGCGAAACATAGGTCAAGACTTCATTTTTGCGACCGAGGGCTGTTATTGCTTTAATTTTAAATGTGATACAGTTTTTAAAAATTAGTTTTATACCTTGCACCCTAAAATACTAGAACGCAGTTTTTAGTATACGCAATCAGGTCAGGTAAATGTAACCACCGTCCATGTTCGACCTCTATGTGCAATAATAACCCTAGTAGCGGAGGATATACAGTACAACGCGAGTTGGAAGGACGCGGGAACGGTGCAGTCATTGTCTTAAAGCGGAATCGGAGCACTTTGACGGCCAAAAGGCGATGATCATTGGCTTTCGGGCCAAGGGTGGAAGCATTTCCGAAAAGGCTATTTGTGTTGTTAGTGTTCTGCAGTGGTTAAAGTATACCGTGCTTTCCAAAACTGCGCTATCCAAAACGGTCGGGGCAATTGTGCTGCACGACTCGCAAAAATTGACATGGCTGAACGACGACTTCGTGGACGCCTACTGGTGAACAGACCTGCAACTGTTGAGCAGCTGACCACCCAGATGAATCAAGGAACTGCCAACAGTGTCTCCTCGATGAAAGTTGAGGCGGGGGGGGGGGGGGGGGTGTTTGCTGCATATGAGCCTCTGCCGCAGGCGCCTGGTTCCTGCACCCATTCTGACTGCTGTTGATCGTCGACGAACACTGGAATTCGCTCGCCAGCATCGCACCTGGACGTCCACTGAGCAGCAGTGGACCGCCTTTTCAGTTATATCACGTTTTATATTACATCGGACCGATAACCGTTAGTGTTTTTCTGCGGTAAACGTCTGGAAGCAAATTTCGTGCAGTGGTCCAAGCCGTAGGAGGGAGCTTTATGGTCTGTGGAATGCTATCGTGGCATTTTCTGGATGATCTTGTCATTCTGGAAGGCAGAATCGATCAACGCAAGTATGCATCTGTTCTTGGTGACAATGCCTATCCCTAAATGTAGTCTGCTTTTCCTCGACAAGATGGCATCTACCAGCAAGGCCATGCAACGTGTCACACAGCTCCGTGTTTAGAAGAGCACCAGGATGTGTTTACCACACATCCGCGGGCGCCCTACTACCCAGATTTCAACCCAGTCGAGAATCTGTGGTGCTACATCGATCGGGCTATGTCCACCATGGGTCCTAAACCTAGAAACCTAGTGCAACTTGCGTCATCGCTCTTCATTCCTGTCGGTAGTTTCCAGAACGTCACTGACTCTCTTCCTGCAATATCGCGCATCTGTCTGCTTTGAAAAAGGTGGTTACGCAGGTTTTGACAGCTTACCTTAATATGACTGTACAGTGAAGTATCAGGTTGCCTAGTTCTTTCATTTTTTTCGTGAGTGGTCGTTCGTTCACAAATCTTTTTCCATTATTTTAGCCTTCTTGTTGCACTGGTAGTGCGTTCTTCAGTACAAAGATAGGTTGGATGCAGCAATTCACGCCGTCCCATGCTGTAAAAATCCTCATTTCTGCCTAATTACTGCAACCTACACCCTCATCTATACTAATAGTAAATAAAAGCAAGCACTCCGTCTTCACGCCACAAGTGGCCCATCGGGACCATCAGACCGCCGTGTCATCCTCAGATGAGGATGCGGATAGGAGGGGCGAGTGGTCAGCACTTGGCTCTCCCGGTCGGTATGATAGTTTTCTTTGACCAGAGCCGCTACTATTCGCTCGAATAGCTCCTCAATTGGCACCAGGAGGCTGGGTTCACCCCGAAAGATGGCAACAGCGCATGGGGGCCCGGATGGTCACCCATCCAAGTGCCAGCCACGGCCGACAGCGCTTAACTTATGTGATCTGACGGGAACCGGAGTGTCCACTGCGGCAAGGCCGTTGCCCGATAGTAAATAAATTACACAAAATTAATTGGGATTTCCCAGATAACTTCAGCACAGCTTCCGACACAGTATACGATTTAGTTGATCAAAATCGGCGTACCAAATAGAAAGATACGGTGATTTAAATTTTTATCTAAAACCGTGGCATCTGTCTGTTTGGCTGTCTGAACATGCTAATGTCTTTCATGGAGTTTTTACAGGTAACCTGGGCATAGCTTCGGGCACCGTGTAGGCTTCATTTGATCAAAATCGGATCACAGACAAAAATCTATCGTAAATGAAAGTTTTAGCCATCCTAATATTATAAATGCCAAAGTAACTCTGACTGTTTGAGGAATAACCCGTTGAACCGATTTCGATGGGATTTGACACGAAGATAGCTTGAACTCTGAGGATGAATATAAGCTAATTTAGAAGAGCGTACATCTACATACACACACGTACTACGCAAACCATCATACGGTGCGTGGTGTAGGGTACCCTGTATCACTACTAGTCATTTCCTTTCCTGTTCCATTCCCAAACAAAGCGACGGAAAAATGACTGTGCGCCTCCGAATGAGCCATAATGTCTAGTATCAGACCAGTAAAATAATTCTGCTATCACCTTCATATCCCGGTTCTCTAAATTTTCCTCAAAGAAAATCCACTGACTCCCATGTGGATTTTCGAAGTATTCCCACAATACTCACCTAATACTCGGATCTACCGATAACAAATCTTGCATCTCTCCTCTGAACTGCTTCGACGTCTTCGTTTAATCGGACCTGGTGGGGATCCCAAACAGTCGAGCAGTAATTAAAAAAAACTAATCGCACTAGCGTGCTACATGCGGTCTCTTGTATATATGAACTTCACTTTTCCCAAATTCTCCCAATAAACGAAAGTCTATCATTCGCCTCCCTCACCACAGTTCTCACATGCTCGTTCCACTTGATATCGCTTTGTATCGTTAAAAGATGTGACTTTGTCAAGGAGGACACTACTGATGCTGTATCCGCATTAATTTACATTTCTCTATATTTAGAGCCAGCTGTCATTCATCACACGAACTAGAAACTTTGTCAAAATCGTTTTGTATCCTCCTACAGTCGATACATTCTCATAAACCAAAAAATCATCACCTAACAACCGCAGATTACTTCCCTCTCTTCCCACCAAATCTTTTATGTATACTGAAAACAACAGCGTATCTAAAACGCTTCTCTGAGGCACCCCTGACAACAGCCTTGTCTGTGATGAAGACTCGCCGCAGAAGAAGACATACTGTGTTCCATTACTTTAGAGGTCTTCGAGCCACTCACATATCTGGAAACCTGTGCCATTTGCTCGTACTTTTGTTAACTGTCAGCAGTGGAACACTGTATCAGATGCTTTCCGGAACTCTAGAAATAAGGAATCTGCCTGTTGCACTTCATCTATAGCTCGCAGCGTATCATGTCAGTACAAGATCACGTGTAGTACAAGATACATATTGGTATCAAGTGTGGAACACGAATTAGGGAGAAATAATCATTCATTGAAAAACCATTTTGCTCTCTGACTTCTGATGTTTATCATACTTCTGAAAATCCTTTTGTTGTTTGGTATATTTTATGTGACACGATTAAAAATTACAATGCTTATACAATCTGCAATGTGATACGATACTGCAGCACCTATGTTCTTAAGAAAAACGATGGAAAGCTCCTTCGGAGAAGCATGCTTGTGCTAAGGAACGTTACGTCGTTCTTCTTAACAACACGGCTGCTGCAGTATCGTATTTATGCTCCGATACCAGGCAGCGACTTCCGGCTAAAATGTCCTCCCCCTGTAAGGGAATTACATAACGTGTAAGACTGTAGGTTGTCACTCATGAACAACGAAGTATGGAAGCATGCGACTGCCCGTGGGACGTGCACGGATAGCCAGATCGCTGGCCGTTGTGGCCGAGCTGTTATAGGCGCTTCAGTCCGGAACGGCTCTGCTGCTACGGTCGCAGGTTCGAATCCTGCCTCGGGCATGGATGTGTGTGATGTCCTTAGGTTACTTAGGTTTAAGTAGTTCTAACTATAGGGGACTGATAACCTCAGATGTTAAGTCCCATAGTACTTAGAGCCATTTGATAGCCAGACTGAATAAGGCGGTCGCTCACGTAATGCGGGAAATCCGGTTTCAAATCCCGTTTCGGCACAAATTTTCATTGTCGTCGTTCCTTTATGGAGATGATGGTTGTTCGTACTCCCAACCACCAATATATTTCATCTAAACCTTCATTGTGTTTAACTCATTCTTCCACCCTACTTGTTCCCTAATGTATACGTTGAATAATGTATAGCTGGTTCAGCAACATGATGCACATTTATGAACTGCTGTCCATGCGCCTTGTAACGTTTATGTACAAAGTAAGGTGTGATGTTTATGTCTAACAATGAACAGTTATATAAAGTGGTGTGCTGATGGCGTATGTGATTACGTGTATCTGTATATTCACCTTACCCTATTTTAAACCTAGGACTCACTCTGCTAAAATTTCCCTAGTACTCCATCTGGGGTCATACATTACCCCAATCAATATACACTCCGGGAAATGGGAAAAAGAACACATTGACACCGGTGTGTCAGACCCACCATACTTGCTCCGGACACTGCGAGAGGGCTGTACAAGCAATGATCACGCGCACGGCACAGCGGACACACCAGGAACCGCGGTGTTGGCCGTCGAATGGCGCTAGCTGCGCAGCATCTGTGCACCGCCGCCGTCAGTGTCAGCCAGTTTGCCGTGGCATACGGAGCTCCATCGCAGTCTTTAACACTGGCAGCATGCCGCGACAGCGTGGACGTGAACCGTATGTGCAGTTGACGGACTTTGAGCGAGGGCGTATAGTGGGCATGCGGGAGGCCGGGTGGACGTACCGCCGAATTGCTCAACACGTGGGGCGTGAGGTCTCCACAGTACATCGATGTTGTCGCCACTGGTCGGCGGAAGGTGCACGTGCCCGTCGACCTGGGACCGGACCGCAGCGACGCACGGATGCACGCCAAGACCGTAGGATCCTACGCAGTGCCGTAGGGGACCGCACCGCCACTTCCCAGCAAATTAGGGACACTGTTGCTCCTGGGGTATCGGCGAGGACCGTTCGCAACCGTCTCCATGAAGCTGGGCTACGGTTCCGCACACCGTTAGGCCGTCTTCCGCTCACGCCCCAACATCGTGCAGCCCGCCTCCAGTGGTGTCGCGACAGGCGTGAATGGAGGGACGAATGGAGACGTGTCGTCTTCAGCGATGAGAGTCGCTTCTGCCTTGGTGCCAATGATGGTCGTATGCGTGTTTGGCGCCGTGCAGGTGAGCGCCACAATCAGGACTGCATACGACCGAGGCACACAGGGCCAACACCCGGCATCATGGTGTGGGGAGCGATCTCCTACACTGGCCGTACACCACTGGTGATCGTCGAGGGGACACTGAATAGTGCACGGTACATCCAAACCGTCATCGAACCCATCGTTCTACCATTCCTAGACCGGCAAGGGAACTTGCTGTTCCAACAGGACAATGCACGTCCGCATGTATCCCGTGCCACCCAACGTGCTCTAGAAGGTGTAAGTCAACTACCCTGGCCAGCAAGATCTCCGGATCTGTCCCCCATTGAGCATGTTTGGGACTGGATGAAGCGTCGTCTCACGCGGTCTGCACGTCCAGCACGAACGCTGGTCCAACTGAGGCGCCAGGTGGAAATGGCATGGCAAGCCGTTCCACAGGACTACATCCAGCATCTCTACGATCGTCTCCATGGGAGAATAGCAGCCTGCATTGCTGCGAAAGGTGGATATACACTGTACTAGTGCCGACATTGTGCATGCTCTGTTGCCTGTGTCTATGTGCCTGTGGTTCTGTCAGTGTGATCATGTGATGTATCTGACCCCAGGAATGTGTCAATAAAGTTTCCCCTTCCTGGGACAATGAATTCACGGTGTTCTTATTTCAATTTCCAGGAGTGTATAATTGACTGTGTGTACTAATCATTCAGAGAACAACGTACTGTCGTATAATACTGTTTGTTTACATTTTATTTATTATTTAGACACGTTTCACAGCTTTTTAACAGGTATGTACATAGTAGAATTAAATTACATATGGCAGAGTAATTACATATCAGAAGTTACAATATTACCCTAAGTCATAATTTGTTTCTCTTATAAATGTTTCACAATGGCTTCAAATTTACAGAAAATGTGATGAACAACTCAACAGGAAACATAATTCTAACCGGAATCCGTACCATGGTCATCTGCACATATTTTGCAAGTAGTAACTATTTCAGAATGTTCCTTGCAAACAAATTTGTTACACTTTTTGCATGTTGAACTGTATTTTGTGTCCTTTGATCGGGGGCAAATGGAGCATCTGCCTCGCTTTATCTTTTGACTGTCGGGTATTACGTCTGGATGTCCATTGTCTAACAGATCATCAAATCCACACCGTTTGATACTGCTAATAATATCCTTGTTCCTTGCTTGTGGTAAACACAAACGACGTTCCACTTGGGGCGCATTGAGTGCAGCTAGATCGACAAAATCATAAAATACTGCTAATGGCCAACGTTTTGTACCCTTTTTCACAGAATAGTAAGAGCTCATTTGATCTAACGTAGTAACACCTGATTTTGTTGAGTTGTAATACAACACTACTTCTGGTTTTCGTTTCAAATTGTTTTATTTGGGCACTTCAAATGATTTATGTTGTGTTTACAGGAGTAGCACAGCCTTATTTCTTTTCGGAACATACGAAACTAATAGGGTTTTACCACTATATGCAAATCTGGTAGTGCACTCTTCCCTAGTTTTCGAAGGCAAAAACTCTTTTGGGACTTCTTTTCTTGTAGAACGTAGAATACCTACAAGTGTCAACTTCATTTTCAACAATTCTTGGCCAAGGTCATAACTCGTGAAAAAATTGTCAGTGGTAATATTCCTATAACTGTCAGCCAGATGACGCACTAAATCTAAGACCACTCTCTCGCCTTGATTCACTTCTCTCACATCACCACTCCTTCCAGTGTACATTTGAAGATTTGTCAGATAACCATGTTCACAGTCTCCTGCGCACCATATCTTGATGCCATACTTTCCTGGCTTTGAAGGAATGTAGACCTTGAAACTGCACCGACCTCTGTATACGCAAAGATGTTCATCAACAGTAATGTTGCTGGAAGGTATAAATGATGTTTGACATTGCACGGCAAACAAATCAAATATTTCCTGTACAGCTTCAGCCTTATTTCCAGTCCTCTCTTTCCTTTCAAGTCTTGTGATGCGGTCGTCAAAACGAAGTGAACGCAGAATGTCCTGATATCGCCTCCTCGACATAGTAGCACGGAATAGAGGAGTGCCATATTCAGAGTCCCAAAATTCGTCAATAGGTTTCCCCCGGATCTTCTGTACGCCATACAGAATCAGCAAGCCTAAAAATGAAAGAAGCTCGCATCTGTCTGTATCACGCCAGTCAACTAATTTTCCAGACATTTTCAATTCATTTCCTCGTTGATTTGTGAACTGAACTATTATATCCATCAATTCATTAGTAATAAACTGCCTGAAACGTCAACAGCTGAGCTAACACTAACTGTACTAGGAATACCTGCTGAAAATCGTTGTATGTTGCGGATTGGAAACCTACGAATTGATGGTTCATTTGTACTCCATGCAATAGCCCGACCCCTGCTTACCAGTACTGCACTTTCATCTTCTCCACTGTCATCATTTTCAGCAAGAATATCATTTTCTTCTAATTCATGTAAACAAATTTCATCACTTTGGTCTACCTGTGTCTCTGTTCCATCATCTTCGGCGTCACTACCTTTTAATTACAACTGCTACGAAATAAGTCTTCCATAGCCTGTTATACACTATAGCCAGGAGCAAAACGTATTCCATCCATGCTGAAATTACACTGCAACAACAAACGTACAACAAACGTACAAACGAACTTCCAGTTTGAGGTTAGTTCTGAGTAACACCCGAATAACATATGAATTCAGTGTTACCAACTCAAAATACCTAAGAAAGAGATTGATAGTTGATAATCTATACGTTCTATGAATGTTACATATTAACAGTAGTTTTTGTTAATTATTGATTTAAATGTTGCGTCAAGCGCTCTAAAATTTTTTGTGAGAGAACTACAATACTGTGTGGTAAAAGTCATAAAATTCTGGATTTTTACAAGAAATAGAAATATTATTTTATCCATAGTGAAGATGATTTGGGTCACCTATGACCCCAGAGTGAGTCCTAGGGTTTAACAATCTGGGCACTAGAAAGTAAGTAATACCAGCAAACCCAAATTAATTAAAACCAGTCCATGATAATGAACAATTAGAGGTAAGTGCATTCAAATCCACTCCATCTTACTACGGTGCTGTAAATGTGAATACGTACAGAACTGGTCTACGTGTGAAAATCCATAAACTGTGTGAAATAAATTTCTACTTCGTATTGGTGTCACCTTCTGCTCTCAGCACTACAAAACTAACTGTAGTTGCAAAAGCCAAAATGTAAGATGGTTGACTGAGATACATTTAGAATTTGTTCAGATATATACGACTAGGAACTAGGAGGCGGAACATACCTGAGGATAATGACTGTAATATCTTACTTGAAAATATTACTATATAGTGAAACTAACTTTAGCAATATCATAAAAATTACACTAACGCAAAAAATGACCTTTACACAAAACAATTGGGGCTGCATACAAAGCTGGTCTCATTGAAATTCATTCTACAGCAAAAGCGCATAAATACATGAATATTGATTACCTTATTGTAGAGCGATGTAACAATGTGTACAAAGATTCTTCACCAAAATTTCATAATAATATTTGCAGTATTTTCTTAATTAATTTTACCTCAAATCATGTTTCTTCCATAAATCATTAATACACAAGACTATAATTATTACAATGAATATTTAATACTAAGCGACTGCCATTCCGGAGCATCGCAATGGTTCCTGTCAGCCTCTGACGCGCAACTCCTAACTTCCCAGCACCAACTGCCTACTACTGAGCGACATAACGTAAGCTCTTTCACGTACTCTGCCTCAGTGACAGCTGTCTCGCAGCGTTCTTTCACAGTTACATCTCTGTAATCGATACATCGCTCATGCTTTTGGATAATACGTTAAAATTTACAATTTTGATACATATTTAAACCTTTACACGTACTGCTTAGCAGCGACGCGACGCATCCTGCGTTAGGTCGGCTTGGGAGAGGAAAGTGGGGATTAGGTGATCTCGCTTATTTCTGTGATATGAAACGTATATATCTATAAATTGATTCTGATGGCTTACCTATTCCTTTGGGCTGAAAATTAACGATTACAAAAGTGGTGAAACATGTTTATTAGCACAGCTGGATACTATAAGCAGGAAACTAACAGTTACTGAATTCCTAACTACTTTCATGATTAATACTTTCATGATGAATCATTTATTCACTGGTTAGTATTCAGACAGCATCTTGAAAACTCATATTTCTGTTAAACCCTGTGACTCAAATTGCGTCTCCAAAATAGTTTTTCTGGGACATAAGAATTGCTACACTCCTTATACGTTCATGACTTAACTATCACTATTCATTGTTATTATTTTTATCACCTCACACATCTTCCAATACGAGTAAAAATATAAGAATTTAAGTAAAGACATTTCGGTAAACAAGATTCAGCAAATTGTAATATTAGTAATATTCTCCTCACAAACATTAATATACGCTCAATAGTAAACGCCTGATGGCCTAAAGGTATCGAACAATTGTAAAGTAAAAGAACTGAACCGTCGCATAGCAACGGCAGAATCTATTAATCTTTATCTTTGTCGTTCTTGCGCGGTGCCTGTAAATCTATATGCACATGTATCGATTAATGATATAAAAATAGAATTCTGTTGTTTCAAGACAAAAGAGGCATTTGGCGCCTCACCTTTTACAGTTTGTATTCCATGAAAGGCGGACGCGGATTTTTGCGTTCCGCAACGGTATTTTATATTTCATGTGAAAATATTGAGTGAGTGAATACGCTAATTTTTATTTTTCCAATCAGAAAACATGTAGTTTCTTGTAATTGATTACGAACAGACAGCATCAAGAGGACATTTTGACTGTTATGTATAAAGTATTTAACAACAACGGTCACCTATTGTAATTTAATATGAAAAGGTACGTAGCATTAAAAAAAGGTGTGTTAAAGATAGGTGTGCTTATTTTAGTAAATTAACCTTGATGATTTCCATCTCCTCATTTACTTGAATGATAATTATGTTGTGATAGTTCATCACCAGAAAATACGATCACGCTGATGGGCCGAACGCAGCATGAGGCAGAAGGAACATTATCGTTTTCCTATCATTTCTGAAGCAACTTTTCTTTAATTGTGTAGTGTTGCATTTCTTTTAAAGTCTATAAATCTTTTGCTCCCTTAGTGTTGTTCCGTGTATGACTACCTCGCGACTATAAAAATGGATAGAAATGATAATGTCTCTTCCGAAAGATCACAAATATATCAATATACTGCTCTTATTCAGGTATTTAATGCTCAACGTATGTTATTATAATAGTGTAATCAATCCCTGATTCTGTTACCAAGTGGCCCACCAAAATATTCATTTTTTCGACATTTTTCAGAAAATATATAAAATAACAATTTTTTCTTTTCACCCCCCCCCCCCCCCCCAAGAGCAACGCTACAAATGGAGCCTTTTCGAGTATGCGGCTACGAACTGTCTCTAACTTCAGTTTGAATGTAGTCCTGTTCAGGACAAATGTATACTAAATAAAAATTCTTCGGTTAAGTCTGCATGTAATTGCGCTCACTCCCGGCCTACCTAAACAGTAAGTAAAATGCTTTTTGAGCTTGTTACTACGTAAAATTTACTGTACACTCATAAATGTTAAAACAGGTGTTCCGCGTGTCGTCCTCGCATTTCGATATATTGGCGCACACTTCTCTACAATGCTTCGCGAATACTTTCAAACATTGCCTAACCGTCTAGTGAAGCATGGAAACGCTATAGGCCTTTAAAAGTTCTTCAACCACATCAGCAGGAGTGCTGTACCCATTTGGGATGACTCTGGACACATACAGGGTCGGATCGCTGGAGGTCAATGTAAAGGCTCTGCCCTATCTATCCATATTGGAGCCTTAGAGGCCGTCTCGCATCAGAAGCTAAGTGTGGCCAGGGACCATCATGCTTGTCCTATTTTCTCCACCGTAGGCCATGGGAGAAATATGAGACCGACTGGGTGGGGACTTGATCGAAATGTTTTGAATGCAAATAAATTTGTACTACCTACGGAATACTACTGGGCTATTGCTAGCGCCAGTGATACTCTTACTGCTTTACCTAATGTATTTACTACCTCATCTATATTAAATTAAGCTTACACACCGTGTCAAAAATTGTAAGCAACATTTTTGTATCTTTGACTTGAAATCAGAACACACTGACCTTCATACGGGTACTATGTTTACTGGTGGCGTCCTTATGAGCCATCTTTGCTCTACATACGTTATGCGCAAGTCCTCATAGAGGGCACCATGGATCTAATTCGTATGTTAATGGTTTTTTCTTTATTATGCTACTTCAACATGTCCATTTATTATATTTTACGCAAGACCATTTTTGTATTTATATCACATGATCTAAGTATTTGATTCTACGTTTGTACTTATTGATTTTATTTGTATTTCCCGACCATTCACTATCATTGACGTAAGTCTGGAATCGATGCACGCAGCTCTCGCTATTCATGCGACGATAAACAGCAAGTCATGCAGCAGGCGTTCTTCACACCACCATTCAGCAATTAATGCTCCGCGCCAGGAGCCCCAGCAGTCAGAAAGCGTATCTCTTCTTCTACTTACAATGTAGTTATATCATTTTTACAGATTTTTTCTTCATGTGTCCTGTAATCACCTTCATGTTACTCCATTTACAGGGTAACGGTCCGAGGATGATCAAACATTGATCTCTACCATTCACTGTTTTTAAAATAAAATAGCATATGTTTCTCTCAATAAATCTCAGCCGTCAGTTTCAAATATGTTTTTATTCTGTTTCACTGGTTTCGACAAATTAATTTTTCATCTTCAGAGTTTTGGTACTGGTTTAGCATGAAAAACGCCAATCTGTGTTTACAATAATTACACGCAATAAGTACGTTTCTGGACATACCATGCCTTTATGCTTCTATGAAGACTATAGTATCATCTGCTAAACACTTATGCTTCCCTGAGGAAGACACACGCATCTGCTGAACCACGACTGAATCTTATTCTGAGGAACAAAATAAAATACTTTATGCGGTCCACACTGTTTTTATTATATTTTAACAGTATTTTTCACCCATTGAATTTTTCATAAACTATGATGCAAAATTTTTTAAATACTACTCACATTACTAGTAACCAAACAGTCGCCGTTATCTTGCATACTGCTCATTAGGAGTTAGTCGCAGCCCTTAATAACACGTTCACAATCTGTCTCGTCTTCGGGCCCTTGTTCAGTAGAGAGATTTTGTTTGTGTTGTGGCATAGTTCCGCTCATGTCATCTGCGGCAGACCTTGGCTTATTGTCAGTGTACTTTCCAAAACGCGGTCCCCCATCACCAGAGCTCTGAGGCGTAGCGCAGTATAACGATCCTGCCTTGGAGGCGGTTAAGTGGGAGATGTGTCTCAGTGCTGGATAGTGACAGATGGTGATGCGAGGCTGGACCCGCACGTAGTTTATGTATCAGTCAATAGAGGACAATATTGGATAGGGGGACTGTGATTTTAGTTTCGATTGTGCCCACTAGAGTGCACTAAAGTAATTGAATGTTTTTTATAACCTGTTCCAGTATTTTCATAAAGTGCTGTGCCTTTTTGTGTACGTAAAATGTTCTAAATGTGTTTTAGCAGTATGAGTGATGCGTGAGTGTGGATTAATGTTAATATGAAGATAATTGTTTAACGAGTTATATAGTAGGATTTAGTGTGGGAACATTTCGAAGAAGTATGGATATGAACAAAGGGGATTTTTGTAGAATAGATTTGTAAAGTAAGTTTATGGTAAAGGGAAAGTTAATTCAGGTATAAATAACAATAGTAAATAGCTTTATGCATAAACAAAACTTCAGCATATTTGATAATTACGTCGGTAAAAGGTGCAGTCGTTAGGTTTATTATTTTGCCACTGGTTATTGATGAAAAGCGCGGACTGACGCGGGAGAATGTTGTTTTGTTTTTGGCTGTTGAGTAAACTGACCAATGGTAAAGCAATATTCTTTGCGCACTTTTCTCTGCTGGTAGAGAAGACTTAGGGTATTCTAGAGAGGAGACGGAGCCTAGCCATGTAACAGTTCGGACGTGTGTAGTAGCAATAACGATGGAAACGGTAAGTTGCCGGATCTAGCAGTGTTTCATACATCAAAAGTGCTGTAAAGTGACGGCATAATTATTCCGACGTGTGTGTAGAAATTTCGGAATTTTTAAGTGAATTTTGTGACGAGATAAGACATATATTCCGATTGGCGTATTGAGCATGTCGGTGGCTAAAAACTGTGACTGCATTTGGTACCGACAGACTTAATATTTGGCGAGCATTATCGATCTAAAACAATCAGTATTTTTGTAGCTATTACGTTGAAAGGTAGCTTTCATTGGTGACGTTCATTTCGCAGATTATTCTGCATGTTTGAAGTAAATAAACCCATATAATGGTTAATTAGTCTTATTAGGTGATGTTGCCAGACTGATGAAAGTTGCTCAACATAAAACAGTCGACATAAATGTAGAGGTTTATAATTGTTTTAAGTATTTTCATGTTGACAGAGAGAGGGTGGCATTGTTCAATGAAATCAGCTCCACTAATGGCACTGTCTTGTTCTGTAATTTTAAAATGACTGTGACATGGCTGTAGCGTCTCGATAGGAACAGACTGAACGAAATGAGAGACTAAAAGAAACTGAAGCAAGCCATCCTTATATACTTACCAGTGGCTAAATCTACTAGGTTACTTGTGACGTGCAGTTTTCATGCAGACATTGCTAATATGTTGTCTACCAGAGAACTTAAAATGATTGAAAAGTTTTGTACATTGTAATATTATTAATCCAACTCAATTATTTTCCATCTCAATTTAGATGTGATTAATTTAAATGTAAATATTTTGTTTAGCTGGAAATAGGAGTATGTGCATTATGATTTCACTCTGTAAAATAACATCTCTTTCGCTTGACTCCTCCAGGTGAAATACTCAAAATAGGCCAGCTGCTCTACACATTGAGTCTATGATCAAGATTAAATTTCTTCTTCCTTTTCTTTCCTTTGTTTCTCCTTGAGGATCCTCTGATGTACCAAAGTAGTCATAAACTTTACAGAAATAAGAATGTGTTAATAACGTAAGGTGTCAAAATACTTATTGACAACAACAAAGCTCCCTGTTGGAATGAATAGACTTTTTGGTTTTAGCAGCACTTGTTCCAGATAGTAGTTTTGAAATAAATCAGCCCCTTTGTGATATTATTTGAAACTTTTATTCTCAGATGGCCTGGTGGTGGTCTTCTTTCTCAGGATTCTTCTACCACAATTTTAACCGATCCATGTCCCTGTGATCACAAACTATGATTTAATTCTCTTAGTTTCTATTTATGGTACAATGTCAGATTCCTCAAATAGGTCTAATAGTTCTATGTTTTTTTTATTTATTTTATTTGACATACCTGTTTCTCCAAAAATGTAATGTAATATTTTCCTCACAAATATTGCGAAGGCTTCCTCAACTTTCTTCTCAGCATCTAAGAACTAGTTGTATAAGCGAGACAGAGATGCATATTTTGTTTTACCTAGAGACATTTTTGGTCTTTAAAGCATTTGACAAGACATAATATTTTGCCCCCATGAACCATGGACCTTGCCGTTGGTGGGGAGGCTTGCGTGCCTCAGCGATACAGATGGCCGTACCGTAGGTGCAACCACAACGGAGGGGTATCTGTTGAGAGGCCAGACAAACATGTGGTTCCTGAAGAGGGGCAGCAGCCTTTTCAGTAGTTGCAGGGGCAACAGTCTGGATGATTGACTGATCTGGCCTTGTAACATTAACCAAAACAGCCTTGCTGTGCTGGTACTGCGAACGGCTGAAAGCAAGGGGAAACTACAGCCGTAATTTTTCCGGAGGACATGCAGCTTTACTGTATGATTAAATGATGATGGCGTCCTCATGGGTAAAATATTCCGGAGGTAAAATACTCCCCCATTCGGATCTCCGGGCGCGGACTACTCAAGAGGACGTCGTTATCAGAAGAAAGAAAACTGGCGTTCTACGAATCGGAGCGTGGAATGTCAGATCCCTTCATCGGGCAGGTAGGTTAGAAAATTTAAAAAGGGAAATGGATAGGTTAAAGTTAGATATAGTGGGAATTGGTGAAGTTTGGTGGCAGAAGGAACAAGACTTTTGGTCAGGTGAATACAGGGTTATAAATACAAAATCAAATAGGGGTAATGCAGGAGTAGGTTTAATAATGAATAAAAAAATAGGAGTGCGGGTTAGCTACTACAAACAGCATAGTGAACGCATTATTGTGGCCAAGATAGACACAAAGCCCATGCCTACTACAGTAGTACAAGTTTATATGCCAACTAGCTCTGCAGATGATGAAGAAATTGATGAAATGTATGACGAAATTAAAGAAATTATTCAGGTAGTGAAGAGAGACGAAAATTTAATAGTCATGGGAATTCGTCAGTAGGAAAAGGGAGAGAAGGAAACATAGTAGGTGAATATGGATTGGGGGGAAGAAATGAGAGAGGAAGCCGCCTTGTAGAATTTTGTACAGAGCATAACTTAATCATAGCTAACACTTGGTTCAAGAATCATAAAACAAGGTTGTATACCTGGAAGAATCCTGGAGATACTAATAGGTATCAGATAGATTATATAATGGTAAGACAGAGATTTAGGAACCAGGTTTTAAATTGTAAGACATTTCCAGGGGCAGATGTGGATTCTGACCACAATCTATTGGTTATGAACTGCAGAGTGAAACTGAAGAAACTGCAAAATGGTGGGAATTTAAGGACATGGGACCTGGATAAACTGAAAGAACGAGAGGTTGTAGAGAGTTTCAGGGAGAGCATAAGGGAACAATTGACAGGAATGGGGTAAAGAAATACAGTAGAAGAAGAATGGGTAGCTCTGAGGGATGAAGTAGTGAAGGCAGCAGAGGATCAAGTAGGTAAAAAGACGAGGGCTAATAGAAATCCTTGGGTAACAGAAGAAATATTGAATTTAATTGATGAGAGGAGAAAATATAAAAATGCAGTAAATGAAGCAGGCAAAAGGGAATACAAACGTCTCAAAAATGAAATCGACAGAAAGAGCAAAATGGCTAAGCAGGGATGGCTAGAGGACAAATGTAAGGATGTAGAGGCTTGTCTCACTAGGGGTAAGATAGATACTGCCTACAGGAAAATTAAAGGGACCTTTGGAGAGAAGAGAACCACTTGTATGAATATCAAGAGCTCAGATGGCAACCCAGTTCTAAGCAAAGAAGGGAAGGGAGAAAGGTGGAAGGAGTAACTAGAGGGTTTATACAAGAGCGATGTACTTGAGGACAGTATTATGGAAATGGAAGAGGATGTAGATGAAGATGAAATGGGAGATAAGATACTGCGTGAAGAGTTTGACAGAGCACTGAAAGACCTGGTTCGAAACAAGGCCCCGGGAGTAGACAACATTCCATTAGAACTACTGATGGCCTTGGGAGAGCCAGTCATGACAAAACTCTACCATCTGGTGAGCAAGATGTATGAGACAGGCGAAATACCCACAGACTTCAAGAAGAACATAATAATTCCAATCCCAAAGAAAGCAGGTGTCGACAGATGTCAAAATTTCCGAACTATCAGTTTAATAAGTCACAGCTGGAAAATACTAACGCGAATTCTTTACAGACGAATGGAAAAACTGGTAGAAGCGGACCTCGAGGAAGATCAGTTTGGATTCTGTAGAAATGTTGGAACACGTGAGGTAATACTAACCTTACGACTTATCTTAGAAGAAAGATTAAAAAAAGGCAAACCTACGTTTCTAGCATTTGTAGACTTAGAGAAAGCTTTTGACAACGTTAACTGGAATACTCTCTTTCAAATTCTGAAGGTGGCAGGGGTAAAATACAGGGAGCGAAAGGCTATTTACAATTTGTACAGATACCAGATGGCAGTTATAAGAGTCGAGGGGCATGAAAGGGAAGCAGTGGTTGGGAAAGGAGTGAGACTGGGTTGTAGCCTCTCCCCGATGTTATTCAATCTGTATATTGAGCAAGCAGTAAAGGAAACAAAAGAAAAATTCGGAGTAGGTATTAAAATTCATGGAGAAGAAGTAAAAACTTTTAGGTTCGCCGATGACATTGTAATTCTGTCAGAGACAGCAAAGGACTTGGAAGAGCAGTTGAAAGGAGTGGACAGTGTCTTGAAAGGAGGATATAAGATGAACATCAACAAAAGCAAAACGAGGATAATGGAATGTAGTCAAATTAAATCGGGTGATGCTGAGGCGATTAGATTAGGATATGAGACACTTAAAGTAGTAACGGAATTTTGCTATTTAGGGAGTAAAATAACTGATGATGGTCGAAGTAGAGAGGATATAAAATGTAGACTGACAATGGCAGGGAAATCGTTTCTGAAGAAGAGAAACTTGTTAACATCGAGTATAGATTTAAGTGACAGGAAGTCGTTTCTGAATGTATTTGTATGGAGTGTAGCCATGTATGGAAGTGAAACATGGACGATAACCAGTTTGGACAAGAAGAGAATAGCTTTCGAAATGTGGTGCTACAGAAGAATGCTGTACATAAGGTGGGTGGATCACGTAACTAATGATGAGGTATTGAATAGGATTGGGGAGGAGTGGAGTTTGTGGCACAACTTGACTAGAAGAAGGGATCGGTTGGTAGGACATGTTTTGAGGCATCAAGGGATCACAAATTTAGCATTGGAGGGCAGCGTGGAAGGTAAAAATCGTAGAGGGAAATCAAGAGATGAATACACTAAGCAGATTCAGAAGGATGTAGGTTGCAGTAGGTACTGGGAGATGAAGAAGCTTGCACAGGATAGAGTAGCATGGAGAGGTGCATCAAACCAGTCTCAGGACTGAAGACCACAACAACAACAACAGGTGGATTAGAAAGAGAGATACGTGATGATTAATCACATGTCTGAAATAATACGGGCTTTGGTAATAATAATACTTAGTTGCATGCTGTAGGTGTAAGCAAAGTAAATTTGCCAGTGGAGGCGAGGAGTGGTCGGGCTCAGCCGGGGAGGCGAAGGCCGTCGAACGCCGGAAGAGCATTGTGCAGGAGCCGGGGGTCCCAGGGGATGTGGCCGCTGACCTGCAAGCATCAAAAGGATCGCCGCCGGGTGCCAGGTGAGAGAGAGAGGGATAATGTCGAGCAGACAGAGAGCGTCCAACATACGCGCTGGCGCCGCCCGGTCGCGCGCTGTTTTAGCGGCAAATGGACTGAGCTCTGATTGGGCAGTTCATAGGAAAGTGCGGGAAACGCTGAGGGTTAACGCCCGCTGTTTGGACAGAGAAATTTTGTATAGGTGGAGAAATTGTATCACTCCGCGAGGGAGATGTGGGAGGCCTTTGCAGCGTCGGGATTGGCTGATTAGAGTTTGGCGGTAAGATTGTCGCAAGAACATCGTACAGAGCGAGGCAGGACTGGAGCGTCTTGTGCCGCGCGGACAGTCGCAAAGTTCGGTAGCTCTCATATAGGGACTTAGATTCTGAATACTGGGCTGTGTATGATCTAGCGTCTGCAGCTACGTAGGACATCAGCGTCCACGATCGGCATTGCATTGACTACTAGTATAATTGCAGTTGATTCCGCCTTATAGGCTGGCAGTCACCATTGAACGTAGTCAACCAGTGCACGGAGCTATCATACTGGTATTACACGTTAGTACAAGACACACTGGGCTGCACCTTAAAGGTTGTTGACCCAGTCTTGAAAGCGTTGTATACCATTTAGAGGAAATATAGGGCTTGTGGTATTAGCAGTTTCTGAGTGGTTTATTCTGCTCAAGATATTTCGCAGCTGCAGTCGTCGTCCCAGCAGTATCGACGGAGCCAACACGCTGGTAGACGGTATTGTAAAACTTGCAGCAGCGGCAGTAAAGTTCAGAAATAGTTGTTGGATCGTGTTCTTGCCATCCACTGAGCATCTGTGCAGTTTTGCTTACGATTCGTTATTGGTTATTTGTGTTTGGTTTGTTTCTTGGTGGTGGTTTCTGAAGTGCGTATTTTTTTCAGACACAAAAGGAATTATAGGAACGCAGTCAGATCGCATTTACCATTTGCTTATCCAGGGGCGTAATTGAATCTAACTTCGCATCAACTTAACATTAAGAGCTGAGATCCAATCTTACCAATGTAGTATATCTAAGAACAGGGTACAATTTGTTTAATTTGTTTTCATTCATGATTTGTTCAATATGATCTAATTTCTATCGTGAGATAATTTACAATAAATACAAGTTATTTACTATATCGCTTTTGATTCAGCAGTAGTGGTAGTTAGCCATCACTGTCACATTAATATATTATATTCACGTTTAATAGCGGCCACTACCCTAATGTGAAGTCTTCCAACGTTTCCATAAACTTGCTAACGTGAGTAAAAGGGATTGTGAGTGACTGTGTTAAGACTAGCAGGGGCTTGGCAGTGATACTTATTCACCTAAGTTTCAGAATATATTAATTGAGGACAAAATTGCCAATCTTTCATTTCATATGAAAACTTTCTCCTGAAACGTAGATTAGTGACTTTAATTGCAGCCTGGTTCACGTCGAATTACAGTAGGTTTCCCTCGGCTTCCCTACTGATGATCTGCTGAGTCAATATTCACAGGTAGGTGCTGGTCCGTCGTAAAGGGACGGAAAGAACCGCGCCGCCGCACGTGGTGCATCGGTGCCGGGAAACACTAAAGCCGTAGCATTTTGTATCCGCGGTCGAGAGAAAGATAATGATGGACTGAACAGTGAACGTTAGTGAAAGAATTTAATGAATCGGTACTAGCAGAAGTTTGAACGGAACCCGTTTCGAGTTGCTGGAGTTGCTAGAAAGAAGATGATTCCCATCGGCTACAGTAGCGACGGGAGCGCAGCGAAGCAGCAAATGGCATCTTAGCGGCGAGCAGTACAACGGGGCAGCGCGGCCAGCCTACACGACGAGCGGGGTTCCGGAAACTGTTACGGCAGCCGCAAGGGGTCGGACTTGCATTTTCAACACGCGGAGACTGCAGCATTCGACAAAAGATAAGTCAACTTTGTTACATCTGTTGTGTGTGTGTGCTGAAAGACTGAGAAACAAGACAAGTGATAAAGATTTTGTGAATACGTCGAAGGAGGAAGAACTTTTATTCAGTGTGAGTGCTTCACACACTATCACACCTGAACAGAGAGAAGGAGTAGATGTTAAAATAAAAGGGGATGTTTTTGATGATATTTCTATGTTATTTACGGACAGTGGAACTGAGTCTGCTTCAAGTATGTCTGTTAAAGTAACTAGTGGGGATAATACTAATTCAAAAAGTGACATTAAGCACGAACTCAGTAACGATCAGTTGTGGGATGATAGTGTTGGGAATGTTACTGAATCAAATGTATCAAATGTGGATACCAAATTTGGTACAGTGCCGGTGGAACAAGGTAAACAAGAAACAGTGGTGCCAAAAATGGAACTAGGAAGTATGCAGGAAATGTTTGTCGCTTTAATGGGCTCTCTACAAGGACAAACTCAAAAAATTATTAGTAAACTTGACAGTGATTTTAATGAAAAAATTAGTAATTTTGACAGTGGTTTTAGTGAAAAAATTAGTAAATTTAATAGTGGGTTTAATGAAAAACTTGAAAAGCAGACTGCTGTTTTAAAACAAATGTCGGAAAATGAATTGAAGTTATTACAAAATAAAGTATATGACAAAATTTCTCGAGTTGAGAATGATTGCAAAAGATCTGTTAGCATTGTAAAAGGTGAATTAACAGAGGCTTTGAAAAGAGTTGCTATTGGAGACAAAGAGTAGATGAAATTAAAGAAGGTATACAAAAAGTACAGGTTAAAATAGCGGCTGTAGAATCTGTATGTGGAACTGATCACAAAGCGTTTGTGGTGTCACCGCCAGACACCACACTTGCTAGGTGGTAGCCTTTAAATCGGCCGCGGTCCGTTAGTAAACGTCGGACCCGCGTGTCGCCACTATCAGTGATTGCAGACCGAGCGCCGCCACACGGCAGGTCTAGAGACACTTCCTAGCACTCGTCCCAGTTGTACAACCGACTTTGCTAGCGATGGTTCACTGACAAAATATTCTCATTTGCCGAGATGATAGTTAGCATAGCCTTCAGCTACATCATTTGCTACGACCTAGCAAGGCACCATTATCAGTTGCTATTGATATTTTAAAGAATGTACAGACAAGAGCTACGTTCAACATTAATGGATTAATGTTAAGTATTCCACCATCTGCGTCCGTTTTTCTAAGTTCAAATTTCCTTGTCCTGTTCCAGACCTCACGCCAGCCTGCGTGAGCTTAAACGCGTGCCTTTCGGCTTCCTCCAAACTCAGTGGGTGGACTCTCCTGCCAATCCACAACATATTGGCGACGAGACCAAACCGCGTTCGTAACTATACTGCCCTGATTTACTTGTGTAATGGCTTCGCCACAATCTCAAGATGTACTGTCCGAATTTTATCGCTTACAGAATCAGCAGACGCAGGCGTTACTGGATGCCCTTGGACAGCTCGTCCAGGGTCAACTTGCAATGCAAAACGATGCGGAAGCCGCTGCTCCACCGCTACCACAGCCACAACACGCTGTTGCACCAACTTTTCGACCTTTTGATGCTGCACTGGAAAGCTGGACGGAGTGGTCACGCCAATTTGGATTCCATCTCGCCGCCTACAGAATTCAAGGTAACGAGCGGCAGTCTTTTTTGTTAGCATCCGTCAGGGTGCACACGTACCGTGTGATAGTCAAATTATTTCCACGACGCGACGTAGCAACTCTGTCCTACGACGAAATTTTGTCTGCATTAGATGCATATTTTAGAGAATCAGTCAATGTAGTTGCAAAAAGGTATACCTTCTTTCGTACAAAACGTATGGCCGGTCAAACAAATCGGGAGTGGGTTGCAACCTTGCAAGGCCTTACTAGGGATTGTGCTTTTGAGTGTCAATGTGGACTCCCTTATTGAGATACTA
Organism: Schistocerca nitens; assembly: GCF_023898315.1. NCBI lineage: Eukaryota > Metazoa > Arthropoda > Insecta > Orthoptera > Acrididae > Schistocerca > Schistocerca nitens. Next base: position 494,286,876 of record NC_064621.1, read on the forward strand.
TGGTACGTGATGCAATTGCACAGAACGTTTCTGATGTTCGTACAAGGAAACAGATTTTGAAACTAGTCAATCCCTCCCTTCAACAAGTGATGGACATATTGGATCGGCAGGACAGACTTGACTTTGCTCAGGAATCATTTGAAACTTCGCCACCCGTATGTCAGGTCAACAAGCCCGCCGGGCGAGCTGCACGGAGCAGTAAACAGCCCTCTCTCCCCGCCGCGCTGTTGCCGCCAGGCTCTCTGCCACGTGTGGAGTGCAGGCAGGCAAATGCAGTGCTAAAATCATGCACGCGGTGTGCTACTAGACATTCGCGTGAGAATTGTCTGTCATGCCAGGCTATTTGTTTCTTCTGTGATAAAAAAGGGCATGTTCAGAGTGTTTGCCAGAAACAGCTCAGATCGGACACTCACAACCATTCCAGGCCCTTTGCTTCGCATCGGAATCGAACCAAGGATACTCCGGCTCGTAAAACTTCGCCCATGGAAATTCACGTAGTTCATTCCACTCTGCCCAGTGCCACTCTCTCTAACAGTGACTGTGTACGTCCCACAAATAGTGTGCGTCGACATCGCCGGAAATCCCGTCAAGTCGCAAGTGATTCTGTACCAGTGTCAGTTCGCGTTGCACGAGACAGTCGCTTTTGTCGTCAATAGGACAATAAACTTTTTGTAGACTTGAACATTAACGGCAAAGTGGTATCGATACTGGAGCTGCAGTTTCACTGATCAATCAAGACACGTACAAACAGATGGGCACACCTCCGTTGCGTGCCACAAATGATAAGCTAACTGCATATTCAGGTCGCGGGCTCCCTGTGTTAGGACAGTGCAGCCTTCTTGCAACATACAAAGGACAAACAAAACTTGTGTCATTGTACGTCCTTCGTTCTTCTTCTGCAGTGAACTTGTTTGGTGTCGATTTATTTCAGTTGTTTATCTTGTCTATAGTAAATCAGATCCTATCAGTGAACCAGACTGTGCCTTCAGACAGTGTTTCTCGTCTATGTGAAGAGTTTGCAGACATTTTTGCACCGGGCCTTGGTTGCGCTAAGAACTATAAAGCACATTTGGAACTGAAAGTAAACGTGCAACCGAAATTTTTCAGAGCGCGCGATGTTCCCCACGCATTGCGTGATGAGGTCGCAAGAACATTAAACGATTTGGAATCACAAGGTGTGATTGAACGTGTGCAGGCTTCTCTCTGGGCGTCACCGTTAGTAATTTTGTCAAAACCTTCTGGAAAATTGAGACTTTGTGTGGACTTCAAGGCAACTGTGAATCCACAACTAGTGATTGCAACTTTTCCTTTACCCTGCCCGGAAGATCTTTTTGACGAACTGTGCCCGGGTAAATATTTTTCGAATTTGGATCTAGCAGATGCGTACTTGCAAATACCAGAGGACGAAGAATGCCAGCGCGTTTTGGTGGTTAACACGCATCTTGGTTTGTATCGATTCAAACGACTGCCATTCGGGTGTGCATCCGCCCCTGCATTGTTTCAGCAATATCTGCAAACTATTTGTGCGTCGGTCCCTACTGCAGCAAACTATCTGGACGATATTGTGATCTCCGGACAGACGGAAGACGAACATTTAGCCAATCTCAGAACATTATTTCAGGTCTTGCGACAAAATGGTCTTCGCTTGCGGAAGGACAATTATGTGTTTTTTGCTCGTGACTTACCCTACCTGGGACATGTACTCAATGCCAATTGCATACATCCTAGTCTCGAGCACCTCCGTGCCATACAAGACTTGCCTTGGCCGCAGAATTTTAAGCAGCTACAGAGTGTGCTGGGAAATATCAATTATTATCATCGCTATGTGCGCCACGCCTCTTCCCTTTCAGCTCCGTTTCATCGCTTACGCCGTAAAGGTGTTCCGTTCGTCTGGACGACGGAATGCGAACGCGCCTTTCGCCAGTTGAAATCGGCGTTGCTTTCCAATACTTGCCTTACGCCGTTCGATCCCCAGAAGCCCCTTTTGTTGATGGTGGATGCATCGGATTTCGGGATCGGTGCTGTGCTTGCGCACACAGATGGATCGCACGATCGCCCTGTTGCCTTTGCGTCCAAATTGCTCTCGTCTGCGCAAAGAAATTATTCCTAGATCGAGAAAGAAGCATTGGCTCTCGTATTTGGTGTTACTAAGTTTCATGATTTCTTGTATGGCCGTCACTTTACCATCATCACGGACCACAAACCTTTGACATCGCTTTTTCATCCGAACAAGCCTGTACCTCCACGTACAGCGCAGAAATTCATTTGCTGGTCTATTTTCCTCTCGCAGTACCGCAACGATATCTTGTATCGGTCCACTGCTCAGCACGAAAACGCCGATGCATTGTCCCGTTTGCCAGTTGCTGAGGATAGAGCATTCGATTCCTCCGAACTTGCTTGCGTGTTCATTGATGCGGAAACCGATGACGTGGTCGAATCGTTTCCGATTGATTTTCGTCGTGTAGCTACAGCCACGGCTGCTGACCCTGTCCTTGCTACCATTCTGCGTTTTGTTGCTACGCAATGGCCCTTGTCAAAGTCATGGATCGGGGATCCGTTGGTTCGCCGATTTTTTGCTCACAAGGAGAGACTTTTTGTACGACGTGGTGTTTTGCTGTTGCGTTGTGATAATGATCAGTCCAGGGTCGTGTTCCACGTTCGTTACAGTCCTCTGTCTTACGGCTTCTCCACCATGGATGTTGCGGAATAGTGCGAACGAAACAACTTGCTCGTCAGCACTGTACTTGGTTCGGAATCGATGCTGCGATTACGAATATGTGCTCTTCTTGCATGGCGTGTGCCGAACAACAATCCGCACCGCCGCGGAAATTCTTTGCATGTCCAAAAGCCTCTTCCCCTTGCCAACGCTTACACATCGATTTTGCTGGTCCATTCTGGAATGCTCGATGGTTGGTTGTGGTAGATTCATTCAGTAATTTTCCTTTTGTTGTCCGGATGTCTTCCACGACGTCATCTACCACCATCCAAGCGTTATCTGCTATCTTTTGCATTGAAGGTCTTCCGCAGACTATTGTTTCCGACAATGGCCCACAATTCAGGTCCGCAGAATTTCCGTCATTCTGCAAGGCCAATGGTATTCAACATCTGACAACCGCGCCGTTTTCGCCACATTCAAACGGTGCCGCTGAACGATTGGTCCGGACTTTCAAGTCACAGATGTTGAAATTAAAAAAGTCGCATTCTCGAGAGGACGCGTTATTGCTCTTTTTGTCGTCGTATCGCTCTCAGCCCCGAGATGGTCGCTCGCTGGCTGAGTTGCTCCACGGTCGTCCTCATCGAACCTTGATGTCTTCGCTAAATCCGCCGCATCAGGTTCCTGTGCAGCTGCAGACGCCTGCTTTTGCTCCAGGCGACGTTGTCTACTATCGTCACTATCGAGGTTCACGGCGTTGGCTCGAAGGGCGCATTCTTCGCTGCCTCGGCCGCGCTATGTATCTGGTTGTGGGAGCCTTTGGTGAGGTGCGCCGGCATCTCTACCACCTGCGCCTCTGTCGTCGCGTGGGATCTGCCGCTCGCCGTCTGCTTTCAGTGACGGTGCCGTCCGGTCAGCGCCCTGGGGATCCATCTACTGGCTCGCCTCAGCCCCAGGTGTTACCGACGCTGCCTTCCATTTTGCCCCATGGCGACGCGCCGCCGCCGCCGACTGTTCTCCCGCCGGCGACGCCCGCAGTGGACGCGTCGCTGCAACCGCCGGGCGCCTCCCTGGGTCACGCGCTGCCGATCGCTTCCCGTGACCAGTTGTCCTCCGACATGGACCTCTTGGCCGCTCCGGACCATATGGCGTCTTCGCCCATCGGGTGCCCCAGCCCGATGGAGGTCGACCCTTCGGCCCCTCCTGTCTCTCTACGGGCGCATACACCGCATGTTGGCGTCCACCCTGGAGCAGGTTTTCAGGCGTTTCCTAGCTCCCCTCGGACCGAATGGCAGGGTGCGGGTGGCACAGCCTCGCCTGTTGTTAGGGTCCCCACCTCGTCGCATACGTCAACATGGGGTCCTCCCCACGGCGGGTGGAAGCCTTATAACACCACCGTACGACGATTTGCGGGGGAGGAATGTGGTGTCACCGCCAGACACCACACTTGCTAGGTGGTAGTTTTTAAATCGGCCGCGGTCCGTTAGTAAACGTCGGACCAGCTTGTCGCCACTATCAGTGATTGCAGACCGAGCGCTGCCAAACGGCAGGTCTAGAGACACTTCCTAGCACTCGTCCCAGTTGTACAACCTTCTTTGCTAGCGATGGTTCACTGACAAAATACGTTCTCATTTGCCGAGATGATAGTTAGCATAGCCTTCAGCTACGTCATTTGCTACGATCTAGCAAGGCACCATTATCAGTTGCTATTGATATTTTAAAGAATGTACAGACAAGAGCTACGTTCAACATTAATGGATTAATGTTAAGTATTCCACCATCTGCGTCCGTTTTTCTAAGTTCAAATTTCCTTGTCCTGTTCCAGACCTCACGCCAGCCTGCGTGAGCTTAAACGCGTGCCTTTCGGCTTCCTCCAAACTCCGTGGGTTGGCTCTCCTGCCAATCCACAACAGTGTTAGCCAGAAAAATCAATTCAGAATCTGACAAATGTATGAATGAAGTAAAAACTGTGTCAGAACGAGTGGATGTGTCTGAAAAAAATGTTCTTCAGCTAACTAAGCAAGTTGATGAGGTGGAAAGTAGGTTGAATGAGCATGACAGTAGACTATGCCAAGTTGAAACTAACCTCAAACGTGGAATTAACAGTAGTGGGGGTAGTTTTGTGGTAGAATCATCTGAAATTTCAAATGTCACTAACAGAAAGTTTTTACGTTTTGATCCAACAGGAAATGTGCATCTAAAAGAATTTTGGAATGATTTTGAAGGTGTGTTACCTAGTTTGTGGTCAGACAAACAAAAATACGTTTTATTACGTCAAACTTCTTAGGAGAGGCCAGAACTTGGTGGTTTATTGCTACTGAACAGTACGATACTTTGGTTAAATTTAAAGAGGCATTTTTGAAATAATTTTGGGGTAAGCAAAGACAGATGGAGTTATTAAATAGCTTCTGGGCTGGGGAAAAGTTTAATCCCAGAAAGTAAAGTGTAAAAAAGTTCTTTTTAAAGTGGATGACAAATTCCTCATACTTGAACAACAAAATCGAGCCAGACCAAATTGTTATGGCTTGTTGTTGTTGTTGTTGTTGTGGTCTTCAGTCCTGAGACTGGTTTGATGCAGCTCTCCATGCTACTCTATCCTGTGCAAGCTTCTTCATCTCCCAGTATCTACTGCAACCTACATCCTTCTGAATCTGCTTAGTGTATTCATCTCTTGGTCTCCCTCTACGATTTTTACCTTCCCCGCTGCCCTCCAATGCTAAATTTGTGATCCCTTGATGCCTCAAAACATGTACTACCAACCGATCCCTTCTTCTAGTCATGTTGTGCCACAAACTTCTCTTCTCCCCAATCCTATTCAATACCTCCTCATTAGTTACGTGATCTACCCACCTTATCTTCAGCATTCTTCTGTAGCACCACATTTCGTAAGCTTCTATTCTCTTCTTGTCCCCACTAGTTATCGTCCATGTTTCACTTCCATACATGGCTACACTCCATACTAATACTTTCAGAAGCGACTTCCTGACACTTAAATCTATACTCGATGTTAACAAATTTCTCTTCTTGAGAAACGATTTCCTTGCCATTGTCAGTCTACATTTTATATCCTCTCTACTTCGACCATCATCAGTTATTTTACTCCTTAAATAGCAAAACTCCTTTACTACTTTAAGTGTCTCATTTCCTAATCTAATTCCCTCAACATCACCCGATTTAATTTGACTACATTCCATTATCCTCGTTTTGCTTTTGTTGATGTTCATCTTACATCCTCCTTTCAAGACACTGTCCACTCCGTTCAACTGCTCTTCCAAGTCCTTTGCTGTCTCTGACAGAATTACAATGTCATCGGCGAACCTCAAAGTTTTTACTTCTTCTCCATGAATTTTAATGCCTACTCCGAATTTTTCTTTTGTTTCCTTTACTGCTTGCTCAATATACAGATTGAATAACATCGGGGAGAGGCTACAACCCTGTCTCACTCCTTTCCCAACCACTGCTTCCCTTTCATGCCCCTTGAATCTTACAACCGCCATCTGGTTTCTGTACAAATAGTAAATAGCCTTGCGCTCCCTGTATTTTACCCCTGCCACCTTCAGAATTTGAAAGAGAGTAGTCCAGTTAACGTTGTCAAAAGCTTTCTCTAAGTCTACAACTGCTAGAAACGTCGGTTTGCCTTTTCTTAATCTTTCTTCTAAGATAAGTCGTAAGGTTAGTATGGCCTCACGTGTTCCAACATGTCTACGGAATCCAAACTGATCTTCCTTGAGGTCCGCTTCTACCAGTTTTTCCATTCGTCTGTAAAGAATTCGCGTTAGTATTTTCCAGCTGTGACTTATTAAACTGATAGTTCGGTAATTTTGACATCTGTCGACACCTGCTTTCTTTGGGATTGGAATTATTATATTCTTCTTGAAGTCTGTGGGTATTTCGCCTGTCTCATACATCTTGCTCACCAGATGGTAGAGTTTTGTCATGACTGGCTCTCCCAAGGCTATCAGTAGTTCTGATGGAATGTTGTCTACTCCCGGGGCCTTGTTTCGACTCAGGTCTTTCAGTGCTCTGTCAAACTCTTCACGCAGTATCTTATCTCCCATTTCATCTTCATGTACATCCTCTTCCACATCCATAATATTGTCCTCAAGTACTTCGCTCTTGTATAAACCCTCTAGTTACTCCTTCCACCTTTCTCCCTTCCCTTCTTTGCTTAGAACTGGGTTGCCATCTGAGCTCTTGATATTCATACAAGTGGTTCTCTTCTCTCCAAAGGTCTCTTTAATTTTCCTGTATCAGTATCTATCTTACCCCTAGTGAGACAAGCCTCTACATCGTTACATTTGTCCTCTAGCCATCCCTGCTGAGCCATTTTGCACTTCTTGTCGATTTCATTTTTGAGACGTTTGTATTCCCTTTTGCCTGCTTCATTTACTGCATTTTTATATTTTCTCCTCTCATCAATTAAATTCAATATTTCTTCTGTTACCCAAGGATTTCTATTAGTCCTCGTCTTTTTACCTACTTGATCCTCTGCTGCCTTCACTACTTCATCCCTCAGAGCTACCCATTCTTCTTCTACTGTAATTCTTTCCCCCATTCCTGTCAATTGTTCCCTTATGCTCTCCCTGAAACTCTCTACAACCTCTGGTTCTTTCAGTTTATCCAGGTCCCGTCTCCTTAAATTCCCACCTTTTTGCAGTTTCTTCAGTTTCAATCTGCAGATCATAACCAATAGATTGTGGTCAGAATCCACATCTGCCGCTGGAAATGTCTTACAATTTAAAACCTGGTTCCTAAGTCTCTGTATTACCATTATATAATCTATCTGATACCTTTTAGTATCTCCAGGATTCTTCCAGGTATACAACCTTCTTTTATGATTCTTGAACCAAGTGTTAGCTATAATTAGGTTATGCTCTGTGCAAAATTCTACAAGGCGGCTTCCTCTTTCATTTCTTCCCCCCAATCCATATTCACCTACTATGTTTCCTTCTCTCCCTTTTCCAACTGACGAATTCCCATGACTATTAAATTTTCGTCTCCCTTCACTACCTGAATAATTTCTTTAATCTCGTCATACATTTCATCAATTTCTTCATTATCTGCAGAGCTAGTTGGCATATAAACTTGTACTACTGTAGTAGGCATGGGCTTTGTGTCTATCTTGGCCACAATAATGCGTTCACTATGCTGTTTGTAGTAGCTAACCCGCACTCCTATTTTTTTATTCATTATTAAACCTACTCCTGCATTACCCCTATTTGATTTTGTATTTATAACCCTGTATTCACCTGACCAAAAGTCTTGTTCCTTCTGCCACCGAACTTCACCAATTCCCACTATATCTAACTTTAACCTATCCATTTCCCTTTTTAAATTTTCTAACCTACCTGCCCGATGAAGGGATCTGACATTCCACGCTCCGATTCGTAGAACGCCAGTTTTCTTTCTTCTGATAACGACGTCCTCTTGAGTAGTCCGCGCCCGGAGATCCGAATGGGGGAGTATTTTACCTCCGGAATATTTTACCCAAGAGGACGCCATCATCATTTAATCATACAGTAAAGCTGCATGTCCTCCGGAAAAATTACGGCTGTAGTTTCCCCTTGCTTTCAGCCGTTCGCAGTACCAGCACAGCAAGGCCGTTTTGGTTAATGTTACAAGGCCAGATCAGTCAATCATCCAGACTGTTGCCCCTGCAACTCCTGAAAAGGCTGCTGCCCCTCTTCAGGAACCACATGTTTGTCTGGCCTTTCAACAGATACCCCTCCGTTGTGGTTGCACCTACGGTACGGCCATCTGTATCGCTGAGGCACGCGAGCCTCCCCAGCAACAGCAAGGTCCCTGGTTCATGGGGGGGGGGGGTTAGGGCTTTGGAAGGTAAAATGCCTATGCACTGGCGGAACAAACGTATTGCAGCGCCGAGGGATGATGCACATAAATTCATTACTTATTTGGAGAGAGTTGAGAAGTTATTGCATGAGGAGGAACATGTAAATCGTAATGTCACACCACCAAATGACTGCGACATAACGTAAAAATTAACAGAACTGGCGTGTATCGTGGCAATGGCAGGGGTAGAGGGGCCGGGAGGAGGCGCTATCCTGCAAATGATAGGTGAAGTAATGGGGAACAGGTGCACCATTATCGATCGTGATCTCCAGCGCGAGAGAATAATGTTGCGCAAAGGCAGCAGCACAGAATGGTAAACGTAAGAAAGGATACCGAATTACAGAATCCGTCAAACTAAGTGCCGTCTGTGATGGGGCTGGCATTCACCAGACGGGAAGTAGTAGTTTGAGCCCGCTAGCAAAACCTTTTGTATGTGTTAATAGTAACCAGACAGGGGCTGTAAGGGAGGTACCGGAGAAGGTAGTAGCAACAGACATAACGAGCTGCGTAAAAATCTGTACCTCTAATGGAAGTTTAGAGAATTTTATGGATAGACACAAACAAGATAAGCACTGTATTTCAGATAGAGAGGGATGGTGTATTAGTGGAATATGTGACAGAATCCGACTGCAAGAATGTGGTTAGCAACCAAGCTGAAGTCGAATCATGTTCTGAGGAAGGAGATAGTACAGAGGCTGCAGAATTACAGGAAATTAGTGATGCCTGCTCGGAGGAAATATTAGCGTCTATAAATGACGACATTTGTGACGCTATTAGGGAGACGCAGGAGGATGGTGACCAAAGTGGGATTCCACTAATTAATAGTGGAGAAAGGGAAGAGAGAGAGGCTATAATGGAGAATAGTGAAGCGCAAGAAGGGAGTTTTGAGTTGTCACTAGTGGATAGAATACATAGTATGGAGGAAAAAAGTGGTGAAGGTGGTTCTGCAAAAGTCTGTGTAATTTCCGGAAACAGGCAACGTTTCGATAGAAGAGAGGTTGTGAACGACTTGTTGGAGGAGGGTGCTGATGCTAGCAAGGAAAGGAAAGTACTGAGTCAACCAATAACTAGTCTGCAGTTGTGTGATGAAGAGGTACAGTGTTTAGCAGATACAGGTAGTGAATTACGAGCTGTGGGTAAAAGTTGGTTAGAATCATAGCAAAAAGGGAATGATCTTCTAATTATGCCAGTAATGGTGGTACAGATTATTGTAGCTACCGGGAAAGTGAAAAAACCTGTTAGACATGAAGATCTGTTGCCAGTGAAAATAAATGGGGTGGTAGTATTCCATAACTTCCTTATAATTCCTGATCTGTGTATAAAAATGTTGATTGGTGTAGATTTCTTTAACCATTACAAACAGAGATTAAATTTTAAAGAAAGTGTGATAATTTTTTAAATAAATGGGAAAGATGTGGTTGTGCCATTTTTTCGAAAAGACTATGTGATCGATGAAGAAGTAGCAAGTATACGAGTTAGGTATTGTAGAAGGACATAGGATTTGGGAGACTACAATGAGTATGGAGATGAAGTGGGGGTGGACCCTGAGGTAGATATGAGTTAAGTTTGGAAGCCTGAGAGAGCATTGCAACCTATGCAATGCTAGGTGTTTGACGAACATCAAGTGCTCAAGTTACTGGCAGTGATTTTTCATTTTCTTTTCGTATTGCCAGTCTTCTTCTTCTAATCATTCTGAGCTGAATCTATCTTCTGTAATATTCTTTTTTGTCAGGGAAGGTGTGTTTGTAGGTGTAACATAGAGTCGTGGGATTAAGATGAAATAAGTTTTGTGGTGAGAGAGATGGGGGTCAGTTTGTGATATAAGGCTGAGTGATATGTACAAATATGAGAGTAACCGGACATGACAAGGACTGTTAGTAAAGGAGATATAGGTGAACAATATTTTTATGAGTGCAGTATGAATGAGTGTGGAGAACATATGCATATTTTGTAAATAAAATTCTTGATTTCTGTTACATAGTGGTGAAACTACGAGGAAGAAGTGATGAAAAGAGACACTACATAAAAAGAGGAAACTATGTACTATAAAATATTTGTAAATAATTGCTTTATAGGAAATGTGTTTTTACCATTAAATAGTTTCAAGTTGAGTGCAAGTTAAACAGAAAAAATTAATATAACCTTTGCTTGCAATAGCAACTAGTTCTTTTAAATGCATTAAGTTTTTGGAAAAGGAGTAAATTTTTAATCGATTTTCGAATAGATTTGATCTTGCTGATTTGAGTAAGCAATATTCTGTTAATTTACTTTCATTTGAATTAAAGTTAGACTAAAAGAAATGTAAAAAATCTCATATACTATAAGTAATTGTATATTAGGATGTATATAAAGGAAGTAGGCTTAGACGGAAGTATGGTTTCAGGGACAGCAATGCATGAAAACCATGGAGGGACCAATAAGTGGAGATCTGAGGTGTGTTATGGACGCTACAACACAAGGTGCCATACTCAAGAATGGCTCTGAGCACTATGCGATTTATCTTCTGAGGTCATCAGTCGCCTAGAACTTAGAACTAATTAAACCTAACTAACCTAAGGACATAACACACATCCATGCCCGAGGCAGGATTCGAATCTGCGACCGTAGCGGTCACGCGGTTCCAGACTGTAACGCCTAGAACCGCACGGCCACTCCGGCCGGCGCCATACTCAAGACTCACCGAAAAATGTGTGATAAAGAGGCGATAGTTATGTGCAGTTTTTTTTAATGTAGGACAAAATACTATTATTAAATAGTAGGACACAAACTGCAGTGCCTGGAAAAAGACATTCCAAAAGTAAATGTTAAAAGTTATTAAAAAAGTGAGGAATGTTTTCAAGTAAGAGGATTATATTAGAAAAGAAATTAAAGATTTTAGACTAGGTTAGTTATAGACTGCCAAGTCCGAAGTAAGAAAACTGTGATTTTAGTCTATAAGAATTAGATTATTTTTGTGAAATATTTTGTAATATTAAGTCAGGATCGATATTAGTATAATTTAAAAAATTTTTGGAGTCAAATTTTATAATCATAGGGGAGTGAGGCGTAGCGCCGTATAACGATCCTGCCTTGGAGGCGGTTAAGTGGGAGATGTGTCTCAGAGCTGGATAGTGACAGATGGTGATGCGAGACTTTACCAGCACGTAGTTTATGTATCAGCCAATAGAGGACAATATTGGATAGGGGGACTGTGATTTTAGTTTCGATTGTGCACACTAGAGCGCACTAAAGTAATAGAATGTTTTTTATAAACTGTTCCAGTATTTTCATAAAGTGTTATGCCTTTTTGTGTACGTAAAATGTTCTAAATGTGTTTTAGCAGTATGAGTGATGCGTGAGTGTGGATTAATGTTAATATGAAGACAATTGTTTAACGAGTTATATAGTAGGATTTAGTGTGGGAACATTTCGAAGAAGTATGGATATGAAGAAAGGGGTTTTTGTAGAATATATTTGTAAAGTAAGTTTATGGTAAAGGGAAAGTTAATTCAGGTATAAATAACAATAGTAAATAGCTTTATGCATAAACAAAACTTCAGCATATTAGGTAATTACGTCGGTAAAAGGTGCAGTCGTTAGGTTTATTATTTGGCCACTGGTTATTGATGAAAAGCGCGGACTGACGCGGGAGAATGTTGTTTTGCTATTGGCTGTTGAGTAAACTGACCAATGGTAAAGCAACATTCTTTGCGCACTTTTCTCTGCTGCTAGAGAAGACTTGGAGTATTCTAGAGAGGAGACGGAGCCTAGCCATGAAACAGTTCGGACGTGTGTAGTAGCAGTAACGATGGAAACGATAAGTTGCCGGATCTAGCAGTGTTTCATACATCAGAAGTGCTGTAAAGTGACGGCATAATTATTCCGATGTGTGTGTAGAAATTTCGGAATTTTTAAGTGAATTTTGTGACGAGATAAGACATATATTCCGATTGGCGTATTGAGCATGTCGGTGGCTAAAAACTGTGACTGCATTTGGTACCGACAGACTTAATATTTGGCGAGCATTATCGATCTAAAACAATCAGTATTTTTGTAGCTATTACGTTTCCGGGAAATGCAACACCATAAACTTGCTAACGTGAGTGAAAGGGACTGTGAGTGACTGTGTTGAGACTAGCATGGGCTTGGCAGTGATACTTGTTCACCTATGTTTCAGAATAAATTAGTTGAGGACAAAATATCCACTCTTTCATTTCATACGACAACTTTCTCCCGAAACGTAGATTAGTGACTTTAATTGCAGCCTGGTTCAGGGCGAAGTACAGTAAGTTTCACTGGGCTTCCCTACTGATGATCTGCTGAGACAATATTTACTGGTACGTCGTAAAGGGACGGAAAGAACCGCGCGCGGCAGCTCCAACGATCTATCTTCTGTGGATATCTGTAGTGGTTGGATAGCAGGTGTCTGTGCTACCAGAAGACTGATAAAACTCAGATGTAAATGATTATGCATGAATCATGGTGAAAATAATCTTGGAAAAAGTTTCATGAGCTAGCAGCTTCAACAATAAACTAAAATAAATGAGTGTTCAACTTCTCGACTTATTTTATCATCAGATGGACAGTCAAATATTACACACCACACGAGTACTTCCGATTCCTCCTTGTAACAGAAATAAGAGATACGTATTTACATATATTCAATCAGGTCATAGTGAAAGGAGCCTACTGGGGCACATTTGTTTGTGGCACCCGAATATGATTTTATAAACAATGAATGCTCTTGATAGGCTTTATATCGCCGACTGTGTAAGTTCTCGACGATGCAAGCTGTGTGAACAAGGGGTCCTCTCGGCTTTGAAAAACCAATTTCCTTTGGGGCACAAACATTAACCTGTGTGATGAATCTCATCAGCCGACTTGGTCTCATAACCCTCGGCAATAATATGACTTTGGCCAGGAACTATGGGCCCCATGAAATACCAGGATTTGGTTACCCAAATCATCGCCAAAACCAGGCATATTTCATTTTTGCGACGTGAACTCTGTCAGAATATATCAACAGTGTAAAATAAGACTTTCAGACCAAATGACTCCCACTGCTTCATAGTTCACTTTTATGGCTCAGGCACCACGTTGTCCTATTATGAGCATTTTTGGAAATCCAGCTCGATCTGCAATTCCATACTTATGGAGCTCCTTTCGTTTAATTTTGGACGTAACAAGATTTTCGACTGAAACATTCATACCTGTAGCGGATTTCGCACCTGTTATCCTCTTACTTTTCATCATAATCCTTTTCAATGACAGTCTGTCACGATCACTCATCTGCGTTGTGACTTAGCGGCTGACGTGTTGCCGTTTTCCCTGATTGCGATATAAATCTTCTGATCAGTCATACGGTGCACCAAATATTTCGGCTACCTTGATTACGGATGCACACACCATACGATCACCAACAACTTTCCCACGTTCTAAAGCACTGAGATCCAAAATTATGCACTCACAGCTACTCGTATCATTATTCGGATCACAAAATACACTTCCAACTTATTGACGACATTGCACAGGAATCGTTCGTAGTCAAATACGACAGGGCAACCTACAACCTAGGCTAAAATATCCATTTATGTTGAGGTAAACATTTCTCGAGATGTTTCCATGCTTCATCCAAAAACTGTAAGTCATGGCGAAAATAGGCGATTCTGACTTTCAATGCATAACAACCTGAACCGAACGAATAAAGTTGCCGGCCGAAGTGGCCGTGCGGTTAAAGGCGCTGCAGTCGGGAACCGCAGGACCGCAACGGTCGCAGGTTCGAATCCTGCCTCGGGCATGGATGTTTGTGATGTCCTTAGGTTAGTTAGGTTTAACTAGTTCTAAGTTCTAGGGGACTAATGACCTCAGCAGTTGAGTCCCATAGTGCTCAGAGCCATTTTTGAACGAATAAAGTTGAAGAAGAGAATACAAGTAAAAATACAGAAAAGGAAAGATAGGGATAATGTCAAGATATTTTACATAGTGGACGAAAATTTCTTCATTATGTTGCATCTGAATCTAACTTTGTTATTCGTATTTTTAAGTTCTAGCTCAATAAGCAGTTGTCATCTCAAGCAATCGATGTGGAATAGATCGAATGGTCACAATCGATCTTTAATTTTAGAAAATAGCTCCGAATTCAATACAATAATAGCATACGGTTTTCGCTGTTTTAAGTGGCAGTCAAATGATAATGAAACAGATGGAAAAAAGATAACTTTTCATTATTTCTCAAGTAATCTCTATAACAGTTAATACATTTATCCAACTATATGACGAGACGGTCAACGCCTTCATGGAAAAATAATTTTTATACAAGCGTACATCTCTTCATCCGAAACAAATCGACGGCCACGATTGTATTTCTTCAGGGCTCCAAAAAACATGGACATCGCATGGTGATAGATCAGGATAGTGTAGGTTAGGTGTAACATTTTAGCAGCAAAAATTCTGCAGCGAAGTCGAAACAACCTTGGCGACATTGGGGAGGTCATTATCCTGCAACAGAGTAACACCTTTCGTCAACATACCTTGGTATTCGTACTTGATAGAGTGCTTCAAATGTTGCGAACTGCTGTGCATTAATTGTGGCGCCACGTTCGTCGCCGGCCGTTGTGACCGAGTGGTTGTAGGCGCTTCAGACCGGAACCGAGCTGCTGCTACGGTCGCAGGTTCGAATCCTGCCTCGGGCATGGATGTGTGTGATGTCCTTAGGTTACATAGGTTTAGGTGGTTCTAAGTCTAGGGGACTGATGACCTCAGATATTAAGTCCTACAGTGCTTAGAGCTAGTTGAGCCACGTTCGTGAAGGTCAATGAGTGTCGGACCCTTGCAGCCAAAGAAAACTGTCATCACCACTTTCCCGGAGCTGATGTGCAATGCTTCGGGATTTTTTTCCCGGTGAGAGTGAATCCATGTGCTTCAACTCAAGCTTGCTCTCCAGGTCAAAATAATCAAACCATGTTTTATTGCTCGCGATAGAGAGTTACAGCAAACGTTATTCTTCATCGTTGTACCGTTCCAGGTGATGCAGTGAAGTCAACATTCTATTCAACTTTTGCTCCTCCGGAAATTCAGGAGCTCTGTCATACTGTTGTGACACGCTCAACACGAGCCGAATGTTTTCCACCGCCCGCCATCGGTCATTCCGACGTCAGCATCAACCGCAGCATTAACAGGAGGGGTACTGACGTGATGAACCTGTCCTGGGCAACTCTTGTCCGTTTATTGCGTGCAGGCACTTACGCACGTATCATACTGTGTTCACCATACACAGCAGACATTCAGGCATAAAGTTCACTGACTGACACCCCTTCCGCGGCCAAAACCACGCTACACCTCGCTGTCGCCATTTTCCCTGCCTCTACAGCGAAGTACACTACTGGCCATTAAAATTGCTACACCAAGAAAAAATGCAGATGATAAACGGGTATTCATTCGACAAATATATTATACTAGATCTGTCATGTGATTACATTTTCACGCAATTTGGTTGCATAGATCCTGAGAAATCAGACACAGAACAACCACCTCTGGCCGTAATAACGGCCTTGATACGCCTGGGCATAGAGTCAAACAGAGCTTGGATGGCGTGTACAGGTACAGGTGCCCATGCAGCTTCAGCACTATACCACAGTTCATCAAGAGTAGTGACTGACGTATTGTGACGAGCCAGATGCTCGGCCACCATTGACCAGACGTTTCCAGTTGGTGGGAGATCTGGAGAATGTGCTGGCCAGGGCAGCAGTCGAACATTTTCTGTATCCAGAAAGGCCTGTACAGGACCTGCAACATGCGGTCGTGCATTATCCTGCTGAAATGTAGGGGTTCGCAGGGGTCGATTGAAGGGTAGAGCCACGGGTCGTAACACATCTGAAATTTAACGTCCACTGTTCAAAGTGCCGTCAATGCGAACAAGAGGTGACAGAGACGTGTAACCAATAGCACCCCATAACATCACGCCAGGTGTTACGCCAGCATGGCGATGACGAATACACGCTTCCAATGTGCGTTCACCGCGATGTCGCCAAACACGGATGCGACCATCATGATGCTGTAAACAGAACCTGGATTCATCCGAAAAAGTGACGTTTTGGCATTTGTGCACCCAGGTAAGCCGTTGAGTACACCACCGCAGGCGCTCCTGTCTATGATGTAGCGTCAAGGGTAACCGCAGCCATGGTCTCCGAGGTGATACTCCATGCTGCTACAAACTTCGTCGAACTGTTCATGCAGATGGTTGTTGTCTTGCAAACGTCCCCATTTGTTGACTCAGGGATCGAGACGTGGCTGCACGTTCCGTTACAGCCATGCGGACAAGATGCCTGCCATCTCGACTGCTAGTGATAAGAGGCCGTTGGGATCCTGCACGGCGTTACGTTTTACCCTCCTGATCCCACCAATTCTATATTCTGCTAACATTCATTGTATCTCTGCCAACGCGAGCAGCAATGTCGCGATATGATAAACCGCAATCGCGATAGGCTACAATCCGACCTTTTATCAAAGTCAGAAACGTGATGGTACGCATTTCTCCTCCTTACACGAGGCATCACAACAAGGCTTCACCAGGCAACGCCGGTCAACTGCTGTTTGTGTATGAGAAATCGGAGGGAAACGTTCCTCATGTCAGCACGTTGTAGGTATCGCCACCGGCGCCAACCTATTGTGAATGTTCTGAAAAGCTAATCATTTGCATATCACAGCATCTTCTTTCTGTCGGTTAAATTTCACGTCTGTAGCACGTCATCTTCGTGGTGTAGTAATTAGAATGGCTAGCAGTGTAGGACGCACATACGTCTCACTGACCTCGCGTCGAACATATGTAATGGACGACTGGCACAGCGGTCAAAGTTCGCGCTGTTGTTTGCTGATTCACAATAGAGAGCTCTTCCGTACGCACACCTACCTGTTTAACCAACATCCGTACAATCCTTATTATATAGTCTCACTCGTATTCATCTCACTGCGCTTATAATTGTGCTACACATTGTACGTCTCGTCTTTCATTCCGTGATCGATGTTTATAAGGAACCACCTCACAACGGGTTTGCGACACACGTATTGGTCCAGAAGGGAGCGACTGAAAGGCAATCGGCTGGAGCGAGGCTGTGTCGGTTCGCGGCGTGGCGCCCGTCGATACAGACGGCGGCGCCAGCAGGGCGGCCGCTGCCTGCAGTGCGCCTTGGCCAGCTTCCAGCGCGGATCCTCCTCTCTACACACACACAAACAAACACACACGTATAGACGCACTCACTGATCACTGCTCACAGCCACAACCAGTCTGAAGGTGCTGCCGCTTCTTCTGCCGCTTCTGCACCGACGCGTTGTCTCCTCCGGTATTGGAAGAGTACCAAGGCGACTACTGGTACAAATCTTACAACCAGGAACACATGTCGGGCACAGTGATACTTTATCTACACAGGCTTGCAACTGCGAAGGATGCAGAATATAACGAAATGAAATATTTGTTACTACACTCCTGGACATTAAAACTACAACGTAAGGATGGCAAATATCGAAATTTTACTTGTTGTGCATGTACGGCAGGGTAGACGAAATACATGATTAAGTTTAATCCTTGACTCACAGTGTGACTGTTCTGTAACGTATACTACGATTTACGAGATTCTAGGCTAAAGCATCTGAAATTTTTAATTGAAGTCAAACTGATACGTCGGACTTAGGAAAAGCAAGAAAATGTGTCAACAGAGCCTACGCAGTTACCATTGGTGGCACAGTAAACATGTACACTTTATTTAAGGAAATAATTTAGTAAAAGCAATCATTTAAAAATTATTTAATGAAATAATTTTTTAAAAACAATCATTTTAAAAAAATTACTGTGACACAAGCTACACTGACGGCTGAAGGACTTATTAAGAGAGAACTGAAAATTATTTGCCAGCTGTAGGCCACAAGTAATAGATCAATTAGCGGCTGAAAGCCTGAATTACAAGCGAGGAAGATAACTACACGATGAAAATACCAAAATAATTTTTAAAACAGTCATTTAAAAATTGACTGTAACACAAGCTACACTGACAGCTGATGGCCTTACTAAGAAAAAATTCAAATTGTTTTTCGACTGAAGGCCACGAGCAATACTTCAGAACAATTAACGGCTGAAGGCCTGGATTACAAATAAGGAAGACAGTTAACGGTAAAAATACGAAAATAATTTTTGAGGCAATCATTAAAAGAAATTGACTGTAACTTAATCTACACAGACGACAGAAGGCCTTCTTAAGAAAGAACTGAAAATTATTTGTCGGCTGAAGGCCACAAGCAATACTTCAGAACAATTAGCTGCTGAAGGTCTGAGTTACAAGTGAGGAAGGAAATTAACGTTAAAAATAGCAAAATAATTTTTAAAACAGGCATTAAAAAACTTGACGGTAGCACAAGCTACACTGATGGCTGAATGCCTTATGAAGAAGGATTCAAATTAATTTTTCGGCTGAAGACCACAAGCAATAGGAATAATTTAAACAAAATATTACTTTTAAACAATTGACAAAATCAGACCAAATAAAGAAGGGAGTGATCCACAGACACTGCTCCAAGGATCGACCTAAGAAAGGTCCCTACTGCTCCGTAAGTGATGAGACCGGCAGCCAAGAGTTATGCTCACCTACCATGATGGCAATTGAAACTAGGGAAAGCCTAAACACCGATGAATCCTCTTACCAAATCCACCTAATGTGTGATAAGCAGTACAACGATGGAAAAATTCAAGCGAGGACGAAATGACAGATAGCACTTCGACTTCAGAATCTGGTGTTTAAAACAACGAAAAGCAGAAGAAACCACTAGAACCAAGGTAGACAAAGAAACCACAATCCACGCTGCAATCAAGGAGGCTGTCGAACTGCACATCATGCCGGACAGCATCGGCAAGGCGAGGAAAAGTACACTTCCGCAAAAGTACGCTAACCTCCAGGGCAGGTAACTGGGGCGTTAGCTGCCACTAGGCTGTAAAATACCACTGGTCGCATTTCACCAATAACAACACAAAATTCAAAAACTAATAACAGGCAGTAGAAGACGGCTAATACACTCCTGGAAATGGAAAAAAGAACACATTGACACCGGTGTGTCAGACCCACCATACTTGCTCCGGACACTGCGAGAGGGCTGTACAAGCAATGATCACACGCACGGCACGGCGGACACACCAGGAACCGCGGTGTTGGCCGTCGAATGGCGCTAGCTGCGCAGCATTTGTGCACCGCCGCCGTCAGTGTCAGCCAGTTTGCCGTGGCATACGGAGCTCCATCGCAGTCTTTAACACTGGTAGCATGCCGCGACTGCGTGGACGTGAACAGTATGTGCAGTTGACGGACTTTGAGCGAGGGCGTATAGTGGGCATGCGGGAGGCCGGGTGGACGTACCGCCGAATTGCTCAACACGTGGGGCGTGAGGTCTCCACAGTACACCGATGTTGTCGCCAGTGGTCGGCGGAAGGTGCACGTGCCCGTCGACCTGGGACCGGACCGCAGTGACGCACGGATGCACGCCAAGACCGTAGGATCCTACGCAGTGCCGTAGGGGACCGCACCGCCACTTCCCAGCAAATTAGGGACACTGTTGCTCCTGGGGTATCGGCGAGGACCATTCGCAACCGTCTCCATGAAGCTGGGCTACGGTCCCGCACACCGTTAGGCCGTCTTCCGCTCACGCCCCAACATCGTGCAGCCCGCCTCCAGTGGTATCGCGACAGGCGTGAATGGAGGGACGAATGGAGACGTGTCGTCTTCAGCGATGAGAGTCGCTTCTGCCTTGGTGCCAATGATGGTCGTATGCGTGTTTGGCGCCGTGCAGGTGAGCGCCACAATCAGGACTGCATACGACCGAGGCACACAGGGCCAACACCCGGCATCATGGTGTGGGGAGCGATCTCCTACACTGGCCGTACACCACTGGTGATCGTCGAGGGGACACTGAATAGTGCACGGTACATCCAAACCGTCATCGAACCCATCGTTCTACCATTCCTAGACCGGCAAGGGAACTTGCTGTTCCAACAGGACAATGCACGTCCGCATGTATCCCGTGCCACCCAACGTGCTCTAGAAGGTGTAAGTCAACTACCCTGGCCAGCAAGATCTCCGGATCTGTCCCCCATTGAGCATGTTTGGGACTGGATGAAGCGTCGTCTCACGCGGTCTGCACGTCCAGCACGAACGCTGGTCCAACTGAGGCGCCAGGTGGAAATGGCATGGCAAGCCGTTCCACAGGACTACATCCAGCATCTCTACGATCGTCTCCATAGGAGAATAGCAGCCTGCATTGCTGCGAAAGGTGGATATACACTGTACTAGTGCCGACATTGTGCATGCTCTGTTGCCTGTGTCTATGTGCCTGTGGTTCTGTCAGTGTGATCATGTGATGTATCTGACCCCAGGAATGTGTCAATAAAGTTTCCCCTTCCTGGGACAATGAATTCACGGTGTTCTTATTTCAATTTCCAGGAGTGTAGATTCCGCCAACTCGACACGCTCCACTTGTTGCTGTTTGTCTCACGGCGACCCTGCAAGCAGCAATGCACGAACAAGTAGCGTGATCATAAAACAGTGGAGGTTTCATTACTAGATTAATGTTCACTCAACTCAACATCCTGGATCCGGTGGACAACGAGGCTGTGGTCCTCGCAACTACAGCCCCTCGATCCGGTAATGCCTGCATGCCGCCAGCAGTCCCGCCATATCCTCGCGGTGCCGGACCTCTCTGCTGCTCCGTCTCAACCGAACTACCGACACATCCGACCCGGAAAAAACTTCACGTCCTTCCAGAGATAGTACAGATACTATATACCGATAAACGCTGCTGCTGCCCCTCGCGCACAGACAACGCTAGCAAACATAGTGGCGCCAGTAAACAGAAGAAGAAAAGGAGACGCCACTATCCCTATTACACGACGCCAACCTACCAACGGCACCAACGCGAGCCACACACGCCTCATATAATTCATTTTTACAATTCTGTTTCAGTAGTTCCTGCTGTTTTTATAGCACTAAATAAAGCATTAAATATTTTAATTTTATCACTCAATATCACACACTTTCCTGTTGTTCCTTAACTAGCTGGCCATTCGGGTCACTTGATGTGTCTGTTGGCGATTACTGTGTGTGGGGAGCCGTCAAGTCTAAGGTGTGCCACAACGACCCTCGTAGTCTTCGAGAACTGCAGAAGAATACTTCGGATGACACTGCAGCAATTCTGGCAGTACAGCTTCGATCCGCCCTCAACTTGATGCCCAGGACCCAAAAGTGCCAAGAGATAATGATGGTCACTTTCAGCTTCAACTACAGTCAGCTTAGTACTGTATTTCCTTTCTTCTGCTGTGTTTCTTTGTATCCTGGAACTCTGTTCTCCAGGTCACTTTCATTTGCACCACCTTGTAGCTAACTGCTAACTGAACTGCTAAAGAGCTGAATGTTACATTCTGGAAAATGTAGTATGTCTGCAGCAATTAAATGTTCAGATATAACTAAATGCAAGTATTAAAACAAACACATAAATTACTCTTGTTATGTTCAAAAACAGCTCAGCAAAACAACACATTCCATCCTGAGATTGACATTTTTCTTTACCACCTCTCAGAACACAATTGATTTTAACTTAGGTCCACTTCACTAGTGTCCTGAAACTCCTCTTTCAATAATCCTCATATTTGCTGCAGGAATAGTATTAAATGGATATAGCAAAATCATCCTGGTTTGCGACTATTGCTTGATCTATATAACTGAGAACTCCTTCCGTCTAATGACTAAGAATTCCGTCAAATTTACGAGTGTTAAAACTAACACGTCATGTAATTTTGTACAGCTGTTAGGTTACAGTTGTGCGATTCAGAGTTGTAGATGTGGACAGTGGGCCATATACAGGGTGTTACAAAAAGGTACGGCGAAACTTTCAGGAAACATTACTCACACACAAAAAAAGAAAATATGTTATGTGGATATGTGTCCGGAAACGCTAACTTTCCATATTAGAGCTCATTTTATTACTTCCCTTCAAATCACATTAATCATGGAATGGAAACACACAGCAACAGAGCGTACCAGCATGACTTCAAACACTTTGTTACAGGAAATGTTCAAAATGTCCTCCGTTAGCGAGGATACATGCATCCACCCTCCGTCGCATGGAATCACTGATGCGCTGATGCAGCCCTGGAGAATGGCGTATTGTATCACAGCCGTCCACAATACGACCACGAAGAGTCTCTATATTTGGTACCGGGGTTGCGTAGACAAGAGCTTTCAAATGCTCCCATAAATGAAAGTCAAGAGGGTTGAGGTCAGGATAGCGTGGAGGCCATGGAATTGGTCCGCCTCTACCAATCCATTGGTCACCGAATCTGTTGTTGAGAAGCGTACGAACACTTCGACTGAAATGTGCAGGAGCTCCATCGTGCATGAACCACTTTTGGTGTCGTACTTGTAAAGGCACATGTTCTAGCAGCACAGGTATAGTATCTCGTATGAAATCTTGATAACGTGCTCCATTGAGCGTAGGTGGAAGAACGAAACTAAAATGAGCTCTAACAAGGAAATTAAGCGTTTCCGGACACATGTCCACATAACATCTTTCTTTATTTGTGTGTGAGGAATGTTTCCTGAAAGTTTGGCCATACCTTTTGTAACACCCTGTATATGATGCACATTAACACCCTCCATTACAATGAATTAGGAAGTGAATGACTATTATATGAATGCAGAATCACAGTCAATTCAGTTTTATTCCTTTGAAGAAATTTGACTGGCAATTAAGTGTTTGGGAAATCTAATAAAAGTGTCTCGAATTGGATTCTAATAACTGCGTAGATGAAACAACGATAACAGTGAAGTTGTACAACGATGCTGAAAGCAAGTCTTCAAAGTGAAGCTTGAAGTTATAAAATTGTATAGAATGACTTCATTGTTCCTGTGCATGGTGTCGTTGTGGAGAGTCGATCTCACCACAGTAAATTCTAAGTGGAGGCCGATGTGGGTGCAGAATCAGTCACTGGTGGCGCAATGACGATCCTCGGCAACAGCTAAGAGCAGATCAGCCCGAAATTTCTGTAATTCCCCTGATTCATCTGCCCTCTCTGGGTAAGCAATCGGAGGTGAAGCTATGAGGGCTCTCTGCGGAGAAGTGAGTTTGTGCTGAGTGTTCACTAGAAGGAAAACTTGCATTTCTTTGTTTTGGCTCTGTATTCGTATCCGCTGGGTTATGGATCTTTAAGCACCACTTCGTAAATTTGCACCTTAGAAAACGCTGCTCCCCTTGACTGGGATAATCTTCAGGCATTTAAGTGGCAAGGAATGTCCTCCCATTTAACATTAAAACGGGCATCTCACTCTCTTTCCACATCCCTCTGTAGCCAGTGAGGTGTGTCCTCGTGCGAATAATCGAGTTTCTCTGTCTAACTTTCAGTTTATTCACATTAGCCATTGCTGGGAGTTCCTATGTTATGTAAGCATGGCTTTTGTGAAGTCACACCTTCAAAGGATCCCAGATCTGTAGATCCCCTCTCCATTTATGAGATATCACCCGTAGCGTCGAGCACTTTCTGAAGAAAACATACGTTCCTACATTGGTGCACAGTAGTGCATTCTTGGACTTTGCTAAAATTTGTTTTCTTCCTCATTACACTTCTGAGTTGAAACAACGGTCACTGCTGGGGCTGTCCACCTCAGAAATCTGTGTTTGGCCATGGTGACTTGGGCATCATGCGGTGATACTTCAAACGACTGTCCGGTGCCTGCTAGCCATAGACTTGCGTGCCTACCGGCGCTTCCTTCTGAGAATGATGAGGGATGTTTCCAAAACAATGGTGACGTAACACTACACTCAAGTTCAAAAATGGTTTAAATGGCTCTAAGCACATTGGGACTTCACATCTGAGGTCATCAGTCCCCTTGACTTAGAACTGCTTAAACCTAACTAACCTAAGGACATCACACACAGCAGTGCTCGAGGCAGGATTCGAAGCTGCGACCATAGCAGCAGCGCGGTTCCGGTGTGAAGCGCCTAGAACGGCTCGGTCATAGCGGTAATCAGGTATGTAGTTCGAGAGGCATTTGTGAGAAACTGCAACACATATTAATAACAGTTAAAGAAGACGATAATGCAACCAATGCTAAAACGTTGTAGGATTGTCGGTGTAAGGAGGGTAGGGTGGGATAGAAGTATTCCACCAAAACTGACCATGGAGAGTGAGTCTGAAAATTTCCATATCCCGCAGATATAATGGCTGGCATGGTTGAGCATCGAGATGAATTGAGCATGAATGAGAGATACTGGAACATCAATCCATGATATTTCAGTTCTATTCCAAATTTCACCAATCATAGTAGGATGGTGCGTGGTGACGTGACAGTCATTAGGCAATTCGTGACGAGAGGGCTTAAATGGGTGACATATCAGGAGAATGTGCTGGCCAGGGCAGCAGGTGAACACCCATTGTATCGAATTAGGTTAGGTCAGCACAACACACGCAAAATACAGTCTTATGTTACCTCGTGTCCCAGAAACATAAAGAAGATATACAGTCTCAGTTCATAGCAAGACAAAAACGTAGCTTGTTCTAATCAAATTACTTATTTTGTATATCAGACGTTGTTTACCCGATGGCACAATATCTTCAAATGTGTTTGAATTCCTAAGGCACCAAACTGCTGAGGTCATCGGTTCCTAGTCTCACACACCACTTAAACTGACTTACGCTAAAGACAACACGCGCACAAGCACGCACGCACACACACACACACACACACACACACACACACACGCACAAACATACACACACATGCCCGAGGAAGGACTCGAACCCCCGGCGGGAGAGGCCGCGTAATTCGTATCATTGCGCCTCTAACTACGCGGCCACTCAGCGCTGCTTACCCGATGGCACCCCATAACATCAAGCCAGATGCTGAGCCTATACGACTATGAGGCATGTAACCTGCCAACATTTCTTCTTCTCGAGACCTCCAGACTCGGATATGTCCCTCGCGGTGCTCCTTAACACCGAGATTCGTCCGAGAAACCGATGTGGGGTCTCTCCCGTGCCCACAGTTGTCACGTAGCGCACCATTAGCGACGCGCTTTTCTCTACAGCTTGGTCAAGAAAAGCCATGGCAATGGTAGTCAGCAGTGCTCCAGGCGTTCTCGCACTGTCTGCGTAGATTCCGGCAAAGAGGCCTATTTCCTAACTCGAAGCATCGGACATGACTGTGCAATGCTGCACGGATGAATGATGAATAACTCTGTACTCTCGAGCGCTAGTTAGTTCAGGCTGCAGAGATCCTGCACAACGTTTAGTATGGCCGTCCTATACTCATTGATTCCTTATCTGTACGACGGTAGTGAAATCGCGAAGAACGTAAGCAGCAGTCTCGTGGAATGATAACAGAAATCCGGATATGCAGTTATTCTGCTGCTGCCGAATGCTGACATGTACTGGTAAACGTTTCTTCTTCTTCTACGAGACCTAACATTCTCGTAAACAATTAGCATTTCTAAATGAGAAACTCGATAGTGTCATCTATCAGCTGTTTATAGAATGTAGACAGCGTTACTCGTACGTGCAATGTGTCATAGCTTCCAGTATACTTTACGCTAGTTATACTTACCTAGCTTATTTTATCAAGTTGTTGCACTTTTAATGTGCAGTAGTGTACATGTACTACTGTATGAATGTACCGACCTCGTTGTGTGGTGCTGTGCTTTCAAAAAGAATCAAACGTTTCCCTTTCTCTCGGGAATCGAGCTGGGCTCAGTCGTTGAATGAACACGAAGTTCCGACAGCGTACGTGGATCTTCGCCGGAACTCGTGAGAGTTTCGTCCTTCAAGGATTGTTTACCCACAATCGTTGAAGTGCTAGGGACTTGTCGCAGGTGCAGCAGCCGTCGTCGCATCCAGCAGCCCGGCAGTGACGCCAGTGCGAAGTCCAGCTTTGAGCTCTGGTGGCGCCAGCAGCCCAGCCTGTTTCCAGCCACGCCCCGCCAGTCCCCAGGCGTGTAAGCCGTGTCATCCGGGTTCAGCTACGCCAGCGGCCCTCGCCGGTTCCAGCAGCGGCCCAGCCATTCCAGCTGTTCCCCGCTACACCGGCGGCCCTCGCCGGTTCCAGCAGCCCAGCAGCAGCAGCCCAACAGCAGCCCTTGTCGGCTTTGTGTGTGTTTCATTTCTGTCGTCGTAACTTATTGTTCCGGTTCTCCTGTGTTGTTTGTTCCACTGCTAATCGGTCAGCGTGTCTACCCCGAGAACCACCACCACCACCACCACAACTGCGATAGTCTAAACATCCCCTTCTACCGCCACCACCTCCATTACCTGGTGCGCACAGTCGCCCCACCCCCATTACATCCCCCTCCTCCTCACCATTACAACCCCTTCACCCTTTCTTCCCCCGTCTCCTGCTCCTGCTCCTGCTCCTGCTCCTGCTCCCGCTCAGCAAACCCCTTCGCCATCTTGTGATCCCTTTCCCCCCACATCCCCCCCTCCCCTGCCACTACGTCAGCTCCTCCAGCCCCCGCCCAGGTGGTCGCTCGACGGGCCACTACCCACGCCACCATCTCACCATCACCAGAACCTGCCTCCTCCCGCCATCTCTCACTCGTTCCCATTCCCCAACCCTCCTCTCACCCCTCTGCTGCAGTTAAGCGCCCTAGGGCAGTCCCCCTCCTCCAACCCTAAAAAGTCGCAGCCTCTCCCTCCTCCCCCACCCCCTGACACCATGGACATCACGCCTCCCGCCACCTCCTCCTCTACTCTCTCCCAAGCCTGCTCCCCTACCTGTACTTACTGGTACATCCTATCCAATCGAGACCCATCGCTCCTGGAAGCCCGTAACCTTATCATGATTCTCTGGAATTATTACCCTAGTGCCCCTATCTCCCTACTTAAACCCCCGTAGGGACTCTGTCCTTATCTCCTATGTCCTTATCTCCTCTGTCCTTATCTCCTCTCCCAGCCCCACCCTCCATACTGATATCCTGGCCAGGATCCCCCATATCCACTTTGGCCCCAACGCCTCCCTCACCCCTGCTACATCCTCCCCCTCCTTTCGCCACCACTCTTGGCTTAGCCTGGTGATCATGAAGGAGGAGGTGTTGGCGGAGCTTAACGACCATCTCCATCTTGAAATCCGTGCAGCGCACTGCATCCATAATTCCACTGGTCCTACCATCCTCACGTGGGTATTCTCAGAGTCCGCCCCCTCCATTGACTGTCTCCTGAAAGAGGGTCTCCTGAAAGAGGGTGCCCTGTTGTTTAACTGCCGCTACAAAGTTGACCCTTCCCGTTCCCCTCCCCAGTCGGTTCGCTACCAGAGGTGTCTCCAGTACAATGCACACCATACCTCTGAGTGTTGAGAGGCCCTCGTCTGCCCTCACTGCAAACAGGCACATTTCCTCCAGCAGTGTCCAAATCTCGAATCCCCCCTGTAGCCTTTCTCATCCCACCTACTCCCAAAGGTGAAAGGCCCAGCCCCCTCCCGTCTCTCCCGAACTCACTGTCCCCATCCATTTCATTGGTGATCCCACCCCTCCTGCCAACATCCTTCGCCCCCTCCCCACAGCCGAGGCCATCATTAGATTCGTCATCATTGTCCTTCTGAATATCCATCCCTTTCAGCACCCCCATACTCTCCAACAGATCTCCCTAGCTGCCCGTTCCATCTTTCACCTCAACACGTCCACCACCTAATCCCATAACCTAGCCCACTTTACCTTCTCCTGTCTTGACACCCTCATTTAAACCCCACCATAGCACAACAGCACCATATCTTGTTCAACAGCAACCACTTCCATCCATTGACAAGAATCTCCTTAGGCATACCCTCAAGACCCACCAAGTGGATGCCTTCCTCCTGAACGAAACCTTTCTCCAGCCCCAACATCCCGTACACATGCCGCCTTACCTCCTTCACCGCTCTGATAATCCCCTCCTGATAGCGCATGATGGGGTAGCAGTCGGCCACCAATTCCAGGTCCCTGTTTGGCTCCAACCTCTCCTTCCTGACCCCATTGAACACCTGATCCTCAGTCTCTTCATCCCCGGCCTTACGATTACCTGTGCCACCATCTATGTTTGCCCCTCTGCCCCTATTCCTTTAGACTTCCTTTCCCACATCGACCGTATCTTCTCCTACATGATTGCCGCCGACCTGAACATCCATAGTCATTCCACCACCCACCTATGGCAGTGGCATCGGTTCCTCACCACCCTCCATGGGGACCTCATTCCCATTCCTCAACACACCAACCCCGAATTCAATACCACTCCCGATGTCGTCCTGGCCTCTCCTAACCTCCTTGGATGCATGATGGTGGACGTCCTCGACGATATGATAACCAATATCTTTCCATTATTGTTCCTGTTATTAATCCAACTAGAAAAGTTTGTAGGATAATGAAAAGTATTATTGATATTGGGTGTCTTAATTTAATAAAATTAATATTTATTACGTTTGATAGCGATATAATTATTATTTTAATCATTTCAGGGCGTATCAGATGGTCTTCGGCCCAATCCTGACTCGTTTCGACCCTCCCCCAAAATGTCCATGACTATTCCCATGGCGACTGGAATGCCTACAAGGATAGCCTCACTACCTAAATCAATAGCCACCCCCTCATCTACGACCACGCTGATGACATTCCCCGTGCCATCTCCTTTCTCCCTCAGACCTTGTCTGGGGCCATGAAGGCCCACATCCCTACCGTCGCAATCCACCTGCACCATCCCATTTTAACCCCACTGGTCGTCACCTCCTCTGTGAATCCCGCCATCTCTATCGTGCCTTCCTTCACACGCATACCAAGCATTACCAGGACACACTACAATGCCACTGGCAGCTCCAATGACACATCCGAAATTTGCTCACGGCTGAGAAACGCTGGGACTGACGACAGACATGCACCCGTCTTAATGCTACTCTACCTATCAACTCATCTATGTACTGGTCAGCCTTCCGCCACCTTACCAAATTTAAACTACCCCGTACTACTCTCTCCTTCATGATGACCACCCCTTTCCTGATAACCTTGGTAAGGCCAACTACTTTGCTTCATACCTCTCTGATGTCCTTAGCCTGCCTGACAATCCCCAGTCCGATTATTCCCTCTTCCCTGATGTCCGCGATCGAACTGACACCTCTGCCCCTCTGGCTTCCAGTACTTGTGCAACATTACACACACTGAACTCAATGCCCCGTTCACTATTCAAGATATAATCTCTACACTCTGCCCGAAATGCAACACCACTCCCGGTCATGACTGTGTTACCTATTATCAACTCTGTGAAGCTCCTGCCTCCTTCCTCTCTACCCTTGCCAGACTTTATAATGTGGTCTTTTCGACTTGCTTCTACCCCAACCTGTGGAAAACCTCCAGGATCCTGATGTTCCTGAAACCCGACAAACCACCATCTGCTGTCTCCTCCTACCGTCCCATTAGCCTTACCTCAGTCTTCGCCAAGGTCCTGGAATCCATCCTCACCTGACATATCCACCAGCATCTCCACCTGCACCGCCTCTTTCCCACTAATCAATGTGGCTTTCAGCTGTCCTTCTCTGCTGATAACCTTCTCCTCCACCTCACTCATCTCCTCTCTGAACAACTCAACTCCCATCGCTCTGCCATCTTCCTCACCCTCGACCTTGAATGTGCCTACGACAATGTATGACATTCTGGTCTCCTCTTCGAGCTTCAAACCTTCATCCTTCCTCTTAACTACATCCATTTGATCGCCTCCATTTTTTCCCAATGCCCTTCCTATGTCACCATCCATAACGCAGATTGCTACACCTTCTACCCCCTCTGGTGGTGTGCTCCAAGGTTCCATCCTCTTCTCTCTTCTCTACCTTCTGTTTACGGCAGACATGCCACCGCCTTCACCCCCTATTCACCTTCTTCAGTATGCTGATGACACTGCATTCCTTGCCCTCTCCCCTACCCTGCAACAGTTACAGCACCTTCTCCAATGCCATTTTGACTGGTTCATTACTTGGTGTAACCAGTGTCTGCTTAAGGTCAATCCTTCCGAAACCCAGGCAATCTTTGTAGGCAAAACCACCCCTTTCTTCCACCTCCTTGCTTTTTATATCGCCATCTATGGCAGTCACATTTACATCACCCCAACCCTCAAGTACCTTGGCGTCACCCTTGACCGTCGCCTTTTCTGGAACCCCCATCTCCGGTTGATCCAAGCCAAGGCACATTCCTGACTCCACCTTCTCATACTCCTTTCTGGCCGCACATGGGGTCTGGACCCCTCTACCGTTCAACACACTTATAAATTCCTCATCCACCCCATCCTCTGGCACGCCCATCCCACCTGGATCTCCACCCTTCCCACCTACTAAAAATCCCTCCAACTCCTTGAATGTAATGTGCTCCACCTCACCTATCACATCCGTCTCCCATCCCCCACGCAGATCCTATACGACTGGATTCCCTTCCCGCTCCTTCTCCTTTTCCTCGAACAGATGTGGATCCTCTACACCTCCCACAAGCTCGATCCTCCACACCCACTTGTCTCTCCCATCCTCGCCCATACCCGCCCGCTGCCATGCCTGTATTCTTGCATCCCACTTGCTCTCCGTCTTCATACCCTCCACACTCCTTCCCAAGATGGCTTCTGCCAACTCCCCATCCCTGATTATGTAATTGTCCCGTCCATCTACCCCTCCAACCATCTCTGACTCTCCCCTCCCATTCCCCCCCTTTTCCCCCCCAGGGCTCCATCTCTCCCTCATCACCTTCCTGTTCCCTCTCTCCTCTCTCCCACATCTCCTACTTCCACCCCTCCTACTTCCCAACCCCCCTCTCTCCTCCTCCCCATTCACCCACCTTTCTCCCACTGGCTCCACCCCCCGTACCTGCCCATCTACCTCTCCCATTGCCCTGAGGCAGCCCCTCCCTTCGTCAGTGTGAGTGCTTCGCTGATGACCGTCGCTAGTGTTTTCCGTGCATCAGTGTATCTCCGTTTGTGTACAGTGTCTTCGCCAGTGTTTTATACTACATTCGTGTCTCGACCTGGACGTCTTCATCTGTTTTCAACTGGTGCCACCCTTCATTACAATGTCCTCCGCCGTACGACTTCTGATTTCTTGTGCAGTGATCACCTTGTGTATACCATGTTTTTTATATTGCCTACGTCTTCCATGTATTTATGTTGTGTGTGTTGGCCGAAGAGTGGCGTATGTAGGCCATTTCTGGCCCGCCTCAGCTGAGGCATGAAATCACATTAAAGGGGAAAAAGACAGCGTACGTGGATATTATCTTCAGATGACAGCTTTAGACTCAGAGATTTTGCTAAGTTGTTCCATCCCATCTCTTGTCTGCTCCCCTGCAGCAGTCAGCAGTGGATGGAGTGTTGGTGGCAGGCTATGATCTACGATCACCGGATGCGGGGCATGAGTCTTGGTCCGTTACAGCTTTGGCCGGTGCCGTCGAGCGCGGACGTCATTTTCGGCTGACGTTGTGATTTCAGTTAGCTGATAGTTGGGACACACTCCATACTTAGTGTAACGTCACTGTCCCTACTGAGCACACTCCAGCCTTAGGGAGAAAATGACAGCTGGAAGCGAGTAGATACAAATCCAAGGGAGCTTCAGTGGGACGCCCAAGACGGGGAGTTAGCCATTGCCTTCCATCTTCTCGTTGAATCTGAAGCTGAGCTGCAGAGTGTTTAGTAGCTAAAGGAACTCCTGAAGACTTTCACACTTGTGTGGCCACAGCACAAAGGCATCATCAAAAACATATCTGTGGAGTCACATAGGCTTCACTGTAGTTTCTTCCAGAGCTTTTTCTTCCTTCATGAATAAGTTCGCCACAAATAGCAACAGAGGGCACCTCATGGTGATGCCATTCGATTTCTTACAATATTCGCTACTGAAAAGAAAGAATGCGAGGATCAATTCAAAAAGATGGGTTACTGTACTTCTCCCTGATGAGTTTGAAGGAATCATAAAGAGGCACCCTGGTGAAGTAGGTGACAACACAACAATTGATCACAAAGTCCTGGTTAAGAAGGCATAGTTTTTGCAGGCACAGTTTTATTTACCTGCTTATGACTGACTTTACTAGATATGACATGTTAATGGTCTAAGAACCTTTAGCACTGAACTCTATAATGGCATAAAGCCGAAATCTAGATAATACAGAAGAAAAATACATGAATATACAGTCATAAGGTGGTTTATCCTCCCAGAAAGTTCTCCGTAACGGCGGCTCAGCTCCGTCTAAAACATTTCAAAATATATCGGTTTCTGGTGTGTTGTTGAAATTCTCTGAGGCAGGTACTTATAACTGCCGCCAGTCGACGATATGTAGGTGGTTCTACGTATGTTGATTAGGATGGGCTGTAGAGGAATGTCTAGGTTGTGAATTTTAGGTGCAGCTAGTGCTGTATTTATGGTGAACAGATGTATGATACTATAACATAGTGATTTACAAGACACAGTAATTCAGGTAAATTGCGCTGCTAGGAAATTTGCTAAATAAATGAAATCCGGTCGTAAATGAGGGTGCTAATTGTAATCGGATGGAATCGACGTAAAGTAAATTGTGTTGTGCCTTACGTAGACTGGTCATTAGCTATTTGTTGCACCCGATGATATGATTCAGTTCTTTGCATCGTGGAAGACATCATTAGAAAATCGGATTCCTGCATTCGAAAAGGACCGTGTGATGGAGTGGGACGAAAGTTAGTTTGCTCTGATAGCGGCGAGTGTTTTGCTGTATTGTTCATACAAGAGTGTTATCACTGCATAGATATTAGAGGACTTATACTCTAATGAAACGATAAAGAAGACTGAGTGTATGTATAAAGACCTACGCTTGTGTGAATCTTCCCAGGAATGCGGTGAATAAAATCATGAAATATGATTAAACCGACGAATTTCACACTATCGCGTAATATTTAGAATGAATTTAAATTGAATACTGCTTCATACTACGAGAACCGTGCCGTTATTACTACTGTATGAAATGCCTGTTAGAAGCAACGGCTAGTTTTCTCAGGTGCTATCGCCAGGAATACCATACGTATGCCAACGGGAAGACATCCGTCTTACTCACGATGGATTTGAAATCTTTCTTTAACATTACGCGATGATCCATTAAACACAATGGTTAAATTCTGTGGGGTTTGATGCTCTACGATAGTTGCCTATGTGCAATGGCAGCGTACACATACATAAGTATTATTATTAATAAAAGACTGTACCTCTGGCTTAATATGAATTGGAAAATGTTAGATGATGCCGTTTTCAGATTATAGAGATTATTCTTTCTAATGCTTTTAGCATTATGTGAGCGTTAAAAGAATTTATATGATTTTTGTCATCAATGGAGTCGCTACAGTAATGAGCTTACACAATATGGCCAGGGTAGCATTTAATTATTGCTTAACTGAAACGTATGCAGGATAGGTTCTAGCTACTGACAAAAACATATATTATCATCATTACGTTGATATATATTGGACAAAATGCTATTATTACTACAGCTAATTGGATCAGTTACAGACCGTGAACAATAAGCGTCCGTCAGCTAGAACATCAGAATCGATAAGACAGTGAAACAAAAAAAAATATATACTCATTCTTCTTCTACAAAAGGACAAAGATCATAGTACAAACTGCTTTTCTGTGAGCGCAGATCACGCTTCCATTGTTGAGTATCGATAACTTATTTATACTCTTTTTCACCGGAGGTTATGCGATATATAACAAATATCTTCTACATTGTCAGCTCCAAGTCCCGTGACTTTTCCTGAGACAGTCCTACAGAGATAATATCGCAGTAATCAATAGTTAGCAGTAAAGGGATTTGTACCAGATTTTACATATCCAGTATAATATGATTTCAATATGTTTATGTAACGTGGGTAGAAAGTGTTACCTTCTTGCCAACTGAAACTGTATAATTATAAAGAGTGTAGCAACCAGTCGCGGAAACATAATTTATTTCTCTTGTAGCAAATGGATTTCGACTGGTATCAGTCATCATTGGTGATTTTTCTATCCGATACATGCCATAAGTAGAAGTACTGTCCTTGGAAGATTTCTATCATGACTTCATGACAGAGATCTGCCAAGGACATAACTTCTACTTACGGCATGTATCGGATAGAAAAATCACCGATGATGACTGATATCACTCGAAATCCATTTGCAACAAGATAGATGAATTATGTTTCCGCGACTGGTTGCTACATTCTTTACAATTTTATATTCCACGGTCGCTGCACTGAAAGGGAACCTTCTGGAGCCCAACATTCAAAACTGACACTGTGTTCAATCCACTTTTGGTATTCGCCTATTATCATTCCTAGATACTTCGCTGACGGGGAAATAATTATGGTTGTCTTATTTACTGTTAAAATGGTAGTTTCCAGACATTTCATAGTATTCGCGAGGTGTTAGGTTCAAGCAAAATCACTGCGCTAATAGTTTTTAGGTCTGAAGCAGAAGAACAACCATGGACATTGTATGTTACTTCGCAGAAATAAATCGAGACGCACAGAAGATGACACATAGGGGGCGAAACATTCCTTGGAAAATGGAAAAATAAATACATTGTATTACGCGTAATGTGGAGTTCAGAACACCAACATAAATAGATAACACGGAAAACACGCGAACAGGCGCTTCGAACCTGAGCTTCGATGGAATTTAAAAACACTGTGCAGTCGTCTCTCGTGTGTTCATGCCATAAGATACTTTTATTAAAATAAATGTCGCATTACGATCATTGCGGAAGCCTTTTGGTCATCTGCTAGTCAGTTATTCAAAGAGATTCATTTGGATGGATTGTTGTGGGCTATGTATTTTAGGGCCTTAAACAATGCTAGATGACTGTGTATAAGGTATACAAATTGAACATAAAGGGGGAGGAATGAAAGGAAACGGAAGGCACTATGGTTGTCAGCTGTATCGGCATCATATGTGGAATCAGCGGCGACGAGTGAAAATGTGTGCCGGACTGGGAATCCAACCTGTGTCTCCTGCTTACTAGGCAGTCTCGTTAATCACATTTTGTTGGTCCAAAGGAAACCTTGCTGACGCC
The DNA here is from genome assembly GCF_023898315.1 of Schistocerca nitens. NCBI lineage: Eukaryota > Metazoa > Arthropoda > Insecta > Orthoptera > Acrididae > Schistocerca > Schistocerca nitens. Next base: position 494,322,427 of record NC_064621.1, read on the forward strand.
GAAAGGGAGCGTGGGGACAAAGTGGGAACGTGTCGGAACTAGAGGCATTTGTTTAATTCCTTCACCCATGCCTTTCAGCCAATCCACACTCCCAACCAGCCCCATTTATCAGCAGTGTCTGTCCATGTCCTGCATGCTTGCTACTTTGAAATTCTCGCAGGGGTCGAACGTAATTGCGCATCCATACTGGAGATTGCGGATTCATTGCCCATCGAGACGACCCATTTATATCAATACGTGCTGTCTGTTCTTTCGTACATGTCCAAAAGGACAACAGACACCACGTATTCATGTAAATAAGGCGATAGTGAGAGGATGCAGTGGGAGAATCCTTATTTCAACTGACGTGATAAGTCACTGTTTCCACAGTAGTGGTGAAACGCTGGCACCTGCTGTTATTGTTGGTAATAATTGGTCAGTAGTAAGCATCATTTCCACTTTGACTCTGTAACGCCCATTAGATGAAACACTGATACATGCAGTAGACATTTTTGGGCACTTTTTGACAGTAAATGTCGTCTGTAAGATTCACTGTAATCAGTATGGAAAGGAAAGACAGATTATATCCTTACAGTTGTATATTACCCTCCCACACATCACTATTAGCATTCTCATTCTTTGCACAGATTTTGGAAGGTTTGAGAGGCGTAAGATACACAAAAGAATAACTTTTTACTTGTCTTCATTATCTCGTTGTTGTTGTGGTTGTCGATGGCTCCTAGTCTTGTCTAGGGGTACATTCTTGCAGCTGAAATTTCGATTTAATGGGTTCCTCATTACTAAATAACTTATGAAGATTTGCCTGTATTATTGTTAAATTTTATTTTTTGTCGCATTTCAACATCACACCGTCTTTACGTTTTCCACATTCAAAAAAACCAATAATTATATAGTTGGTGACAAACTTAGAAAACGTCTACTTTCATTAGAGGCATACATGGTCACTACTCCTTACATTCTGCGGTACTCACAGTATTGCAAAGACTTTACAAAACAAAAAGTTTACAATACAGAACATGAATCACCGCTAAAATATATCATTATTTTATAAATTAATCCAGAATTATATTCAATAATTAGCGTTAGGTTGTACAATTAATAATATGAATTCTAAGTATAACAGAAATTTCGTAATTTCAAATATTTTTAAAACAAGAGTAATTTTAACTGTTAGTACATATCGATTGTAACACATTAATTTATTTTTACACGTTTTAGCATGAAATATAATACATAGTATTATATTACAATATGAATTATTTTAATGAAACAGCAGAGATAATTTTAACCTATGCAGAAATCGACAGTGTACATGGTATCGGTTATCTCTATAAAAAGGGTAATGGTAGAGGAGAGAGATCCGTTGCACAGTGTAGTATGTAATTATCTGTGACTAAGGGGTAGATCATAAAAATCGATCCATGGAGAATCCGTTTGAAGTCAGGGAATTCATAAGTTGCTTATTTTTGAAACAACCCCCTTTCTTTCGTATAATACAGAAGTTGACGTCCGCTTCGACCAAATTTAACGAGCAAATTGAAAAAAAAAAAAAAAAAGTTCAGCGCGATAGAATGTCAATCCTAAGGGCCCGGGTTCGATTCGCAGCTGGGTCGGAGATTTTCTCCGCTCAGGGCTGCGTGTTGTGTTTTCCTTATCATCATCATTTCATTCCCATCGACTCGCAAACCGCCGAAGTGGCGTCAAATAGAAACACTTGCACCTGGCGAACTGTCTACCCGACAGGAGGCTCTAGTCACACGACTTAATTTATTTTAGTTCTGTCATTACGAAATCTATCTGTTAGTCGCTCTGTCAAAGACATTTTTCTTGGATCCAGCTACATCGGAAAATGTAATATTCTAAAATGACAGTTAATACGAGATCAAATGGGAACAATCTTATGGTGAGTGAAGCAACAGAATCAATTCCTTAAGGTTTCTCCCCAGTGTGATTAACAGTGCTATTCTTGCTTGTAAAATTAAAAATATCGTGTAGAGCGTGGAACTTGTGGAGAGGAACTAAAGAAGAGTACAGCTTCGCGTCGGATCCTAAGACCTCCTTTGCTAAGACCATTGGCAGAATAGTGTCCGTTGTAGAATCTGGAGTTGGTCAACTGTAGCCGGTTTAACCGGCGATTAACTCGGAGATTGCATTTAGTGCAGCTCTCTCCGGTTACCTCCGCTACTGCTGTAGGGGCAACAAATTTTCTGAAAGACCAAAAAATAAAACTAACGAGTATGAAGTTTACCACGGTAGACCTAAGCTGCACTCGAGAGACCTCCTGATCTCGATAATCACTTAAACGATACCACAAATTTCCTTTAATTTACGTATATGGTCACAATCTTTTCTGTTTAACATATTCCCGGTTTCGGTCTTTAATGACAATCATCAAATCTGTCTCATAAAAACAAAGTATATATGTATTTGACGATGCTGGTGCTGATTCCGCATTTAACAATTGACTATGCCACTATGGCTGCAGTGCATTAGGACTTTGTTTTTATGAGACAGATCTAATGATGGTCATTAAAGAATTAAACCGGTAATCTGTTAAACAGAAAAGATTGTGACCATAGACGTAAATTAAAGGAAACTTATTACATATACGGGTCACTGTTTTTTCACGACGATGTCGCAGCTTGTGATACCACAAATATTATTACAATGACTAATAGCCAAAAAATTAGGAACTCTTATTTTACAGAAAGTAATGCTTTAAATGAAAACTCCCAACCGAGGCAGAGAGCACATGCAGAAACACATTCACTTGTCACGTCGTAATCTCAATGAAGTAGAAACTCCGAAGTACGGTCGATAATTAAGCACTACTTAGCACTAAAGCCTATTTGTTATGAACAACAATAGAACTGCCTTCCGGACCGAGTGAGCTGCTATTTAGACAAAAGTAGAATATTCCCGCAATATGCTAATATTACAGAGAAATGGCAAAATCCATAAGGAAATGGAATAATAAGTACTAAATAGTGAATATTTGGTGGTGATTGGGTTTGAATTGGCGACTGGCAGCTCGCCATCCAGCGACACTAACCGCTACTCTATATTGTAAGCAGCACAGCTCGCGGCGTTGCGCAATCATATGGAGCAACAGCGACTCGGTGTTTCAGAACATCTTGGAATTGACTGAAGCGTCCTACATCAGATCTTGTAAGTGGTTCTCTGATGGCAGCGCTGGAGGAATCTCACGTTCTCTTCACCATAATATAATACCAGTGGGAGGCAACGGGAACCACCACTGGAATCACATCCCATGCGGTGGAGCTCTCTGACGACGCTTCCCCATACAAGACCTGCCATAAGACAGAACACAAAGTATGAGCATCGAAGCCTTGCGACCTTTGAGGTGGCCTCCAGATTCCTTCAGTGAGAAGCCTTTATTGTCGATCTGCCCATCAGGACCGTTCTATGGCAACGTACAGAGTTTATGGACAACGACTCGGCACTTTTGTCTTCTTTATCAAAGGTCATAATTTTCGATTTCGTATGTGATGTCCGATGAGCGACGAACGATAAGGCCAAAAGTAGAGACTTTCAGTACAGGCGTAAGAATCCGTATCAAGTCTCTTAGACTGTACCTGAATGGCCCACTGTTCTAGTGCTCTCGCTCTCTCCTAGGCGTCCAGACTCCGTATGCGAGACCACAGCCTTGCTTATTCGGTTCGGGTAATGAGGTGTTTCACGTAGTCTTCCTGATCATCCAGATGAAACTGGAGCACTGTTTCTACTGACGCATCGGCATCGTCACTGTGTATCAGAAAGAGCAGTGGGAAGGCTGTGATGTGGTTCGCTGTATAATATTTGAATGCCATGTCGGAAAGAATTGTGCCGCAATTTTTCTGTTAGATATTATCACAGATCGAGAGCTTTTTTACCAATTTTTTGTGAAAGCATTCTGTTAGGGCATTCGTGTGAAGGTAATGTCAGAACGTGATATTCCTCTGATACTAGCCTCGACTGGGAAACGTTTCCAAGATCAGAGAACATCACATGGGGCTTTCAATGATTCAAAATGATGCCTTCTATAACGAACCATGTTATTTCTGGAGGTTCATCAGTAGTAGATGAGGTAGCCAGCGTTGACGACATCCATCGATTTCCATTACTCGACTTCGGGAGCGACACCATGCGGTCGATTCCAGTGTGGTGGAATGACGTTGTGGCAGGCAGTATTGGTATTAGCTACCCAGAGGAAGCTATGGCACATGCTTCTATTGTTAGTCTTCCTTATAGTGGTTCACTACAGTCCTCACAATGATACCTGCTGTCAACTGCACTCATTAATCCCAGGATCAGAGGTTGGAGCGTCATGGAAGTACTACAAGACAGCTTATAAAACGTCCCCTTTTGAACAATTATACTAGACTGTGCTTAAACTGACACACAATATTTTTAGCGCAACGCAATCTGACTTTCAAAAATTCCTACAAAAGAATGGCCCTGACTAACATTAACCTACACCTTTCACAAATCACTTACCTCACCAAAAATCGCCGTTACTCGAACTACTGCAATACAGCGAGCGCCACTACTGCCAGCTAAATAAAAGATTCAAACTACTGAAGGCACTAACTACTGATAGGCATAGTTAGCAAATGACAGATTTTGATAGAGAACAAACAATGTATTTACCTTAATAGTCATAATATATATAGCACTTCATGATATCCAGTATTACAAATTTCAAAACTCCGCCATCTCTCTCCCCACATCCACCACTGCTGGCGGCTCACCTCCAACTGCGCAACGCTACGCGCTGTTCACAGCCAACTGCCCAACACTACAATGGCAGACAACAATGCAAACTAGCCACAGACTGCCCACAGCACAGCCAGTGATTTTCATACAGAGCGCTACGTAACGTTGCCAATAAGAAAACATA